>NW_027223762.1:31837153-31982153 GCF_028538775.1 Myotis yumanensis | reverse complement strand
AGTGAATCTAAGTTCTTTCCAACAGGATAAATATTAATTATAAGTAGCTGTATCTTGTGGAATTAGCTTGGTTTTTCTATATGACTGATGTCTTCTTAGGTTAAGATTTTTAATTCAAGAGCTGGTAGCTGTGGACAGTGGGCTACCCTTATCTAGAGCAGCATTTGAATAATTTCCAAACTTCCACTTTGGTCATCTTTATTTTATTTTTAATAATATATTTTTATTTATTTCAAGAGGAAGGGAGAGGAAGAGAGAGATAGAAACATCAATGATGAGAGGGAATCATTGATTGGCTGCCTCCTGCATGTTGGACCTAGCCCGCAACCCAGGCATGTGCCCTTGACCGGAATCAAACCTGGGGCCCTTCGGTCCACAGGGCAACGCTCTACCCACTGAGCCAAACTAGCTATGGTATCTTTATTTTTTAATATAAAACCCCATCAATCAAGTTTCTAGAAAAAGAATTGCCATGTAGACTCCCCTAAGATGCAGAGATTAACACATATTCACTTGGGCATCTTTAATGTATAAGTAACTGTAGTTGGAACTCTGGGAAATATGAAGGTATGAATTTATATTTTACCTGGAGGCTTTTAGAATCAGTTCAAATTTTCATAAAAGCTGACACCACTACCCTTTCCTATATTCCACCCTAATGGCACATTCTTATTGAACACAAGGAATAATAATTGTGTATTTTATTAAGTACTCACATGACATCAGGCAATTCCACTTAAATCCAACAATTTTCAAGTCTTACTCAAGTCTCTGTTCTTGTTCTCAACTAGCTCACAATCTAGAAGTAGACATGTGAACACTAAACTACGATTCTATGTGAAAAATAACAGACATCTTCTAAGTGGGAAGTACAGGACCATAAATTAGTTGTGGGAAAATACTGGAACTTCTGTATATATTTCAAATTCATTACTTTAAATTTGTATTTTTGTATATATATATATATATATATATATACACATACACACACACACATACATATATTTATATATAAAATATAAATAGGGAAACAAAATTTAAATTCAAATTTAAATAGTCTTTAACATGAAATATGTTTACACTTTTTTCCTTTTTTTTAAATTTAGCTTTATTGTTCAAAAGTATTACAGATGTCCCTTTTTTCCCCCCATTGACTCCCTCCTCCTCAGTTCCCGCTCCCTCCCCAGGCCTTCTTCGCACTATTGTCTGTGTCCATAGGTTATGCGTATATGCGTAAGTTCAGTTTACTACCACCAAACCAGCACTTCAGGAAATGCTAAAGGGACTGTTGTAAGAAGAAGAAATAGAGAGAAAGAGAGGAACACAGGCATAAAAAATAAAAATGGCAATAAATAAGTACCTTTTAATATGTTTACATTTTTATCTCATATGTAGATGTGTTTATACTTCATTTGGGAACTAGCATCATATGGTAGTAGTCATACTGTGCATGAAAAGTTTGGAAACTTTAATTATAATCTTGGTTATACCACTAGGTAGTGTGTCCTTAAAAGAGTGATTAACAATTTAAACTATCTGATAGTCTAAGTCTTATCTCTTCCTCCCTAATTTCTTCTCCTCCTAGATAGTAAGCATTTATTAAAAGATTACTATGGGCCAGGAACTTTTCTATGCAATGTATTAATCCATTAGATAACAACCTGATGAGGGAGAGACTATAACCATCCCCATTTTATTAATTAAGAAACTGTAGCAAATACAGTTTAAATAACTTGCCCAAGGTTAGGCCAGAAGTCTGAAGGTTGGATCAGTGAATTTCTGAAATATTTTTTAATTGTAACTTTATTGACTTTCCTATGGTGGTGCCAAGGACTCATTTAATAATTCATCCACAATCTATTGAGAATCTACTATGTGCCAGATATTGTGCTAAATGCTAATTGAACCAAAACTGAAAGAAGACTCAGGTCTATTGGGAAGGTAGCTGTGTAATCCTATAACTATGGAAACTCAGAAGAGAAAATATGAACTGGCCAGAAAATGTCATAAAAAGTGATATTAACATGAGTGCAAAAGTAGGGATAGAGAATGACAGGTAAACAGGGAAGCCAAGGAATCAGAGCAGAGGACCACATGAGCTAGGAAGCAAATGTGAAAGAGAAGGGTGTGTTTGAGAAACTGAAAGTATGGTTATATTCCATACTATATATGGGGAGTAATAAGGGGCTAGAAATGAGATAAGAGCCAGATCCTGAGTAATCTTATTTGTTGGGCATGAATTTTAGCTTGTAGTGGATGAATTACTCAGAGACTTTAAGGGATGGAATTATATGATTAAACTAGAGGCCCAATGCACGAAATTCGTGCAAGAGTGGGCCTTTCTTCCCCCGGCTGCTGGCACTGGCTTCCTTCTGGTATCCGGCTGCCAGCAGGCACCCGGGACCTGGGCTTCTCTCGAAGCCCCAGCTTTGTCCAGAAGGTCGTCTGGAAGGACGGCAGGTCTAATTAGCATATTATGCTTGTATTATTAAATATTTCCATTTTAGAAGTTGTATTTATGACTCTGGTGTGAGATTAGAAAGGAGGAATGTAAGGCTGGAAGTCTAGCTTTAGGAGTATTGAAATTATCTTTTATTTCACTAACTCATTTATGCCATTCTATTACTTTATTCATTCATTTGTTTAACCTATAATTTTTTTTGTGTGCCTACTATGTCCCAGATTATGTACAATGTTCTTGGTGTTTGAACTCTACTAGTGAAGAAAACATGCAAAAAATCTTTGCCCTTGAGGAGCTTAAATTCTAGCAGAGTTTATGTACAATTACAAGGAAGTGGCAGTGGGTTTTACAGGACCAGTGGTTAGTACTGAATATTGGATTCCTAAAACAAGATTTGAAAACCCATAGAGAATCAATTCTTGGGTAACAGAAAATGATCTCAACAACTAAAAAGAGATTTCACTAGTTGAGAAAGGTGGGAGAGGTAGTCAAACTGATTTCATGGACACTGAGGATAGAGCAGACAGGAGTCTGACCACTGGGAAAATTCTCTGGGCCATCAAGATGATTCATGAGACTGATGATTGTCAGTTGTCTGCTACTAACCTCCTGACCTTCAACTCCAGAAGTTTCTACAGTAAAACTTCCTCTTGAAAGTTTTTATTTGATATTTGGTGGAGGAATAAATATAATGTCACTAACAGCTATGCTCAAAGAAGGGACTTCCTGAAAGCAAAACAAGTGGACATAGAGGTTTTATACTGTGAATTTATATTTTCAGGCATTATATAAAACTCAAGTCCTGTGATTATCTTAATCAGAATAAGAGTCAGGTCCATCTATTGCAGACTTTAGAGAATAGTATATCAATTTTGTAAACAAAAAGAAATAGCAAGTTTGCATAGAGTTTAAATCACATTGAACACATTGCAATGATTCTCAATAGGTAACAATGCTACTTTGTCATATGTGGTCTCCTTGACCTACCAGGTGTATAAAGCTTTGTAGAAATGATAACCAACAAAGAGAAGCTGGATAAGTGGGTGGTTAGAATATCAGCTCTTCAGGCCTCTTGCTAGCCTTGATGTTGACTTCTTTGAGGCAGACATTAAGTCAGATTCTTGACTCTTGTGGGCCTGTCTGTCCATTGGTAGAAAGGCAGTGCTTTGCACCCAAAGTGGGTTCACAAAGTGCTTTAAGAGCTGAATTGAAAGACTGTAACACCAAACATAAGTGGATAACATTCTATTTTTATTGATGGTATGAATAAGAGGCATAGGTAATTTGACTGAAACATCTTTGAATAATAGTCTTTTCAGAAGTGGGGAATGATTGGCAGAGGCTCAGAAAGCAAGGACATCATATGCCTTGGTCCTGGCCATTGTAATTTTGCATCTAAATGATAGGATTGGAACTGGCTTCAGATCCTTGTGGGCTTGAAGGTGTAGGAGAGGGAAAGCAAGCAGAGATCTCCTTCTCTACTCTCGGCCCTCTGACATTCTGCTGAAGTAACTTTGACTCCTTGGTGCTGTTAGTACAGATTTAGAGAATGTCAGTCTTGGGGAGATGAGTGATAACATTAACAACAGAGGAAGAAAGGGTCTTTGTTTACTTTCCCTTTTCCTGGTGTATGGCTAAACAGGTTAAACACCTGTGAGAAGAGGGTGCTTCAGGGACACCCTCATACTCAAATTGTTCCTGGGTGTCTTGGAGATTGCACTCCTCTCCTTGTGCAGTGATTAATTGCCTCTTCTTCACTGGCAAGGCTGGCAGCGAGGAGCAGGGCCTTCACCTGCAGGTGTTGCCATGGCAAAGGACACTTAGAATAGATTCAGGAAACATTAAAAGGCAAAAGTGAAAATGAGAGTAAGGAGAAAATAGAAGCTTGATTCAAGGAGACATTTGCATGGATCAAATTGCCTCCCTCACAATAGCTATTGCCAAACTCAAGATCAGCCTTACCTTATTCCTCCTGGCTCCTGAGGTTCTTTGAGTCCTGGTAATCTGGAGCAGAAGCTGACTTTTTATAAAATTAAAAAAATTAAATATAGCAATATTTGTTGTTACATACTGTAAAAATTATTTTTCTCCTAGGAGACGTAGTTTGGTTTCTTAATCCAAAAAATTAAGAAACTATGAAAAAATAATTGGTTTATGGACTCTATAAAACAATTTCTTTTTCCCTATTCAAAAATCAGCTAAGCAAAGTAGCTCATTTTATCTGCTACTCTGAATTTTTCTCTCATTACTACCTTCTTAACTGTCCACGTGGCTTCTCAAGGAAGCCAAGTCACATATCTGCTGTGTCACTCAGAGAGACTTTGCCTTAACTTTCACTTGGCTTGCATATTGAATTCAATTTTCTCTTTCTTCCTTAGTTCCACATTTTTGCCAGTTATTCAGAATAATCTAGTTTATTTACTAAGCTTCCCCAGAACTTAAAGGTATTTATGATCAGATTTCCTACAAGTCATTATTCTCTAAGTTAGAAAACTATATATATATCTACTTTTATATTTTTGGAATTTCCCATTAATGCCAGTGACAGATTTCCCCCACCCCCTTTTAAAACTTGGATTGATTAATGCACTTTATCTACATAGTGATGTTAATAATTATGACAAATGTGTGTTGACTGCATAACAAGTCATATCAGAATCTTTGGGTAGGAGGCCTAGGATACAGATGCTATCTCAAAGCTACCCAGGGTTGAAGAATCATGTAGTAGAAGTTCAGGGGATGATTGGGAAGACAATGCCTCTTCCACCATAGATATTCAATACGTATTGGTTTTCTAAATATCTTATGAGTTCTTGTAAAAGAAATGTTCTATGCCTCTAGCTATCCTTTCTAGCAGGGCAGAGTGAAATGTAGGCCTTGGGAAGGTTGAAATGTGGCGCATCTGCTGTGGGACTGTTCTTTATTTACTCTTCTGAATTGGTTGAGAAATATCAACTTACTCTTAGGTGCTCTTTCTACTAGGAAACAGTGTTTGTTTGTTTATTTTAATATATTTTTATTGATTTCAGAGAAGGAAGGAGAGAAAGATAGAAACATCAATGATGAGAAAGAATCATTGATCGGCTGCCTCCTGCACACCCCCCACTGTGGATCCAGCCTGCAACCCGGGCATGTGCCCTTGACCGGAATCAAACCCAAGACTCTTCAGTCGGCAGGCTGATGCTCTATCCACTGAGCCAAATCAGCTAGGGCAAGGAACACTTTTTTAAAAGAGGATGATGTTCCTTAAAATGGAAAGGATTGCAGATAACTTAGATGTGTACAGTGAGGTCATGTTGTTGGTAAGCACTTGGGCTGGGAAGAACCATCGTTTGGATGTTGGAGTTACCCGTGTGCTCTCTGGGCCTTTGATTTAATCTGATTTCTCTGTTTCCTGTAAAACTAAAGAAAAAGTTTCTTTACAGGGAATCTTCTCTATGTGATCTGGGTGCGATTAACCTTGCGTGGCCTATCTTAAAAGTCAGTTCAAGTAAACAGAGGTTCTTTTCAAGAAAGGTAAGTGGATGGTTGCCCTGTGACATCTGTTCTGAGCTAGAACCTGGAAAGGCCTCATAGGCCCCCTGATGAAAAAAATGTCGTTTAAATGGACTAAGAAAGGAAAGGGAAGAAAGATAAACGAGGAGGGCCTGGCACTGAAACCTAGTTCTTCTATTTGGAGAGGTTAATGTAGTTCCAAAGTTTGTTATGTGCAAAGAAAACAGCCTCCAAAGTGAGTACTGATGCTAACATAATTTGTCGTTTGAAGGTCAGCATGGTAAAATTTTCCAAGCCATTTTTTTCTCTTTAGATATATTATTTACCTGGGAAAAGTTATGTACAAAGATTGTCACAGACTTTCTGAATATTCTGATCAAATTTTGATCTGGTTATACTGTCTTACCTACACATTATGTGTGAAACTGAGGCACAAGAGTGAATTACCATCCACTGAGGATCTCCTTTATTCTACACTCACATGGTCTTATGGGAAGGCCCAGAAGTCCTTTGATGGGACAAAAAGAATTAATGCCAAAGTTGAGTGAGTTACAGCCTCTAACACCTAATTAACATCATTTCGTGCCAGTTGCTTTTGTTGGGCTGGATCCACACATAATATAATTTTAATCCTGTTTATATACACTCTTGGGATAGATTTGAGATCAGCATTGCCATTTAAGTGAGGTTAATCAAGCATATTGTATGCAGCTTTTGTTTCTCCATTGTATGTGAAAGGTGACCACTGCGGATGGGTTACCCAACTGGCCGCTTACTCTATTAACAAGAAAGAGGTGGTTTTCAATATCTGATCATTAACCCAGCCTCAGCCCCAGCGACTCTCTGCCTAGTCCTTGGAATGGTGCAGCTGTTGTCAGTCACAGAGGAGAGCTCTGGTTAGGAAACGCTTTGCTTGGCTGTGGTTGCATGCCTCTACAGCAGGGGAGGGGGAGGGAGGAAAAGGGGAAAAAATACAACTCCCCTAAAAAGCAAACACCATTTTTTGTATGCCTGGTTCTGTTTATGTATATAAAATGGACATTATGGTGGAGTGAAAAAGACCCTCGTAAAAATCCTTCTTGAAAACTATTGTTGCTGACAGCCGTGACCTCTGTGAGTCTGCATGTTTACCCATAATTCATAATTAACAAAGACATTAGAACTGCCACAGGAGAATTCTGGGCTTTATTTCTTTCTAACTGGGCAGTACTAATGCTGGAAGTGCTCCCAAATCAGTGATTTAACATTTCAGGAAATCTTGGAGAGGCAGCAGAAGCCTCCTTATATAGCTCATACGCTGGGACTTTGGTGATACAGATACGGCCGAGATAATTATTCAGTTCTCGTTATTGCTGTAGCTCTGCACCTGATCCCCGAGCCATTAGAGCACTCTGCAGGTTATTACAACTATCAAACATCAAGGTCTCTTTTCTAGTCTCTTGACTATGTGGTTATCATTTTACTTCTTTTAAATTCCCCATCTGCATAGAAAGCCTCTGTGTTTTTTACTGAGATCTGCTCACAGCCTTCCCCCACCCCCTTCTTTATTGCTCCCCAAATGGAGTCCTTTTCTTACCAGCACATTAGCATAAAAATATAAACCTCATGCTTCTCCACTTGTATTGTTTTTATACCCTCTCTCTTGTTTGATTTCCTCTTTGAGGCTGTGCGCACCTACACTTTAATTTGGGCAGCAAATGAGTCAGTGTGAGAGAATTCTCTTGAGCTCAAGGAAACCACGATAATATAATTTCAGATGATGGGAGTTGCCAGTGCCCATGTTTAACCTTCTGCTTAGTTGAGGGCCCTCTTGTCTTTATTGTATGTTTCTGTCTATTGCTGCTGTATCTTAGATGGTGCCAAAAAATAGCAAGTTACAAGAGACTACCATGACAACTATCAAAAGGGGGGTTTATATTGTGGATGTATTTGATGATGCATTTCTTTTTAAATCTCCTCACTTTTCTTGGAATTTAACATGAAGCCGTCTTTCTTGAAATATATTTTCAGTTTTGGTCATAATGTAGTGGTATAATAAGTTTGCTTCTAATACTTTTCTAGACAAACTATAACATGATCAAAACCAGACAGGTCTGAATATTCTGGGCACTGTGTCTGCTATCTAGAGGTGGCAGCCACTTATGATCTATAAAGATAATACTATAAATTAAGAGTCTGAAGCAGACCTCTGTGGGTTGCATTTAAGTGAAAGCAAGTTGCTATTTCTGGATATTTTACATAGTCTTACTCCCCTTGGAAATCTTTATTTTGCATGTGATCTCCACCAAACACCTGTAAAAAAAGGCATTCCATCCACTGCAGGCCTATCTGATAAAAAAAAAAAAGCTAATCCACAACGGGTGAGGGGCAGTCACAAACAGTATGGTGGGGCTAAGAAACATATGGCTTCCTCACTTGATATTGCTGCACAGTTGTCCCACACCATATTCCCCTAAATGGGCATTAGCTCTGTAGCCAAATTATCAGACTAGAAAACAAATTAAATGGAAGCTCTTTTTTTTTTGGTGTTACAAAAACCAAAACCATGAAACAGGACTTAACAGTTTTTATCCAGTGTATGTGTATGTGTGTGTGTGTATGTGTGTGTATGTGTGTGTGTGTGTGTGTGTGTGTGTGTGTGTGTTGGGCATAAAAATGAAATACAGAGATTTCAAAGATAGGTAGTGTTTTTACAGTGAGTAGTAAAAGTTAAGTAACTATAGGCTTTAATATGTACTTTATTTCATCAGCCTATATAGAGAAACTATCTAATATTTCTAACTTACAGAAGAAACTGGTTCCTTTTAAGATTTTCTCCTGCCCTTTTTCTGCTGAACTGCAAAGGTTTTAAATATGTTCCAAATCATATTCTCCTCTTTTTTTTTAAGTTACTGGTGCATGTCTATTTTCTTCCTTGGAAGCTAAGGAACACAGACTCCAATATCAAATATATATCTACTAATGTAAATTCATGTACATCAATTATGAAAGTAAATCACTATGTAGCATTTGTTGTGAATTAAGTTCCCCCATAATCAATGACAGCAATAAGAACGCTTCACTCTGGGAACTTTGTATTACTGTTGAATCATATGAATACTGTCAGGGATTACCCATTTTGCATGTAGTTTCATTTTTGCCTCTATATGCAGTTCTTATTCCCTCACATATGGTGATCCTTAATATTAGAATTTGCTAGTTAAAATATTTCCAATTATCTAGTCTGGCTTGCTTATTTAATGAGAAAACAGAGCAGGACAAGCCAAATAACTTGCTCAAAGTCACATAGTCATCTAGTTCATGGAAGACTTTGGTTCTAGTCTGTTGACTCTCATATTCTTTCTAACACATTGTCTCTTCCAATAATTATATAATTATTGATATCCCCCAAACAAGGAAAAGCACTTATGAGTTTTCCTTCCAGAAGAAATGATGATTTCTTCTTAGCCATCTATTCTCTCATTGATGAAAAAAATGCATAAATTTGCAAGATGGCAGGCCAGCAATATGGCAAAGGTCTTTTCTTTGTATGACAACCAACTGACCCCTAAATGAATTGAATCTATGACCTCCTTCCTCATTAACTCCCCAAAAAAGCTAACCAGCCCAGAAACAATTGTTACAAGCAAGATACAACACAAATCCACCATGTTATTCCTGTGGGATTAATTAGAGAACTAAAACAATGCTTTATCTTTGAAAGACATAAAAAAATCATATTGTCATGTACTTCCAGCTTGTGAACCTCTTGAAATTTTATGCAAAATTTTATGTAAGAGCAAATATACATTGCTCCAGGGAAAGGGTCCCAAGTTTTCTTAAGATTTTCACACTATGAGTGTGTATGATCCAAAGTAGATTAAAAACAATTATTGTATTTCATGCTCCAGTGATTTGTGCTGATGTCATCCCTGTTGTTGGTACTCTACCAAAAACATAAGATTTACATTATGCTTTGCTACACTGGAGGAATATATTATTTCTATTTGTTCCTTGAGAATAGAAGGGATAGACTTTAAAAATAGGCATGTGGCCTTTATAATTAACACCAAATTAACAAAGACTAATTTGGGATATTATGACAATTTATTTAACGCTAGTTTGAGTAGTAATGGATATCACTCAAATCTTGGAGTGCTGACTTTTGTACACAATGAGAAAAATAATGCTGCAGCCTTGGGTGTGGGAAACATGATAGTTTCCAGGAGAAGGAAAGTGGAACAGGCAAAGAATAAAATACTTGAATATTTGACAACGTCTTTAACTTACTTAGATGCTCTCTAAGAAATAGTTGGTAGGACCTTTCTAGGCAGCAGGGGGTTAAAGCACTATAAAGAAACTTTCATATGTACTTTGTTATCCAAGAGACAGATAGAGAGATGTCGTTTTACTGATATATTACATAAATCATGGTGCCAGCCAGAAAAACAACAGATGACCAATTTGTACAAAGCATTTTTTCCTTATGTTACATTTGTTTAAAATACATTAAATCGTTGTGCTAAAATTGAGGCAGCTGGCAGTCCAGGCAACCTTATAAGATTTGTGTTTTCTGGATCCAAGCCCACTTGTTCGGAAAGGTGGATGGGTTGGGCTAGTATATTTGCTTAGTCATATGACAAGCCCCTGGGAAGCGCAGGTAGTCCAGACTTTACCACGCATTCATTTTTGTTTTTATCAGAAATCTCCTGACAAATGGAAGTCAGATGGTCGATACTCATTTACTCTCAAGTGAAGTCACTCATTAATGGTGCCAAGGCTCAACCCAAAGGGAAAAAAAAACACACACAAAATACCCTCATATGGAATGGAATCTGAAAAATATGGCCATTTTCCAGGGCCCTCTTATCTCCCATTTCATGTTTGTTGACATTGATATGATGCCTAGTTGACCTTAGGAATAAAAGTCAAGTCTGAGTTGAATGGGCTTATATTAAACTGATTCAAGCATGGGCCTAATTTGTTTATGGAATTTTGGTGTTTGCTCTTGCATTTTATTTTTGCACATAGCTTTTATCAACTTCTGAGTGGTGCTGATAACTCTATCAAAAGGGTGTAAGTATTAGTGGTAATGGTTTTATAAAGACTCATGTAAACCAGCTTTCAATGTCTATTGTTGACCACATTCAAAGCTAATACTGGATAAACCAGGGCCAGAACAGAGAGCCTATCTCAGTGGTCCAGTCTCCCATTTCTGCAGCTTCTTCAGTGACAGCTTACCCTTTAGGGATGCTATGGTCTTGGAGTATTGTGGTATGTGAATAGCTACATAAATTAGTCATTGAACATGAATTTGTTGGTTTCAACAAGTTTTTCTTCCCTGTTAGCCAATAATCAGAAGGTGGAAAGGATTTCCTTAAGAGCAGGATCTTAAAATTCGAAGTCACGAAAAGTGATAGGATTCTATTTAAATTCAACAACTATCTTTGTGTCATCACTGTATTTTCAACAGGCTGGAAACATATTTGGTAAATTTTTAAGGACTTAAATATACTTTTTTCTTAGTAAACTGAATTAGAGCATAAGAAAGAAATACAAAACAAAGTCTGTTCTCTCAGTTTATGATTATGATGGAGAGATTCGTATTTTGGGGAGACATACAAACAGTTGAAGAACGGTTTCAGATCTTGAATTGTACCCAGTTGAATGTAAAAATACATGATTTAGGCAGAGACAGTCATGACTGATTACAAAAAAACAGAGGTTATGGAAGATCATTTTAACTAAAGTGGTCATTATGGAAAGATCTCTTCTATAAGAGAGACTAGTGGAAGAGGTAAGAATTGAAATAACTTCTAACTTATTTCGGTAGAAAAGATTGAGATGTGGCCCTGCTAGTGTGGCTCAGTTGTTGGACAACATCCTGTGCTCCAGGAGGTTGCTGGTTCCATTCCCAGTCAAGGGCATGCACCTGGGTTTCGGGCTCGATTTCCTGTAAGGGGTGTGCAGGAGGCAGCCTAATGGTATTATGTTCTCACATCAGTGTTTTTCTCTCTCTCCCTTTCCATTTCTCTCTCTCTACAACAATAAACTATTTTTTTTAAAAAAAGATTTAGATGTGTAGGATTGGGGGAGCATTTGATGGTGTTGGCTGGCAATGAGATCATCCTTATAGGTTCATAGCACCACCATTAAGATGAATATGAGGAAAGTTTATTTGTGAGTACTTTAAAAAATTAGGTTAGTGGCTTCCCACACTGGAATACATCCAAAAATGCAGGGAGAAAGGAATTGTAGTTTTTTGTTGTACACTAAGGGTATGCTGGAAAGTAATGGGGCCAATCTTGAGGAATTTAAAATGTTTTCCCCAAGAGTGAGCACTGGAAAGAGCAGAAGTGAAACGCCCCTGAGAATCCTCTTAGAACTAGATCAGAGGTGCTAGAATTCAATAAGTAGAACATATTTAGGTCAGAGACTACCCAGGATTGGGAACCCAGGACAAGAAGATGCCCTCAATAAGAAGCCTTGACTAACTTTTAAAAGATTGAGATAACCTGGGGATTTCTTATTTCCATCTCAACTAACAGATATTATGTTATTTATATATTGTTAATTAGATTTATTACAATGTTCATATTGAAGGATTAAAGTGTGTTAGGGTAGAGTAGAGCATATATGGTAATGGAATACCCCAAATTATTAATTAATAACCTTGTGGATAATTAGACTATTTACTAGAATCTGAATTTTTAATTGATTTAAAATCATGTCTAAGCATAATTTTTCCCCATTTGAATGTTCTGCAAATCTTGAAAATTATCAAGGTTTTAAGTGCTAAAAAAGAAAAGAATTAGGTGGATCTCAGTCTTCCATGAAATAATCAACATCAGAGTGTGGCTAAGTTTAAGAGTCTCAGTTTACTATAACATTGACTTCTTTTTTCCCCTTCTATTTTTATCCTGTTATCCCTCTCCCCTTCTCCCTCACTCTTTAATAAAGAGTTTGAATTCTTCAGGAATCATTTTCTCCTATAAGGAGACTACTAATATATCTCTCTGCATCTTAAGGTACAAAATTTTAAGCAATTTAATACAAAAATTAATTATCTCCATCCTGTCTGGATATACCATGCATGGTCAAGGACAACAGTGGAATATAGAAGTTTAATGTTCAAGCTTCGGGGTCTGAAGGACTTGAACTTGAATCCTGGCTGCTTTGCTTACATGTTATAGTCAAGTTACTGAAACTGAAACTCAGTTTCCTCATCTGTCAAATGGGTATGATAAATCATACTTCATAGACTTGTTGCCAAAATTAAATAAGACAATACATGCAAAGCACTTGACATAATACCTGAGACACAAAAAGCCTAGAGTAAATTATAACTTTTGATATGGCACTCACATTGGCATTAGGCATGGCTCTTTAGTTGTGGCTGTTATGTTTTAGTAGCCTGGCCAGTGGAACATCCAGGAGACATTTTACCATCCCTATCACATAAAAAATTATATGCTAGACTTCAAACTTTAACAAATTGATCCTCTTTGATTATTAACTGCATCCTTGAGAAATAATTATTTTAAATGCAGATTAAGCCTTGCTGTGCATCTGGTCCTGTTGGAATCCTTTTCCCATTTCTCATCCTCAGCAGGGCGCAACTCAGTCTTGCTGAACTGGCTGTGATATTGTAGAACTCCTGAATGATAAATCCCCCAAACTGGTTAGTGTGCACACTTGATGGCTATTTCCCCCCTGACAATCTTAATATATGTTTTTATTATGTCCTAAATGCTAATTAGCCAACCTGGAGATCAAATATTTCTGTTGGGTATAAAATACACATTTTTTAGAAGTACTCAGATAAAAATGCGCAAAATTGGCTAAAACATCTTCTCTTAAGGATATAGAATACCTGTGTTACAAATTGGCTAGAATAGATATTTATTGACTGTAACTGTCCTCAAAGATAAATCATATGTCTAAACTCTTTAAATGGTATGAGGGTACTGAACCATTAGAGTCAATAAGAATTGGTGGCTAAAATCTTATGCCATGCTATCAAGATAAAAAACTTAACCCCTGACTGTATTTAGCCAAAACATTGTGGAAAATCATCTTGGCTCTTTGGGTAGGTAATGTATATTGATATAAAAGCTAAATATGGTTACAGATATTGAGAACTTTTTGATATTTAGGCGAGATAATGCAATACTGAGCTTTAAAAACAGCAGTCTACATGTATGTTTATTTGACAATCTGAAATGTTTCCAAGAGGCCATTAGGGCCTTTAGGTAGATAATGCACAGAATGAAATTTGCATTTCTATCCAAACATACCTTTAGAGGACATGACATTCTTCAGTGAATTTACAATCTAACATGTCAACTCTTGTTCACACCCTAGATATTTTTCACTCATTGCCTCTTCATTTCATTTTTTGTTTTCTATTCACACTCTCCAATGCATAGCTATTTGCTTTTCAAATGCACCTTACAAAACACACACACAAAAAAACAAAAACAAAAAACAAAAAACAGGCACCGTTATACTTATGCTTAGGTGGTGTCACTGGCTGAAAAAAAATAAGGAATTTCGAAATGGGAGCCAAAATATCCTGGCACTTCAGCTGTTTGTCAGGGGCTAGAATCCTAGACCTGTCCTTAATATGCCTCATTGTGATTAGCTATTGTGCCCAAAATGTGTGAACTAATTCCGTTTGGAGAACATGGGAATGTGGTTCAGAATTTAGGCTCCATAACTCGCTAGAGTATATATGCATATCTTCTTAGGAAAATGGTCTGAACAGAAGGAGCTGGTCTTTAGGGGACTGCTTTTCTTTGTCCACTTTGGTGGAGGGGGGTTTTAGAAAAGAGGCTGAAAGCTGGAGGCACACGGCTGGTTTTATCTTCCCTCAAGCCTTTTTCACTGCCTGTCTTTAGCATCTTCGCTTCATTGCCCACGTGTCACCTGTGCTTAGCCATGAGGTGATATATCCTCTTCTATTCCAAAAACATTGATCTAAGTCTCCCTCCTTCCATTTTTTAATAAATCTTAGTGAAGCAGTATAACATTCCAGGTCAGTCCTGTAGTGCTGTTCTGCCCTCTCCGGAGCGGCTGCTGCAGAGCATGGAAACTTGCTGGCACAATATTGCAAAGTGACTCTGTGGGGGCTGGACGACTTCCAGCCAGCAATGAACCACGGCCAAGAAACGCCAATATGGATAATGCAAACAAGAGAGATTTGGGGCACATTTCGATTTAACCATCTGATTTAATTGACAGAATAAATGCACCTGTCAATGGGTAATATTCTTGTGATTAGTTTTGGCTGTGATGATGAGATGATGTTAAAAGAATGTCAGAACAACCTGTCCTGGGACTCTTACAGGCAGTTTTGAGTGAGGGAAGGTCAGTTTTTAGCTAGTTCAAAGAAGCAGGATTATCTTCTTGTAGTACGAGGGGGTTTTTTATGGAGACAGTGAATGTTTTATTTGACATTTTCCCTCTGTGTGCAGCTTTCTTTCACCACAAATCAGACTAAGTAGGGGATTGAGGCACACAGAAGTAATTGGCTTTTGAATCAGTCTCTATGGCTACTGAGGACATTCCTCATTTGGAAATGGAAAATTCTAAGTATTAAGCCTAAGGCTGCATCTCAGTGGTCTTGCCTTCCCCTAAATTGTGGTTCTTTTGCTACCAGAGTAAGCTATTTAAATAGAATTTTAGTGAAAATTCAAAGAGGTCTTTAATTGAAATCCTATTCTCTTCAGAGGAAATGTAAATTATGAACTTAAAACAAGTATTTTAATTAATTCTCACTCAGTCCTTCATTAACTCTTTTCACCTTAACTCCAATCTGTTCTCTGGAAATTGTGCTTCTGATGTTGCTAATGACTGGATGAGCAATAGGAATACCCTTCTTTCGCTCCCAGTATCTGATCTCTGTGCTGTTTAACACTATTGACCTTTTCTTCTTCTTCTTCTTCTTCTTCTTCTTCTTCTTCTTCTTCTTCTTTTTGCAACTTTTACTTCTCATGGTTTTCTTGACTAAGCTCAGGTCTCTTTTTCTTGGTCTCTTCCACTGGACACTCATTTTTATCTACTCTATGAAGGCATTATCCAAACTTTTAGGTCTTAGCCAGCTTTTATTTCTCTCCCCTCATTTTTTTATTTTGAGCATTTATGTCCCATTCCCATGGTATTCCTTTTCCTTCTTCCACAGATGCCTCCTAAATTTACCTTCTGGAACAAACTATATACCCAATTTCTGGTCACATAATCAATTGCCAGTAGGATGTATCTCAGATTAAATAAATTGTTATGACTTGTTCATTACAATTGCTAATCATTATCCCTGTTACACCCTCTCTGTGTAAATTGTGAAGGTAAATTTATTGGCATAGAAATCCTGTTTAGTATCTGATGAAGACTCTGCATATTCTTCTCAGCAAACATTCATACAAACCTATATTCAAAGGTGGTTCTTCAGCTCTTTGGATTCCCTCCATTAGCATGTCAAGGATTTGAGTTAATAACATCTGCTTTGAGCATCTTTGAATCCTTCCTTTTATTTTCTCCCTACATCCAGCCAGTGACAAAGTTCAATAGGATACTGTTTCTCAAAATCTAGACTATAAGCCAAGAATCACCGGGTTTGTCTCAGTTTTCCCTTGCTGAATCAGAATGTCTTTGGTTGAGACAAGGAAACATGTGCTGTTTAAAAAAGGCACAAAATAGTATGCTTTTGAATGTACCTTTCTTCCACTTTTTCCTTTATATTTCCACTAGAGGCCCAGTGCATGAAAATGGGTGCACTCTGGGGGGTCCCTCAGCTCAGCCTGCACCCATCCTAGTCCAGGGGCCCTCGGGGGATGTCTGACTGATGGCTTAGGCCTGCTCCCCATTCCCCAAGGGGTCCCCCAATCACCCCTCCACCACCACTGGTCGCCACCCGCCTCCCCCGCCCCCTCCCCCCACACCCCGATCGCCGTCTTCTCCTTCTGCCTGCTGGCATCCACCTTGGCTGGCATGGCGCCACCCACTCGCCGGCCCCAACCCCTGCCCATCGGTTGTTCCCCTGTTTAGTCGATTTGCATATTAGGCTTTTAGTATATAGGATTGCCAACACCCTACTGCAGCTCTCATTTTTTTTTTTTTACTTTAGATATTGTAATAATTGCTACCACTACTGATTGCCTACTTGATTCCAAGTGTTTTTCATGCATTATCTCAGTTAATGTTCAAAAGTTTCTAGGAGGTAGGCAATATCAGCTTATTTTATAGTTTTGTGGAAACTCAACTTAAGAAAGGTCAAGCAAGTAGTTCAAGGATATACAGATAGTAAGTGGTTGTGATGGAATTCCAATCCAGTTACCGAGTTCCAGACTGCAGATGCTTTTCCACGGCACTCCACTATTTCTCATTGCTTTATCCTTTCAGCCTTTTTATCTCTCTTCATAATTCTTTAGTTCTCAGATTAATTTCACTAAAGACAATTTCTGCCAACCTCTATAATAAGGTATATCACCTTACATTGTATTTGTTTATTTTGTCCCTCCATTATACTACAAAATCCTTGGGGGGCTAAGTTTGTGGGCTGTGCTTCTCTTGACATAGGGTAAGAACCCAGTAAATATTTTGAGTAAATAATATATTTACCTTCTATGAGAAGACCTTAGTGCTTTCCTATTGGCCACTGAATTATTTCTAAACTCCTAACTCCTTAGTAGGTCATTCAGGTTTCCATATCAGATTTGATTGCTCTTTTTCTTATATAAAATTTCCTGTGTTGTAGTCAAGTATATCTTCTCAAGTATACCCTTTGTTTATTCAGCTTTCCTCTTTTTTTTCTTGCTATTCTCTTGGTCTAGTATTTGTTCCTGCTCCATTTTATTAAGACACTATAGGCCCGGTGCATGGATTCGTGCATAGGTGGGGTCCCTCGGCCTGGCCTAGCCTATAGGGATCGGGCCAAAACCAGTTCTCCGACATCCCCCGAGTGGTCCTGGATTGCGAGAGGGCACAGGTCAGGCTGAGGGACCCCACTAGTGCATGATCAGGGCTGGGGAGGGGCCACGGGAGGGCTCCAGGGTGTGTCCAGTCCATCTAGCCCAGTCCCAATTGGCTGGACCCTAGCAGCAAGCTACCTACCGGTCAGAGCACCTGCCCCCTGGTAGTCATAGGTTGGATGGTCGAAGGAATAGTCAGACACTTAGCGTATTAGGCTTTTATTATATAGGATATTACTGCTCTTTTAGGCCTTAACACAGCTACTACATTTCTTTGAAGGATTTCAGGTTCTTATGCGGAATCAGATTTATTTTGAGAACCATAACAACATTTTGTATCATCTTTAAGCTACTGATTTTATAGTTTCTATTGTATATAGTTGTGTACATATATAATTTTACCTATTACATTGTCAATCTATTAACAATCCTATTCACTTTTATAATTCCTGCATATCTACAAGAGTGCCTTGCATGTAGAAGGTACATAACTTGTTAGATATGTCACTTGTCAGAAATTTAATGTGAGAAAATTTGGCAAAATAGTATATGTTTCTCTTCCTTCCTCTCTCTAAAAATCAATAAAAAATCTTAAGTAAAAAATAAATTAAAATGTAAAAATAATTTATTATAAGTAATATGAGGATTAATTACATAGTATTATAATTATAGAAAATATGTTGGGTTCAATATTTTAATCCAAGTAAATAATAAACATTGTAAATATCAAAGAGTTATTTTTTGAAATATCAAAAAGTTACTTTTTTTATAGAAGGACTCCAAAATGAAGTTAATTTAATTAAAGATATAGAGACATACTCTGTTATAAAAATAATCACACACTGTGGCTACATAGCTTCATTTTTATGTGTTTCCATGGTTAAAATTACAGATTTTCTTTCCCTGTTTCTATCTTTGACCACCTGCCTCACCTGTACTTCCAGCTCCTTTGGTTTACCATTAATTTCTTTCTTTTTTTAAAAAATATATTTTATTGATTTTTTACAGAGAGGAAGGAAGAGGGATAGAGAGTTAGAAACATCGATGAGAGAGAAACATGGATCAGCTGCCTCCTGCACACCCTCTACTGGCGATGTGTCCGCAACCAAGGTACATGCCCTTGAAAGGAATCAAACCTGGGACCCTTGAGTCCGCAGGCCGACGCTCTATCCACTGAGCCAAACCGGTTATGGCACCATTAATTTCTTTGTTAAAATTATTTGCATGACACAAATACATGCACGCATGCAAAAGGGTAGAGTTGGTATTTTATTTAATTCTTGAGGTTATTGAGACAATAGCCTAAGTAAATATTTGCTGATTGGTTTTCGTTCATACTGTAAATCAGAATATCTAAATATTGAGTATAGAGTGCAAAGAATCATTTAAAACTGTTTTTTTTAGTAGTTAATATGCCTTGGATTTCTTATTAGTAGAGTTTGAAAAATGAGGAATGAAGAACTAATAGCTAAAATAAGGGTCGAATACATTAGAAAAAATAATGGATGAGTGTGGGAGTTTGATATGATGGTTTCCCCTATAGCCGTGGTCGGCAAACTGCGGCTCACGAGCCACATGCGGCTCTTTGGCCCCTTGAGTGTGGCTCTTCCTAAGCCTTAGGAGTACCCTAATTAAGTTAATAACAATGTAACTACCTATATAGTTTAAGTTTAAAAAATTTGGCTCTCGAAATTTCAATCGTTGTACTGTTGATATTTGGCTCTGTTGACTAATGAGTTTGCCGACCACTGCCCTATAGGTATGATCTCCAAAATAGTTTTCTTTTGTCAGTGTTCTTATTGCAATAATATATAAGAGAAGACATTGCCAGCCTATCAGATAACATACATGTAGAAAAAATGCAATTTCGGTGTGATGGGAATGGTCATTTTGAAATGAAATGGAGAAATGATTTATCCATGAATGTGGTT
This sequence comes from Myotis yumanensis, assembly GCF_028538775.1. Taxonomy (NCBI): domain Eukaryota; kingdom Metazoa; phylum Chordata; class Mammalia; order Chiroptera; family Vespertilionidae; genus Myotis; species Myotis yumanensis. The sequence goes on along the minus strand of NW_027223762.1, from coordinate 31,962,318 downwards.
ACCCCCAAATCCATGCAAAGGATCTTCTTTCCTCAAATACTCATTGTGAATATACTGTGTAAATGGGACAAACCATATCTTCTGCTGTGTTCTGAACTGTGAGTAAATAATACTACCCCAGTCCTGAATACATTTCACTGTACTTTATATTGGGAATAGTTCTGTTATTTGTGATGCTTATTCCTGAGAATATTGTTTAAATATCAAAGTTGTCTCCCATACAACATGTCCTTTTATAGACTCACTAGTGCCCCAGTGCATGGATTTGTGCACATCGAAAGGAAATTCATTAGAAAGTGGCTGGCTGGGTGGGACTGAGCAAAACAGGCCAGACATGCCCTGGAGCCAACCTCCCGCAGTCCCTCGAAGGGCATCTGTGGAGTGAGCGAGGTCCCTCCGGCAGGTGGGGTCCCTTGGCTTGGCCTGCAGGGATGGGGCCGAAACCAGCTCTCTGACATCCCCCTAGCAGTCCCAGATTGCAAGAGGGCAGTTCTCCGGTGATGCACCCCAGAATTGAGCTCCCTCCTCTCTGGTTCCAAGGTGCATCACCCGAGAACCACTGCTGCCAAGTCACTGCAGCTCGGCAGCTCCTGTGTCGAGCGTCTGCCCCCTGGTGGTCATTACGCATCACTTAGCCATATATATATTATTAATCAGCAGTATAGGGCTGTTTAAAATTATTTTTATGGAGCAATCATTAGGATTAGAGTGTCAGAAGGAGGGAGGGACATGGAAAAGTCCAATTTTGAAAAGTATTTACTTGCCTATGGACCAGCTTTTCATTGGGATTAACATGATATTTAGGTTCATGTGAAGAGGATAATAAATATTAGATATTATTTTCCAGTTTATATAGACAAGTTTTCCTGGCCTCTTGGCTCCTGTGTTCTTGACATAGCAAACAATGCTTCTTTTATATCCTATTTTTGCAACATCTGATATAGTACCTGAAAGTTAGCTGCCAAGGGTGTTAAATTTGATATTCAAATAATATATTTGCAATTCTATAGAGGGGAGTAAAATGTACAAGTTGGCATTTTTGAACATATATGCAAAAAAGTACAACCTGCAGACCACAATAGTGCAGACTCTTTTCTTTTTCTTTGCTTTTTCCACACATGAGATGCATGGATTCACCATTTTATAGTACTATGAAAATTTTGGAAGATTCATATTTTTCAAATGTGGTAGTTCCTAGAATAATAGTATATATCAAAGAAGGGAAAAGTTATCCTTAAAAGAAACACATACTTTTATTATCCTGACAGATGGTGTTTCCAATGTTTATGTCACTATCATGGCCTAAATTCATCTCCAGAGCTCTCTGGGGCTCCTGGAGGGGAGCTTCTATTTGAAGATAAGGGCAAGTGGAGGAGACGTGGACTCAAGGCAACTCTTTAAACTCTCACTGAGCCAAGTGCAAGCTGCTCTTGGCACTCAAAAGGAGTGAAAGAATAGAGTATGTCCAAGTTTATTCTTAGCTTGAAGCTTTCAACTAGGATATGAATCTGCCCTGTTCACCTTCTAAACAGCTAATCCCAAACCAGTTTATAGGATTAGTACAGTAAATCACTTAATGGTATTTGAGGCATTTTTTATGAGAACTAGCTTCTGCTGGATGTTTTCTCCTATTTTATTCCATACAGTAAGGTTCTTACTTGAGAATCTTATAAACTACAAAGAGAAGGGGTTCAATATCCTAAATGTTAAAGAGTACCTTAGGCCTCTAACTCTGATATTGTCCTTTCATTTTTCAAAACCTGGTCAAACTACATATCTCCTTTTAACATATTTGCCCATGAGGAAGAGTAGACATTCCGCTCTATGTTGTTATTTGAAGGAAAGATCAATTTTTCAAAAATGTTTAAAAATTTACTCTGAACTGAATGATTAGTTTGCCAGACTTGATGTTCTGGCTTGATTTCCAGTTCTTAAAAGCAGCCTAAGTAGAAGAAGTAGGCCAGGTTAATAATGGAAGCAGTAACTTACTCAGTGAAAGACAGTTTCCCACCTCCAGATATCTTTGTGAGTTGCTTTCTTATTATCTCATCTTGAGTCAACATTAGTCAGGTTTCCAGTGCATGCCATACACAACAGCATGCATTGGGGATGAATGACCCATGGTCTCTGCATTTGGGAGCTCACAGTGGCATTACCTTGTCTTAAACCTGCTCTCAGTTATAATGCTTATAGGACATATAGATTTTTTAAATTTTTAGTATGAAGCTATTTGCTTCAATCTGTTTTATAAAATTATAGGTATATTCCCAAATAAAAGATTATTTCATGGCTGATTTCCCTATTTGTCTTTCTGCAGCATTTTTGTAATTTTTATATTAATGTAATATATTTTGAGAACTAAAGTTCTTGTGTAAATGCTGTGTGTGTGTGTATGTATGTATGTGTGTACCACTTATATAAGATATGCAAATTATCTTTTTACAATTCCACACCAAAATGTAAGGTCAGCTTCATCTTCTTTAAGTGTCTTCTTTTTCTTCCCTTCTCCATGTTTATTAATGCTGGACACAAATAACACTCTCTGTCATTTAAGTATTTCTGTTCAGCATGATGGAGATGATTTTTTTTAAATAAGTGATTTTTAAAATATTTTTGAAGTTCTATAAAATGAAGTACCTCTCTATATTCATTTTTTTGGACATTTATAGTATTGTTTATCAAGTTTATGAACTATCTAATTGCTTTTAATCTATTTTGAAATTCATATAATTATATCTGAGTTGTATTGAAGTTTTCTGAATTAAGGACTTTATCAGTTTTTAGGCCATCTTAAAACTTGTCCATTATTTCAAGTGAGGAATTTACATGTTTTTTATACTACTGTTTGAATAGAATTGAATAATGAGGAGGGCAATTTAATGAATTAAAGTTGCATGCCAAATCTCCATAATACATTTTGCCTTGGGGTGACAGTCTTCCATTCTAGCAAGCATCCCCTCTCTTAAGTTAATGTCACGAGGAATATGTAGGACCTTTGTGGAGAGTAAAAAGCCTTAATTATGAAATAACTTTGTAATAAATAGAAATATATGATGCTTTTGGGTGGAAATATTAATGTTATAAAAACACAGTCATTCTAGAATTGATAAATAATTGTTCTAATTAAGTATAACTTAAATGTATATAAGCTAAAATACACAAATCTATGTGCACAGCTCAAAGGGGTCTTATAAATTGAACATATTCATGTAATCATCAGTAGTATTTCATAGTTCAAATGTTTAGCAGACACTTGCTATTACTAATCTTTTTTATTTTAGCTATTTTCATAGGTGTGTAATTGTATGTAATTGTATGTAATTGTGCCTTAATTGACATTTCTCTGATAATTAATCATTTTGAACAGCCTTTTATTTTCTTTTTAGCCATTTAGATAAACTCCTCTGTGCTGTACCTTTTCACATCTTTTGCCCATCTCTCTACTACTGATTTGTAGAAGATCTTTATATATTCTGGGTAAGCATCCTTTGTCACATACATGTATTGCAAATATCTTTTTTCTATTCTGTGTTTTGCCTTTTGATATTTGTATCTTTTGATAAAAAGTTCTTAATTTAATGATGTTTGATTAAATTGACCTTTTTTTTCATGATAAAAGCTTTGTGTGTCTATTTTTTTAAATGTTGCATAGCCTGGACAGAGTGGCTCAGTTGGTTGAACATCATCCTGTGTACCAAAAGGTTGCTGGTTCATTTCCCAGTCAGGGCACATACCTGGGTTGCAGGTTTGATCCCCAGTCTGGGAGAGTATGTAAGGCAACTGATCAATGTTTGTTTGTTTGCTTCTTTCTTTCTTTCTTTCTTTCTTTCTTTCTTTCTTTCTTTCTTTCTTTCTTTCTTTCTTTCTTTCTTTCTTTCTTTCTTTCTTTCTCCCTCCTCCTCCTCCTCCTCCTCCTCCTCCTCCTCCTCCTCCTCCTCCCCCTCCTCCTCCCCCTCCCCCTCCTTCTTCCCTGTAAGCATGTCCCCAAGTGAGGATGAAAAAAATGTTGCACATGCTAAGATTATACAATATTATTTTATTATTTTATATTTTATTATAGAAGGCTTTTTAATTTTATATTTTCTGTTTAGACCTCTGTTAAGCTAAAATATTGATACAATGTATTAACCTTTCCTATTAGGAATTTCTAATTTCCATTGGAATCTATCTTTGTTTATGTTGTAAATTAGGAATTAAAGGTTATTTCCCCCCATGGATATTCAATTGATGAAGGTTCCCCACTGAATTGCAATGATATTTTTGTCAGAAGGCAGTGCCCATATATCTATAATGGTATTTCTGAACTCCATATTCTGTTCCATTAGTCTGCTTATTGTCCAAAACCATGCTGACAGGTTGCTTCCTCTGTTTATTTCCTGACCCTTTGAGACTGGCCAGGTATATTGCAGTTATGGGTCATTAACTTATATTTTAGGTAATTGAGCTTATTATTTTCTTTGGTTAGGTATATTTGCCACCCAGTTAGCAAACATTTTCTTTTTGACAATTTTTGTGTAAAACCATGGAGTAATGATTTTTTATAGATTCAACTTGTTCCAATTTAGTATACTTACTTTTTCAGTCAGATACTTAGTCTATCAAAAATTAGAAATGAGAAGCTCTTTGAGATGGATTATTTGTTCTTTTCAACACCCATAGAAAATGTATTAGGTAGCTTTCTTAATATATTGAAATAGAATTTTCTACGCGTAACTTGAATTTTTATAACCTTTTATGGAATTAGTTACTCTCCAATTTTGTTATATTAAAATTAATGTAAAATATCAAATTATGGACACTGGGATAGACCTTATATTATTTAACATGAAGTTAAAGTAAGGACATTTGCCAATTTAATGGCAAAGTAGGGACATATAAATTATCATGAAATGCAGTGTTTTTCCTTTAGTGGTGACTTTATTTTCTTCTTGTAATATAAATGTTTTAAAATATATTTTCCCTTTCTGAGCTACATTTGTATCATAAGAATATGTGTTTGTTAGTTTTAATAAAATATGCCATACTATGTTATAGACTAAATTATGTGTTTAAGTTAAAATATTACTAAAGATGCTTTTAAAGTAACAGACTTATAGAAAAGTTAAAAGAATAATACAAAACACTTCGGTATTATATTTCATCCAGAGATTCCATTTTAGTTGTACGCATTGTCTCAATAATCTATAATAATAAAAGCATAATATGCTAATTAGACCAGACAGCCAAATGACCTTCTGGACGTCATTCTGGACATCCTTCTGGATGAAGCCACATTGGCGGAGGCCGAGGCAGAGGCGGTTAGAGGCAATCAGGCAGGCAGGCAGCGTGGTTAGGGGTGAGTAGGCAGGCAGGCAGAATGGTTAGAGGTGATCAGGCAGGCAGGTGAGTGGTTAGGGGAGATCAGGCAGGCAGGCAGAGGTGGTTAGGGGTGATCAGGCAGGCAGGCAGAGTGGTTAGGGGCAATCAGGCAGGCAGGTGAGCAGTTAGGGGTGATGAGGCAGGCAGGCAGAGGTGTTAGGGGCGATGAGGCAGGCAGGCAGAGTGGTTAGAGGTGATAAGGCAGGCAGGAAGGTGAGTGGTTAGGAGCCAGCAGTCCCGGATTGCGAGAGGAATGTTCAACTGCCATTTTAGGCCCAATTCCACAGCAGGATTGGGCCTAAACTGGCAGTCGGACATCCCCCGAGGGGTCCTGGATTGTGAGAGGCTGGGCTGAGGAACCCCCTCTCCCCACCATGAACGAATTTCGTGCTCTGGGCCTCTAGTTTTCTATATAGTGGAAGGATTCATTGTAGGATCATGCATTGCATCCAGTTGTCATGTTTTTCATAGTTTCCTTTACTTTGGAACAGTTCTTCAATATTTCTTCAATTTTATGGTTTTGATATCTTTGAAGATTACAGGTCAGTTGTGTTGGTCCAAACTGATTAGACCTAGGTTTTACATTTTGAGCCATATTACCACAGAAGAAATACTCTGGTCTCCTCAGTACTATATTTGGTGGCACATGGTATCAGTTTGTCCCATTGCTGGTGATGTTTGCGCTGATTATTTAGTTAAAAGAAAGTCAGGACACTGATTACATTCCCATATATATATTTTTAAAAAGACAGAATTTGGGGGAGATGAGGGCCAAGTTTCTTACTATCAGGGAAACAAGGTACAAACATGGAAAGAAGGAAATCTAGAAAGAGCCCTTAGATGTTAAATTGGATTCAGAGGTATTGTGAACTCTTAGTTTTCAGTTACATAATTACAAATATAAATTAAGATGTAAATATGTGTGTACATGTGTATTTGTGGATTATTTATATACAACTTAAGTATATTTTTAGTTCTGTTCACTAAGAGGTCCTGGGAGCAGTGACATCTCAAGTAGTGAGGAAGAAATGGTTTCTAAATATTACTGCCTACTAAAAGGAACCAAGAATCCTTGGAGTGAGATATGGCTGAGTCCAGAGTGAGGGCAGGGAAAGAAGATGATGAGCTTGAAATTTATTGTTCAACTAGAAAGTATGGAGATTCTCAAAACATAATATTTTAAAAGGACGCACGAGAAAGCTTAAGAAGCTTCTATTGGCCAAATATGAGATTGACCAAATATGTGATATTTTACTTTTAAAATAATTATAGAAAGACATTATAACCTATTGAATAAAATAGGAATCTTTGAGTCCACACTAGTAAAATTTAATAAATGAATAAAGAAGAAGAGAAAGATCTTTCTTACAGTAGTCTGTTCACTAATACATGTGGAAGATGTGGCAGAATTAGAAAGTCACCATTCAGCAACCATCATTAATTAATTATAATTAATACAGACAAGAAACATCAATAGAGGCTAATGCCAATGAGAATGAGTAGAATGAGGAATGGGATTTTATAGGCTCAAACTATCAATCTACAAAATACTTATGAATTACAAAGGGGACGTTTCTTTATAATAGAGAAACCTGACTCTCAGTCAGGTGATCAAGACCAACATCAACAATCATAAAGTATGTTGATAGTACGCATGCTTGATATTATAGGATGAAAATGGCACTTTACTTTTGTGGTGTTCCTCTTAATAACTCAATCCCAGTCTTACCATGAGAAAAACATCAGACAGATTCCAATTGGAAGGAATCTGTAATGGTTATTTACATGTGTCAACTTGGCTGGGCCTATTCTGGATGTTTCTGTGAGGGAGTTGTTTTTTTTTTTAATAAGATTTACATTTAGATCCATGAACTTGGTGAAAACCAGATTACCTTCCATAATGTGAGCCTCATGCAATCAGTTGAAGGCCTGACTAGAACAAGCAAGAGGTAATCCTCCTGCAGACTGCCTTTGAACTTCATCTGCAACACTGGCTCTTCAGACTTGAGCTGTAGTGTTGGCTCCTTCCCTGGGTCTCTAGCCTGCCACCCACCCTGCAGATTTTGAACTTGCCAGTCACCATAGTTGTAAAAGCCAATTCCTTAAAATAAACATCTCTCTATATATGTACACATACTATTGGTTCCTTTCTCTGAAGAACCCTGGCTAATATAGAATCCTAAAAGAATACCTGACAAATACTCCTAAAAATTGTGAAGGTCATCAAAAACAAAACCTGAGAACTACCACAGCCAAGAGGAGCCTAAGAGACATGACAACTAAATGTAAATGCAGTATTCTGGGTGGGATTCTGGAAGAGAAAAAAAAGCATTAGGTAAAAACTTTTAAAAAATCAAAACTTTTAAAAAATCAAAACTTTTAAAAAATCAAAATAATCTATAGCCTGTAGTTAATGATAATATGTCAGTATTGGTTCATTAATTTAAAAAGTATATCATATTAACTAAGAGTTAATAGGGGACACTGAGTGTGGAGTATAGAGTATTCTTAATGTTTTCATAAATCTGAAACTGTTCTAAAAATAAAATATATAAAAAAATGAAAAATAAATGTTAAACACATTTTTAGAATATGCATAGCAGTTTGTCAACATTATTTATCTGGATATGGGGGAAGAGAGGAAGATAAACAGCTAAAAAATGTAAGGAAATTACATATGCTAAAATTGCATGTATAATAAATCATATTGATGTAAGATTATGTGTGTGTATGTGCTTATATATAAAGGCATATGTCTGAAAAAAAACTATAAGAATTTCAGAAGTTATTAGCTTTAAGCATTGGAATTACAGATGGATCCTTCCTCTCTCCCTTCCTTCCTTTCTTCATTCATACCTACCTACCTACCTACCTATCTTCTCCATATGTTCCTTAAATTTTTGAACAAGGAAAATATTTTCTATATAATGAGAAAAGGATACAATTACAAATAAAAGTGATTCCAAATTAGATGTTCAAGATTTCACTTTGATATTTCAAACTTACCACTTGCCCAGGTCTCTAAAGCTTTTGGATTCACCTTCAAAAATAAATAGAGAGGTGGAGGGCTGGGTTAAAAAGGTAAAGGGATTAAACAAACAAATAAAAAATTCATAGACACAGACAATAGTATGGTGATTACCAGAGGAAAAGGGGGGTAGAGGGAGGTAGAAGAGGGTAAAGGGGCAATAAATGGTGATGGAAGGAGACTGGACTGTGGGTGGTGAACAAACAATATAATATACAGATGATGTATTGTAGAATTGTACACCTGAAACCTGCATAATTTTTATTAACCAATAAATTCAATAAAAATTAAAAAAAATAAGTAGAGAGCCATAGCATTGTAGGTTTTCACTGGAGAATAAGATATGGGATTACTGGTACTCTGATCCAGATCGCAATAAGATAAATACATTTATAGACCATATGAAGGACAGGTATACATTCATTGTTCTAGTTAGAGATAACAAGTAAATGACACTTGTGTTACTGTTTTCTCTTCCTATGATTGTGGCAGACATGACTAATTGAGTACAGTTCTTCCTTGGGTTATGCCAGACTATCAGAAAGCTGTATAAATAGTTACCTTCTAAGTTACTTTAGAATAACATGTGTTAATTTCTTTTTTTAAAATGATGAGACTTATGCGCATCCTTCTCATCCTCTGTATGTGTGTACTAAAAATAAATGCAATGTTAGTGACCCTTTCTATGAGGTGTGTTCATCATTTACTAATCTCCCCCTGAAAGGAGTCTCTGAATGTCTAGATATCTATATATATAAAAGGCTAATATGCTAAGTGTCCATCTGGGTAATGAGATCACGTAGCAACACTCGGCTTCCTCTTCCTAGTGACAAGCCTGCTTGGAATTTCTTCAGCCCAGGAACACAACTTGCTTTATAGCCAGGTGGAAACCTTTACACTGTAACCAAATGTCTGTGAAGCGTTTTCCCGTGCCTCATCTTATTTGATTCTCAAAGAAGTGTTGGAGTAGGTAGATAGGAGACTCGGTGGAGTCCTAGTTTCTTTTCATTAGCCAGAGAATGAAGATTTAGAAAGTTTAGAAACTTTCCCCAACTGAAAAGAAGTAAGAAATGGTGGACCTTGAAAATGACTTCAGGTTTTTTCACTGCACAGAGTATAGTCAAACATTGCTGCAGTTAAATATTTTACCCTTTGTTCTCCCTGCGTGATCTATAATAATAATCTGCTTTGTGTTGATATTTACTGCTGTGTTGCTGACAATTACCTGAAAGAGAAGTTGGGGTGCTTCACTGGGCTAGGAAAAGTTTAGCTAAATCAGAAAGCAGGTCTGATTAAGCAAGTTTATTCTATATCTATAGTAGGCTAAGTTGACTCATGCATAGGTGATACATATAAAGCTCTCGCTGGTGCCAATTGCATGCGTGTGTTTCCATCTGTCATTGTTGATCGTGAATTTGGTTGACACTTCTATTATAAATAAAGGTCAAATAGCAATATTAAAATATGTCTTCTAATTAATTTCCTTTCGATGTGCATGAATTTGCACTGGGCCACTAGTAGATATATATAAATGAATATGTTCAATTGAATCATATGATATTTCCAATATTCAAACTTTTTTGACCTATAAACTGGCTATTTCTTATGAGTCAATATAATATATCATCTCTTCTATCAAAATGTATTTTAATAATTTTAACATGCTAGCAGTTTGAACCACTTAGAATGGGTGAAAGTATGGGTGAGGGAAGATTAAGTGAAGATGCTGGGAATATTTTTAGAACAGTCTGGAAGAGTCGATTGTTAAAGTCTAACAATTCATGTAAATTCTTACAGACCTCTAAGAACTCCAAATTATTTCTTGGGTCAAGCCAGATCATCAGAAAACTGTGTGTGAAATTCCATGTATTATTTTTCTAAGGGAACATTTCTGTATGAGGATCTATTTTTGAAATTTCTAGAGTTATTCCTCAATCAGAAGCTATCTGCTCATGTCCCCTAAAAGGATACTTATTCCTTCTTTTACTCTGTTAAGGTCTAAAACGTATGTTGACAAAACTTAAAAACTTCAACACCTTAGAGAATTTTATTGATATCAATTTCTGTAGATCAAGCATGTCAAACTCAAAGGCTAACACAGGTCAAATAAACAAAGTTTAAGTTTATGTGGGCCACAAAAAACAAAAGCTTCAATTTTCATAGAAACGTAGGTTTGTTTCGATAGAGACATGCTGAATACAAAGGGATGAAATAAACGAGTAATCATTAACATAAAATAATAGAACATTTTAATAAAAATTAATATTTTTTCTTGAACATTAACTTACCAGACACTGAATAACTGCACAAATTAGTAAGTGTAACACAAATCTATTTTTTTTTGTTCTCCAAAAGCGAAATATTTCCTGTTGCATACACCAAACAAGTCAGTCCAAGACTAATGACGTGGCAATTGGCTGCTAAATTATTCACTGCTAGTATTAGTGGAGAGAAACGGTACACCTGGGATATCTAGCTGCTGAGCCCATTGTGTTCTAAAAGGTCATATCCGGTAATAGGAAGACAAGTCTGTATTCCATAGTATCAGTTCCCATCAGAGTTTCATCACACAGTTCATTCTAGTCAAAGAAGAGATGATCATTCTTTGGAACTGAAATTCATAAAAGGATATTCCAACCTGGCTGCATTCTAGACTGAACATACTATTAAGATTAAACAACTAATTACACCTAGAAATAACAGGTATTGGGGGGTACTGAAAGAGATGGAGATATTTTTTTTTAATCCTCACCCAAGAATATTTTTTCCATTGATTTTTAGAGGGAGTGGTAGGGAGAGGAAAAGACAGAGAGAAACATCCACACATCGATTGGTTGTCTCCTGCTGGAGCCCTGACCAGGGCTCAGGCTGGGAAGAAGCCTGCAACCGAGGTATGTCCTCTTGACCAGAATTGAACCCAGTCCCTTCGCTCCACAGGCTGATGCTCTATCCACTGAGCCAAACTGGTCAGGGCAAAGATGGATATTTTGAGGGGTATGTATGTGTATAGAACAGGAGACAACAGAAATTCTATTTTATTTATTTATTTATTATTTTTTAATATATTTTTATTGACTTTAGAGAGGAAGGGAGAGGAAGAGAGAGATAGAAACATCAATGATGAGAGAAAATCATTGATTGGCTGCCTCCTGCATGCCCCTACTGGGAATCAAGCCCACAACCCAGACATATGCCCTTGACTGGAATAGAACCTGCGACCCTTTAGTCCACAGGCCGACACTCTATCCACTGAGCCAAGCCGGCTAGGGCAAAAATTCTATTTAAAGTCATCAGATGTTTCCAATTTAATTTACTTTTGAGATTTTCCTTCTCTGGAAATCAGATAGTCCTGGGCAGGAGATAAGGACAATTTAGAATTTCAGGTCTAGCTAACCCATAGAATAACTTTAACTGAAAGCTGGGGAGTGTGGGAAGTCTGTCTTCCATCTGCTGTAATGACAGTTCAGTTGGCTTGTCCATGGGACATTGATTTCAGTATCTCTGGGGAAGGCTGACAAACACAGATCCCTATTTAGAGTTATGTACATGGCTGGTCATCTGGCGTGGCAGAGCCATCCGGCTGCCTGTCCTCTGGGACTCTACACAACACTGATCTACTACTCTCACCCATAGTTTATATTGCTTGCCTGCTCAGCTTGTGCCAACCCAAGCAAGACCTAGTCTTTCTCAGTGACTTTGCTAGCCCAAAGTGAACAATCACATCAGACAGCTAAGTTTGCTTTATGCTTCCTACTAATACAATAGTTATATCTCTTCTCACTTGTCTCAACATTTCCAAAGATACCTGGGAAAACTTGAGCAGCAAGAGATTGAGGGTTGGAGGGAGGAGAAATGGGTGATTTGTGAGTAGAGTCACTGATAAAAATATTCAGTGCCCAGCTGGATTTGTATTTTCTGATCTTCCTCTTCCCCACCACTTTTAGAATACTAACACATATGTGATAGACCGTTTATAAGGGCTACCGCTATTCTTCTTTCCCCTCCTTTTCTTTTTTTGGGGAAGTCATGAAGAAGGAGAATAATATAATACAAACTTGGCATTTGATTTTCGTAGGGACATTCAACATGATCATAATCAAAATGCTAGAAATGTCCTAATTAGCACACAGCTGATGATTTTGGAGTTGACTATTAAGGATGAGTTTAGAAAATAGACCAGTAGTGGTTGACCATGAGTAGCAGTTATGGCTGTTGTGGCTTGACCATGAGATGATCATGAGTCACACAGCATCCCAGCTCTGGTTAGAGCAAGTGCTTTCCTTCTTCATGCTCACACTGGAGAATCTTCTCTAACGTGACTGATGTTTACTATCCCTTTTGCAAAACTCTTCTATTCTCCTGGTTTGTCTCTTCTCTGTTATGCTCCTGTTGTTGTCCAGCAGTTTCTGCATTCTCTGCTGGAGCTTTTGGTAGAGAAGTGTATTCAGGCTCAATTCTTGGTACTTACCTCACTCTGCTTTTGGCAGTTTTATGAAGACATTTCAACTTCAACTCACTTTCATAATTAATATGAACATTGACCAATTTTTGTAGCACTAAATCTACACATCTAGAGTTTCCCTATATTTTTCTTCCTTTTCTCCTTATCCCACACTTTATTAATTTTAACTTAAACTTTTAGAATAATGCCTGTATGTCTTTCTTATAATTCTCTTTATAGCCATTTCCTTTGGAGATGCAGAAAGGAGAGCATGTACCAAAATTTGAATGAGAACTTTTTATAAAGAACCTTGGTACTTATCTATCCTTTTAAGGAGATAAAGAAGTGAAATTTCAATAATTTTATTTAGGATAAATTATTTTTATCACATGTATTAGTGTTAACTGATTAATGAGACCTGGCTACATGCTTTGTTAAACTTTGTCTCTCAGAGTTGGATAAAGCAGTTATAATGAATAAGTAACCAGCTTTTCCATATGGATCTTGAATGAAAGAAGATACCTTTTTGGAAAAATGAGTAAACGATTAGCGTGCCTCAAAGAAAGGGTTACTAACATTACATTTATCGTCAATAACCACATACAGATAATGAGATGGATGATTGAGAGTTTTTCCCAGGGACCTGGAGTAAAATAACAGGATATTGGTAGTTGATGTCTTTTAAAAAGTACATTCAAGCCCTGGCTGGTTTGGCTTGATGGATGGAGCATTGGCCTGTGGACTGAAGGGTCCCAGGTTCGATTCCGGTCAAGGGCATATACCTTGGTTGCGGGCACAGCTCCAGTAGGGGGTGTGCAGGAGGCAGCTGATCGATGTTTCTCTCTCTCATCGATGTTTCTCACTCTTTATCCCTCTCCCTTCCTTTCTGTAAAAAATCAATAAGGTGCATTTTTTTAAAAAAAGTACATTCAATACCTATAAATTCTAATATGTTTTTTATATAGTGCTATGTTCCCTTGCTGAAATACTGGGTCATTCTTACCAAAAGAACTTTCGCCTTTGTTAGTGTGTAAATAGTAGAGATGACTTAATCTGTATCCACAGCTGTCCTAGCCTGTATTTCTGTGGTTATTTTCTAAGCCATCTTCTCTTTCCTTTGGTCTCTTTGTTGTGTCTTGGCTACTCCACTTGTTCATTGATCTTCTGGCTTTTATTCCATTTTTTTCCTCCCTTAGAATCTCCTTCTTCCCCAGTTCAAAAACATAACTCAAGATCTGTCTCTGCTGAAAAGTCTTGAATCGAAAATTTTCGCTCCTTTCTCTGTATTTCCTTGCATGTTATTTTAATCATTTATAGCATAAATCATCTTAGCCCTTATATTAATTTTTGTTTATGAATCTTATACTACTTTTATCTTTTATGTAACAACCCAACAAGTGTTTCTAAAATGGAAATGAATTCATTAATTTTACATTAACCTAGAGCTCACCATTAGGTTTTGATGAGTGAGTCATCACAAAAATTGCAGCCTTTCTTTTAACAACTATAGGACGAATGCTCCAGATTTTAAAGTGGAATATCAAGACCAGTTTTCCTGTGGGTGGTTTCTATAATGAATTATTTCATTCATTCATTTTATTAAGCCAGGAACTATGCTAAGGATGCAAGCACTGTGTTAGTTGAATAAGAAATGGTCTGTACCTTCAAGGAGTTTAGAATCTATAAAAGGAAATTACACTTAAGGAAGTCATTAAAATAAAAGATTATATAGAGAATGTGGATAGTGTCAAAAGACACAGGACTGACCAACTATGCTTGGGTGATACTAGAAAAGACTATTTCATAGAGGTTTAAAAATTTTTTTTATTAATTTTAGAGAGGGAGGGATAAGGACCTAGGATGCTTTCCCCATGAGTTCTCAAGAATAGAACTTGTGGAAGACTGATCTTATATATAAAAGAAGAAACATAATGATTGAGAAGACAGATAATCACTAATTGTGTGGCTTTGGACCCGTTGCTTAAATTCTGAGTCTTGTTTTACAGATGAAGATGTACCAGCCTTGCCTAAGTTATTATGAATATTAGGGGATCTAAAGACCTTGACAGAGTAGTCACTAAATATATTACTGATATATAGTATGCACTCAATAGATAATTGTGAAATTACCATTAATATAGAATTTTTAAACTTACATTTTCATAATCTTTGTTACTCAATTCAGTGAATGCTACAGATATACTATATAATAAAAGAGAAAGATGCAAATTAACCATCCCTCCATTATGCTCAAGCCATGCCCACATGCCAGTCAGGAGCAAGTATGCAAATTAACCCAACTAAGATGGCGCCGGCCACAGAGCTGTAGCGAGCAGGAGGCTAGGGTTGCCCCCGGCGATGGAGGAAGCCAAGCTTCCCGCCTGCCCTGGCCAGCCCTCGGCTCCACTCAAGGCTACAAAACTTCAATTATAGAAGATAAATAAATCCCAGATACCTGCTTCCAGCCGGCTGTGGCCTCCTCTCAAGGAGGGGCTGGGAGCCTGGGTTGCCCTGGCCAGACCTGGGCTCAGCTCAAGGCTACAAAGTTTCAATTATAGAAGATAAATCCCAGAAAAAAAAAGAAAGAAAGAGGCTGGGAGCTTGGGTCGCTGGGAGGCGTGGCCAGCCTGCAAACGGCCATCAGCCCCTCTCCCAGGCTGGCCAGGCACCCCAGCAGGACTCCCTCACACTGAAGGGGCTGTGGGCAGCCTGAAAACCAGGCTCGCCACACCCCCATGGGGTGAGGGTCCCTACTGGGGGGCTTGGCCATCCTGCAAACAGCCTTCAGCCCCTCACCCAGGCTGGCCAGGCACCCCAGCGGGACCCCCACCCTGATCCGGGGCACCCTTCAGGGCAAACCAGCTGGCCCCCACCCATGCAGCAGGCCTCTATCCTATATAATAAAAGGGTAATATGCAAACTGACCCTAACAGCAGAAAGACTGGGAATGACTGGTCACTATGACACACACTGACCACCAGGGGGCAGATGCTCAATGCAGGAGCTGTCCCCTGGTGGTCAGTGCGCTCCCACAGGGGGAGCTCTGCTCAGCCACAAGCCAGGCTGATGGCTGCCAGCACAGTGGTGGTGGCGGGAGCCTCTCCCGCCTCCTCAGCAGTGCTAAGGATGTTCGACTGCAGCTTATGTCTGCTCCCCGCTGGCAAGTGGACATCCCCCTAGGGCTCCCAGGCTGCCAGAGGGATGTCTGACTGGATCGGGCCTAAACCAGCAGGTGGACATCCCCAAGGGGTCCCAGACTACGAAAGGGCAAAGGCCGGGCTGAAGGACTCCCCCGAGTGCACAAATTTTTGTGCACTGGGCCTCTAGCATTTTATAATATAGATTTAAGATACAAAAATTTTATATCTTTAAACATGGTTTTAAGTAAGTTATTTCTTGTTGATAGTATATAGCTCATTACCAACATTTTAATACCTTTGTGCTTTACATGTGACACTTTTAGCTTCATATGGCATAGTAAATTTTTGATAAAGGGTGTTTTACCTGGTGTGCTGACTGTAAAACATATCTTGCTGAGAAATTTTAGGTATTTCTTGTAATTCCTGCTCTTTGAACTTTTTCTGTTTAGTATAAACTTCTTCATATAAGGCATTTGAATGTAACTTGACCTATTCTGCAGTAACAGTTCCTAGAATATTACAGATTCACTGCTACTAATGAATTCTCATTTATGTTGAACTCAGACCACACCAGCAAAAGAATGATGCCTCTGTTTGTTTCCATAATGAAAAGAGGCAGGTGAGGTTATCTATTTGCAAGTGTCTATGTGCCATAGATTCAAAATGGAAAAAACTTGTAAAATTCAGAAGTTATAGCTTGTTTTGAATACCCTTTTAAACTAAACAAATCATATATTTTTCTTCAAAAACATGTCTAAATAGATGATAGAGATCTTAAACTTTTAATTATGTCCATCCCAAAATCCCTCTCATTGATCATGGTAGAGATTTTATTCCTTGTTTTCTATTCAGTGGAAAAATTGGTAAGATCTTCATAAAGCTATAGGTGTTACAGGGATCATCAACTTAAATTTCATGTAGAGTATGAGTCAAGAGGGGAAAATGCACTTATGATGCAAGCGTGAAACTTGGTTAAAAAATAAGGAAAAAAGTCTTGCCTTTAAAACTTTTGTGAAAAATGCACACTTTCAAATAATAGATGGAGCTCTTGAGGTCACTTGTCTTTTGTATGTCTCCTCTAGTGTTCTGTTTTACTGAGCCCACAACTGTTATCTTTACTGAACTTCAGAAAATCATACTTAAAAGATCAAGTGTGGGAAAGAACTGAGTCGACAAAATATAGCAAGTGTATAGTTCCCCATATCTTGGCAATGAAATAAGCTCTGAAATGTCTGTGTGTAAGAATGTATTAATGGGGGAAAAATGCAGATAGTCTTATATTCAGGAATGTTGTTAACATTAACTTTTATTTTTAAGCACTCATTGCTAAGAATATCCATACTTTTTAGATAAATGATTTTTTAAAAATTCTTGAATAGGTTGATCATTTCTTTATTTGAAATCCAGGTAAATCACCATACTTATTGGGTTTGATTCAGATCTATAATTCATTCCTGTCCTTCCTGTGCAAAAGAGCAACTACAATAAATTAACACCGTCTCCATGCCCAGACAATATTAGGGCATTGAGTTGTAAATGTCAGAGTGAGGGTTTAGCATTTGCAAGAGATACCCAAATAAGGTTCCCAAAGACCTTTAGTGTGAGGTAGGACAAGAACAAAATAACATTATCCTTTAAAATTTATTTGTACCTAGTGTATGTCATATACCAAAATAATTCTTCAGTAGATGAAAATGATGTTCAGCCACTCTCGATTGATGGGATGGTGCAGAAAGAGTTAATTCACTTCCTGATTACTCGAAATAACATTTAAAATTTTTATTTTGAAATTATTTTAGAGTTAAGGAAAAGTTGCAAAAATACTGCAGAATCCTAGTATACCATTGTCTCAACTTTCCTTAATGTTAATGTGCTACATATATGTACAGTGATCAAGACTAATAAACTAACATTGGTGTAAACTATTGGCTAAACCACAAACTATTCATATTTCATTAATGTTTTATTATAATGTTTTTCTTTTGTTTGTTCCATGATCCAATTCAGGATCCCACTGCTCAGGTATCCTTATAATGTCTTAGTCTCCTCCAATATCTGACAGTTCCTGAGCTCCTTGTCTTTGTGATCTTGGCACTTTTGAAGAGTGCTGATCAGTTATTTTATAAAGTACCCCTAAATTTGTGGTTGATGTTTTGTCATAATTATATTAGTGTTAGGAATTTTTGGCAAGGATGCTGAAGACATGATGTACCCCTTCTCGTTGTATCTTATCAGGAGAGACGTGATGTTATAGTTTTTATGCCGTGACTTTATTCCACAATAAAGTTGCTATTTTCCTGACATAATTAATACATATCTTGGGGGATATTCTTTGAGGCTATGCAAATATCCTGTTTCCTCTCAAGCTTTCACTCACTAATCTTAGTATCCATTGGTGAAACTTGACTTGCAACAATTAATATTATGATTTCCTAATGGTGATTTTACAGTTATATTATAAGGAAGAGCTGTCCCTTGTTCCCCATTTATTTTTCTTTCCACCTATTTATTTATATCACTGTAGACTCATGGGTACTCATGTATTCTATGGGTGTTAACTTGATACTGTCATTATTTATTTTGTTGTTCAAATTGTCTGGCTTTGGCCATGTAAAGTCTTTCAGGTTGGTGCTTGTACCTTTTAACACGTTTCCATCTTTTTTTAGACATCCTTACAGTGTGGTACCGTGGGTGCTGTAGTATAGATTCATCTTTTATTTTCTCTATCCCAGACCCAGAATCAACCCCTTTACCAAGAAGTCATGGGTTCTTTTGTTGAAAATTGTGTTTAGAAACTAAGATGTGGGTACAAGGTATGCTTATTGCTACTAAGGTGCAGACAGAGCTAGAAATTAGATATTTATACAGTAACACATGCATACATGTACATGTTTTTATTTCTGTATTTATATATGTATCTATACATTTTTTAAAAATGAGTTTATACTAATAGTTCCAATTCCAAACCAACACCATGAATTTGAGGCTAGCCTTCTATCTTCCATAATTGTAATTACTTTCTCTGACCATGACAAATCTGGCTTTTATTAAATATAATATATGCACTACTTATTAATATACATTAAGTAGTTCCACATTGGTTGATCCATCCTCCTATAAGAAACATTTTTAATTAGAGTATAGTGTTTGTGTAGAGTATCTTTTGAATTTAGCCTTATCAGCCAAAATATTGTTTTCCAAAGTAATTTCAGTTCATTCTTTTATTTTCCTCCACATTCCTTATGGATATGTTATTCATTTGTAACATAGTTTATTCATTTGTTACAGTTTTAATTTCATTTTGGGTTTCCTCCACATCCTGGTTGATTTTTTAAAATTTATATACTCAATTTTTTTTTGCCCGAGTCTATGGGTACTGAAAATGTATAGAGCCAGTCTTCCTCTAGGAACTTTAGACAAAACTGGAAGAAGTTCAAATAATTTGGCCTTCCTTCCCCCACCTCCTTTTTAAAAATGCCTTTTTCAGGGATACTCTGGCCAAAGACTAACAAGCAGTGAAATGGCAAAAGGCAGGCAGCAGGCAGGAAAAGGAGAAGCAAATGGCTGGGATAAAACACAAACTGCATGATTAGGCTCTGAATAATCAGGAATTGCATTGTAGCTTGTTATACATATTCCATGGTCATAATTTGATATTTGCAACAAAAAAAAGAGAAGAAGGATCCTCAGAAAAAAAGTCAGTTTTGACTGGGGAAGTCTATGGTCTTTTCCACTCAAAATATTACCTATTTACCTTTCTCATCCTCCATATAATCTAGCAAGTTGCACTTAGCACATTTGAGAGAAAAAGAGTGATTCACATTATCATTTTAATGGTGCCTGGATTCTTTCATTATGTAGTTGATTCTTACACATCAACATTTTAAATTTTGGACATTCTAAAATACATTTGGCAAACTGCTAAGGAGAAAACCGTCTGTGAGCCTGTAGGAACTAAAACCTGGTACATGTCTGAACAAATGCAAAAGCCCCATTTGTGCTGTTCAGCTCTATGAGTTATGTTGCTGTGGGTGACCTTTTTAAAAATATTCAAGTGGTTTTGAAATATCATTAAAAGGTGATCAGTGGTAATTGTCTTAATGATAGTACTCACATGGAAAAAAAAATATTGTTAAGTGGAGCCCTTTCCTAACCTCTGATATGATTTTTAAAGGCCCTTTTAAAAAATTAAGACACTTGAAACTTATTTATTAAAGGCTAAATGAAAACACAACTTCCAGAGGGGCTTTTAATTTCATAATGATTCAGATTTTTGAGCATAAAATAAGACCCAAGACCAGCTCTTAATTATTTATAGCTTGATTCTGCAATTTGTGGTATCTAGTTCCCTTATTTTTTTTCCCTAGAAGGGCAGGAATATGTGGAGAAGCTGAAATAAATCAGCTCCTTTTTATTTTATCATTAGTAGTAAAAAGTCTGATGTGATATAAAGTTTTAGAATTATCTATGCCATTTGACCCATTACTATGGATAATTGAAAGAATGTCATGATTGAGAAGAAAAGAAATATCACTTATTGAATAACAACTGTACCAGACACTATGTTAGGCTGTATATATATATTACTTAGTGTTCACAGCAGTCCTATGTACTATTAATGATTATTTTCTTTTACATAGGTGAAACTAAGGCTCAGATAGTTGAAATCACTTACCAGCTCCAATGGGTATCAAATATCAAAGCTAGGATTAAAAATGGGTCCTGACAGTTCATGTTCTTTCTATAGAATTAATCACTTGTTCCATAATTGCTCTTTGATACAAATTGTATAAATTAAAATGTTGTTGCAGCCCAAGGATGAGAGTTGGGAACCTAGGCTACTTTTAATTTCACACAATTAGGAACAATTGCCACTCTTTCCTAGGGTCCTTAGACATATTAAAGTATTTAGAAAATGCACTTCATGCCATGAACATCACAGTTTTGCAACTCCTGTGGAAAAACTACAGAAAGTCTATGGGACTGCAAATCAGTACACATTTTTGGTAAAACAATATGGAAAAAATATTCATATCCCTTAGGTCATTTTTATAAATTGTCATAAATTAAAGAACAAGGATATTCATTTCAGTGGTATTTATAATAGGGTAAAATTGTAAAACAGGCAAATAAAGTAGTTAAATAAGAGTAAATATACTAGCCGAAACCGGTTTGGCTCAGTGGATAGAGCGTCGGCCTGCGGACTGAGGGGTCCCGGGTTCGATTCCGGTCAAGGGCATGTACCTGGGTTGCGGGCACATCCCCAGTGGGGAGTGTGCAGGAGGCAGCTGATCGATGTTTCTCTCTCATCGATATTTCTAACTCTCTATCTCTCTCCCTTCCTCTCTGTAAAAAATCAATAAAATATATTTAAAAAAAAAAAAAGAGTAAATATACTATAAAATTATAAATATTTTGATACACTATACATCATTAAAATACATTGCAAAGAATGTTTAGTAATAAGGGGAAATTCTAACCATGTGTTTTTCAAAGTTGTATAAGTATGTATTGAATGACTACATAAAATAATAATTCAAAACAATGTACATCATAAGAATTATTTTCCAAATTAGAGATCATGAAGAACTATTATCTTCTTTTGCTTAAGGTAAACATTTTCTGAAGTAGCACATACATTGTGCACAAATAATTAGTGGCTCAACAAATTCTGATACTCTATGAATTCTTATAAAAGGAAAAATCATGTGAGCAATACATAGTCAAGAAGTAGCTGCCTTAGCTGGTTTGGCTCAGTGGATAGAATGTCAGCCTGTGGACTGAAGGGTCCTAGGTTCAATCCCAGTCAAGGGCATATGCCCAGGTCGTGGGCTTGATCTCTAGTGGGGGGCATGCAGGAGGCAGCCAATCAATGATTCTCCTCATTGATGTTTCTCTCTCTCCCTCTCTCTTCCTCTCTGAAATCAATAAAAATATATTTTTAAAAAATTAAAAAAGTAGCAACCCCCCCAAATGTAACTACTATCTGACTTCCAACATTACAGAGTATTATTATAACACTCTAGATTATTATATTACTAGAGGCCCAATGCATGAAATTCGTGCAAGGGGCTTGGCCCTCGCAGCTGCGGCAGATTGCCTCAGCCCTTGCAGCCCCAGCTTCATCTGGAAAGTCATCCGGAATGTTGTCTGGAAGGTCGTTTGGCCTTCCAGTCTAATTAGCATATTATGCTTTTATTATAGATTTTAAACATCTAGATTATGCCTATATTTGAATTTTTTCTAAATGATTAATCTGTTAGGTGCTACTTATGTCTAACTAATTTTGCTCAACATTATATTTATGAAATTCAGTAATGTGGTTGTGTATAGCAATATTTTTTATTACCAAAACTGTTTATTATTTTCTTGTATATTTATATATCTACTAGAGGTCCGGTGCACAAAAATTTGTGCACTGGGGGGGAGAGGGGGTCCCTCAGCCCGGCCTGTGTCCTCTCGCAGTCTGGGACTGCTTGGGAGATAATGACCTGCTGGCTTAGGCCTGCTCCCAGGTGGCAGAGGGCAGGCCCAATCCCTAGGTGCAGCCCCTGGTCGGGCTCAGAGCAGGGCCGATGGGGGAGTTGGGGCGCTGCCCCCTGTCATGCACAGAGCAGGGAGGACCAGGAGGTTGTGATGCCACCCCTAGTCACGCTCAGGGTAGGGCCAGTTGGGGGGTTGGGGCACCGCCCCCTGTCACACTCAAGGCAGGGTCGATAGGGAGGTTGTGGCGTCACCCCCTGTCATGCACAGAGCAGGGCCCATCAGAGGGTTGGGGAGCTCCCCCCTGTCACTCACAGAGCTGGGCCCATCAGGGGGTTGGGGAGCTCCCCCCTGTCACTCACAGAGCTGGGCCAATAGGGGAGTTGGGGCACCGCCCCCTGTCACACACAGAGCAGGGTGGATCAGGGGGTTGGGGCGCCGCCACTGTCACACTCAGGGCAGGGCCGATGGGGGAGGGGGTTGGGGCACTGCACCCTGTCACACACAGAGCCGCAGGGCGATCAGGGAGTTTGGTCGCTGCCCCCTGTCACACTGATCCCGGTGCCGGGAGGCCTCGCTGCTCCGCTGATCCTGGTGTTGGGAGGCATATTACCCTTTTACTATATAGGATAGAGGCCTGGTGCACAGGTGGGGGCCGGCTGGTTTGCCCTGAAGGGTGTCCTGGATCAGGGTCGGGGTCCCCACTGGGGTGTCTGGCCAGCCTGGATGAGGGCATGATGGCTGTTTGCAGCTGGTCACACACCCTTCAGGGTGGGGGTCCCCACTGGGATGCCTGGCCAGCCTGGGTGAGGGGATGATGGCTGTTTGCATCTGGTCACACCCCCTTTAGGGTGGGGGTCCCCACTGGGGTGCTTGGCCAGCCTGGGTGAGGGGCTGAGGGCCTTTTTCAGGCTGGCGGGTGACTGAAGTTCCCAACCTGTCCTTTTTTCCTTTTTTTTTTATTCTGGGCCAGCTTTAGCTCTGAGGCTTGGCTCCAGCTATGAGACCTCTGCTGCTGAATGCAGGTTTCTGGCCTTTGTTTACCTTCTGTATTTGAAACAATGTTGCAGTCCTGCTGGCTGAAGCCCGGGGTTTTGTTTAGCTTCTATATTTGTTACAATGTTGCTTAGAGTGCAGCTGAGAGGCCGGCAAGGCAGGCGGGGAAGCTTGGCTTCCTCCGTCACTGAAGCAAGCAAGCCTGCCTGTTCGCGTCAGCCGCCTGGCTGCCGGTTGCCATCTTGGTTGGCAGTTAATTTGCGTATCTCACTGATTAGCCAATGGGAAGGGTAGCGGCCGTACAGCTAATTACCATGTTTCTCTTTTATTAGATAGGATATATACTCTTCATGAATATTTATCTGTTTCCAGATTTTAATAATCAGGCAATGAATACCATTATATATGCCTTTTGATGCACATATGTACGCATTTCTGATATACCTGGAGGTGAGACTGTTGGGTCATGTGGTGGGCATATTAGTTTTAGTAGAAATTACTAGTCTTCCAAAGTAGTTATACCAATGGGCAGTGCCAATAGCAGAACATGAAATCTCTCCAGTTGTTTCTCAACTCACTATCACTTTGAATTATCAGTGTTACCAAGTTATAGTCATTCTGAAAGGTGTGTAGTAATATCTCATCTACACTAATAAAAGAGAAAGATGCAAATTGACCATACCTTTGTGATGCCCACTAGCCAATCAGGAGTATGTAAGCAAATTAACCCAACAAAGATGGGTTAATTTGCAATTGCAGGAGCCGAGCGGCCGGGGGGTGGGGGGGCAGGATGCTTGCGTCATCACCATGGCGACGACGCAGGCATTCTGCACCGCTCCAGCTGCTCCGGGCCTCTGGGCAGAGTGGGAAGGCGGAAAGGAGGCTCCAGGCCAGAGTGAAGGCGGAAAGGCGACTCCGGCCAGAGCAAAGGCGGTGCCGGCAGCTAGGTGAAGGCAGGCCCATTCCTGCATAAATCTTCATGCATCGGGCCTCTAGTTATAGTATAAATTTACATCACTCAAATGAATAATGAAGTTGTTTTCATGTTTGTTGGTCATCTTGAAGTTTTCATTTGGGAAGTTCCTATTCTAGCTACTTGCCCATTTTTCAATTTTCTTTTCTTTTTTTTAGTGAATATAGGAATCACTTATATATCTGAATTCAGCTTATTTGTTAGATATTCCTATATATTCTTCTATTGTGTAGCTTGCATTTTTACTCTCAATGGTATGTAGTTTCATAGAAGTTATTATTTTTAACACAGTTCAATGTATCCATCTTATCCTTTGTGATTAGGCTTTTTGTGTCCTATGTAGCAAAAATCAGCAACATATTATCCTGTGTTAAGTTATAGAGGCTTTATTGTTTTATATTTCACAATAAGGATATGAATTAAGGTTCATATTTTTCATATTTTCATATTTGACCCAGCAGCAATAATTGAAAAGATCATCCTTTTCTACTGCACAGTTTTATACAAGCTATAATACCATTTTTGTAAATCGAGTGTACATATGTAGGTATGTTTATGGATTTATTCTATCTCTGTATTTTGTTCTACTAGCCTGTATGTCTGTCTTTGGAGTAACACCACAGTTTTCATTACTAAAGATTTATAATCAGTTCTGTTCACAAGTGCAAGACTTTCATAATTATTCTTTTAAATTGTCTTATCCTTTCTGGCTCTTTATATCTCTACTAAAATGTTACATCTCAAACATTTTTAGGCCTTCTAAAAACTTCTCTCAATAATTTGTAGAATGGTTTCTATGGGTTAGATGAATTTTAGTTATATTTTAATTTATATTATTTATAATTTTACATTTTTAAATTTTTCATTACTGGTACATAGAAAAACTGAATTTTATATATTGATACTATATTTAGTATCCTGATGGAATCACTACTTTAATAAATAATACTAACCAATATTAATAATGATTACTATTGAAAATAATTTATATTAACATAACATAATGATCATTACTAAAATTATTAAAATTAATAAATTATGTATTATTATATAAATTCATGAGTTTGATTTTTTATAAATATAACCATATTGTTAATGATTTAATGGTAGGTTTATGATTTTTCTGAAATATATATTTTATCTATTCTTATTTCCCTTATTGCACTGACTAGGACCTTACAAATTTTATTTATTAGTTTTAATAGTATTCATTTTTTAATTTTACAGATGATTTTTGAATCTATTAAGATATGAATTTGATTTCTCATCTTTATAATTAATAAGGTGAATTTTCACTGTTGGACTTTTAAAGTTAACTAACCATGCATTCTTGAGGGGAGGAACAACCTGTTTGTGATGTACTATTGTTTTAAATAAATTGCTAGATTTCATTTGCTAATATGTTTTTAGAATTACTGTATCAATATTCATAATAATTAGGCTTTCTTTTTTAAAAATAAATTTTTATTGATTTCAGAGAGGAAGAGAGAGATGGAAACATCAATTATGAGAGAGAATCATTGATCAGCTGCCTCCTGCATTCCCCCCCCCCCCCCCCCCGCAACTGGGGAACGAGCCTGTAACCCAGACATTGCTCTGACCGGGAATGGGATCGTGACTTCCAGGTTCACAGGTCAACGCTCAACCACCGAGCTTTATCAGACATGAGCATCAAGATCAAGCTAATTTCAAAACCTATTCTCTTTTCTCTGAGAGAATTGGTGCTATTAAAAGTTTGAAAGACTTTAGCAAAGAAGCTATCTAAACTGGAGATTTATCTGTAAAAAGAGGTTTAAAAATTTACAGTTCTCAGCCCCTCGGCAACTGTTTTCTGGTAAATTCCTATAACTTTACCCTATGCATGAAGATTCAAAGTCTGCTGAGGACCTAATTGATTTTTTTTTTTTTTAAGCTCCTGATCATTGGCTTTCTTCTTTCTAGTTTCCTGCTTCCCAAAATTCAGCTAGCTTAGCAGCTGTCTTTCCTCTGCCCTTGAGAGTGGTTGTACACCACTTCCATGAATAACAGATAAGATAATATGCCCAGGGAGAAAACCGGGTTAATATGGGGCTTACTGGGCACTGTCATTCTTTGAAGGATTGCAGTTATGTGGTCTTTGTTACCAGTGCCTGAAAACTTTGTTTTTAAATTTTATTTTTATTTATTTTTTAAAATATACTTTATTGATTTTTTTTACAGAGAGGAAGGGAGAGGGATAGAGAGTTAGAAACATCAATGAGAGAGAAACATCGATCAGCTGCCTCCTGCATACCCACTACTGGGGATGTGCCCGCAACCAAGGTACATGCCCTAGACCGGAATCGAACCTGGGACCCTTTAGACCACACGCCGACTCTCTATCCACTGAGCTAAACCGGTTAGGGCTTAAATTTTATTTTTATAATTTTCTATGGCCAAAGCTTATTTTTAAATGTCTCTTAGGTCTTAAATTCCTCTTTTCATTCATGATATCACTTTATTATACTTCCTCTCCTTTTTCTTGATCATTTGTACCAGAGGATTATCACATTCTGATTCTTTTCAAAGAAACACATTTGCCTTTGTTGATCCTCTCAATATTTGCTCTTATGTTTGCTATTTTTTCTTCAACTTTCTTTTAATCTTTTGTTTCTTATTATCTTCTTGAGATGAATCCAATCTTAATAATTTTTTAGCATTTTTATTTTACTAATATGAGTATTCAAGATTATAAATAGAACTCTAGGTATTGTTTTGGCTACATCCCTTAGAATTTTCTATGTAGTGTTTTATTATTCAGTTTAAATTATTTTCTAGTTTTCTTTGTGTTTGATTATTTGACCCATAGTTATTCAGAAGCATATTTCTTGATATACAAACACAAGTAATACTCTAATTATGTTATTTTCCAGCACAACTACATTGAAAAATACTCTATGATTTCAAATATTGGAAAACATTTTGTGAGTTTCTAGTAAATACTTAGTACATGGTTGATTTTTATAAATTTCTGTGTCCTTAAGGAAGGGTTTAATCTCTAGTTCCTATCTATATATCCAGTAACTGAAATTTATTAGTTTTTTTCTTTAAATCTTAATATACACTTACTGTTTTTGCCTGCTAATTCTCTTGTGTAGTGGGAAAACGATTTTTAAGATTCTCCCATGCTGATTTTTGTTTACTTATTTTTCCTATAAATGTTTTATTTATTTTGAAGCAATGGTAAATAGTGAGTTAAAATTTTTTATTGTTTCTATTGAATTTGAGCTTTTATTTATGATGTAACTTTCATTTATATAAATACATTTTGCCTTCAAGTCTATGTTTTTCCATATTAACATAACTATAGCTTTTTTTCATACTACACTTTTCTTATCCCTTTACAACATTTGTGAATAGGTTTTTATATGTATTTAATTTAACAAGTTAATACCAATTTATGTACTTAGTTGTAAATCCGCTTTGATATTTTTGATCTTTTAACTGAATCATGCAGCACATTTATATTTATTGGAGTAACTGATATGTTTTTGTTTAAAATTACATGATTTTAAATTTATCCTTACAGAGCTGTTTTATTTTTTGCTTTTTCTTTCACTTATGTTTTATTGGACTTACAGATGGTTTCTTATCATTCTATTGTCTACTCTTTTACAGCGGTTCTCAACCTGTGGGTCGCGACCCCTTTGGCGGTCGAACGACCCTTTCACAGGGGTCACCTAAGACCATCCTGCATATCAGATATTTACATTACGATTCATAACAGTAGCAACATTACAGTTATGAAGTAGCAATGAAAATAATTTTATGGTTGGGTCACAACATGAGGAACTATATTTAAAGGACTAGATGGTTGAGAACCACTGGTTTAGAAGCTGTAAAACATTTAAAATTTATTTTTGTAGTTACCCTACCATAATAGCAGTCACTCCTTACTTATCAAAGTATTATATTAACTAACAGTTTATCTTTATCCCTGCAAATGTATGGCTTTTGGAAAACTTTGATTTCATTTGCCTGTCTCCATAATTTTTTATTATTGTTGTCTTGTAACTTAAAAAATACACATATATGCAAACACAATCATCATTATCATGTTGTTTTATGAACTCAGAATTCATAATGTTCATTTAGGTTTATTCTTATACCTGCCATTTTCTTATTTCTTTCCTTCTAGCATCTCTGGTTTTCCATCTGGAATTATTTTTCTAATGACTGAAAACAATTTTCAGAATTTAAAACTTCCTGTTCTTTATCCATTCCTCCATTGATGGACACTTAGGTTGTTTCTATATCTTGGCTATTGTGAATAATGCTGCAATAAACATGAGAGTACAGATATATTTTTGATATCCTATTTTCATTTCCTTTAGATATATACCTAGAAGTTGGATTGCTGGATCAAGTAGTGGTTCTATTTTTAATTTTTTGAGGACCCTCCATAGTATCTTCCATAGTGACTATATCAGTTTATATTCTGAGATCCACTATTGTCACTTGTGCTTTTTTTAGTGTTTTTTTCCTTCTTTATCTTTGTAATTTAATTTTAACATTCTCTTTCAGCTTTATCTAAACTTTTGTTAAGCTCATTTATTGAGTTCTTATTTTTAAGTTATTGTTTTTTAGCTCTATAATTTTTAGTTTGTTCTTTTTTCTTTTTGTAGTTGCAGGTTATCAGTTTTCTGCCAACATTCTCAATATTACCTTTTAATTCCTGGAATACTTTAATTATAGTTACTTAAATTCTGTGTCTATTACCACTACCTAGGTTTTCTGTAGATCTTTTATATGGTTTGTTTATTCTTTAAGTTTTCAGTTATGTCTTAATTTCTTCCATGCTTGTTTATTTTGATTATGTTAAACATTGTATATGATTATATAAACATATCTAGAGTCTAGATGGCTTTCCCATTCTGCAGAATGCATTTACCTCTACTTCTGAAAGGCAATAGGGTAGAGACATCAGCAACATAGAGTCACCTTAATCCAATCAGAAATTGAAGTGATTTTAATCTAGGCTTCAGTACCTGTCAGGGCTGGTTTATTTCCAGTGTTTACTTATTTTTTTTTAGGATGCAACCTTTTGAAAATCAAACTGAAAGCCAGTGCGTGTATCAGAGAAGTTTCTTTGTACTCTGAATGTTGTCTTTCCAACTTGTACATCTATTGACATATCTGCTCAACTTCTCAGTTTCTCCCCTGCAGGAAATTGGCCATTATCTTGATGGAAAAGGCAGTTTCAGATACAGGGTTTACCTTGATGGGCTTTCCTTCTCTCCTTAGAACCCTGGTATCTCTCTAGTCCAGTGATGGCGAACCTATGACACACGTGTCAGAGGTGACACACAAACTCATTTTTTTGGTTGATTTTTCTTTGTTAAATGGCATTTAAATATATAAAATAAATATTAAAAATATAAGTCTTTGTTTTACTATGGTTGCAAATATCAAAAAATTTCTATATGTGCCACGGCAACAGAGTTAAGTTAGGGTTTTTCAAAATGCTGACACGCCGAGCTCAAAAGGTTCGCCATCACTGCTAGTGTCTTCAAACAGATATTTAAAAAATATATTGGTCCAGATGGTGCATTTGTTTTCAGTGAGAGAACTGGTCTGAAACAATGTCATCTGCTATTGGTAGATGAACTCTGACTCATTATTTTACATTTTATAGTTTACTCTTCCCTACAGGTACTTCTGAATATGTCTTTTACTTTTTAAAACATAATAAGTGTAGTTGCTTCACAAACTGTCTGATAATTTCAATATCTGATGCATGTCTGTTTCTACTATCTGCTTTTTCTGTTGATTCTGGCTTATAGTGCCCTATTTCTTTCTGTGCTTTGTTACTTTTGCCTGCATATTGCAATTGCCCTTGAAAAAGTATATATTCTGAGGCCAAAATGAAGGCACCTTCCATCAGAGATTTACACGTGCTTCTCAGTAGTGCATGTGAGTGAGACCAGTAAAAGCCATCCTTAACCTAACATAAAAAACTTGAAGTTCTCAGAAATCGCCAGAGAGCAAATCTGCTGGAAGATTGGCCAGGGGCAACATCTATTCAAAGAGCTTTTTTCAGCTTTTCTTTTTGTCTCAATCTTTCCTCTTGTACCTACAAAGCAGAGCTTATAAATCAGTTTTACATTAGGTGCAAAACCCTTTGGTCCCAAATTAATGTGAGGGAGAGTCTCTTCCTCTGACTCCCTGCCTTGGGGAGGTCCTAGGCCTTGACTTGCTCCCATCTCTGCCCAGACCCCATTTTGGCAAAATGGGCATATGACCTCATGTGTACAGTTTATAGTCCTGTGTTTTGTTCCTCCCTATCCTTAGGGTTGTGTGTGTACAACTTTATTAACTTCCAAATAATTTTAAAGGGATTTTAAAATATTTTATTCAGCATTTTATCATTGGGAGATTTGTTCTAAATGAAGTCATCATTATTGGAAATAGAAATTTCTTATCTTTTTGCTTTTAAAGTATTGGAAAAAGAAAATATGGCCTTGTGATATGTACTTCAGGAAATTTATTGAATTTTTATGTTGTGGTCATAATGCATGCTAAATAGATGTAAATATTCAGCTGAGACAAATGAGTGTTTTATTCTTTTTTGGGTACAATGTTGCTTGTGTATCTCATTTTTAATTATTTATATGTCCATAAAACCAAATCAATAAACGTTTATGTTTTTGTGTATAGTTGTAGCATTTAATATCTTCTTTTTTTAATATTATGTATTTACTTCGTTATGTGCTTTATATATCCGTTTCCAATATATGTATATTAATATATTTTACTATGATGATGAATTTTTGAGTTATTTTAAAAGTTATTTTAACATTTTTAAATTTATGTGTTCAGGTTGATAATGAAAAGAGAAAATAGCTGACTAGTTATGAGAGGAAAGTCAGGATAAGCAGTGGGATAGCAAGTGGCTAGTGTATAGTGAAAAGTCTGGTGTGTTAGGAACACCAGGATGTTTGGATTTTTGTCTCAAGGTCAGGCAAAAATGTAAGCAATAAACCAGTAATAGGTCCTGACATACATACTTTAACTTCATTTCTTTCATGTGCTTTTCTTGATGAAAAATTGTTAACAAATTGAGATTTGTTAACTCTTGGTAAAACCTTAAAAAATGTGTAACTGTCATTAAATTTTTTAAAAATAAATTTGTGGGGAAATGTATTGTTGTATGCAGATTTCCAGTGAAAATCTGCAGATGCTCACATAAGAATCATTCTCCCTACTCTTTTGAATAAACATGTTGCAAGCCCAGTACATTTGCATACCCAAGAGAATCATTGTTTTAAAGATATGGGCTATGAGCACATGTGGTTGACTACCAGATTATGAACACGAGACTTGAGACATATATTTTTCAGGTGTACAGCTTGAGGAAATTATTGAATACTCAGCACAAATGCTATATCTTGGGGGAAATTTGGAGAACTGTTGGTGCTACTGTATTTTGAATAATCATTCCCTCCAGCTCTCATTGTGACTGATGGAAAATTTATTTTATTTTCCCTTGAAAAGGGAAAACAAAATTGTAGCTATCTTACTGCATAGTTTGTTAAGCAATCTCCATTTTGTACTTGCATTTAACAGATGTTCTGAAATGGTTAAGCCCAAAAAGCCGGTTTCAACTCATGAGTAATTGATAACAAAATACATTCCCATCAGCTGGCTTAAAGTATATATATAATATTAAATATATAAATAAAATATAAATTTAAAGACATATATACACGTCTCACTGACAGCTGAAACACAAAAAAGTATAGAACTATCAGTATAGGACAGTGTAATCCTTTCCTGTTTTATGGTTTAGAAGTTATAAAGCCACATATTATATCTGAATGTTTATTTATCTTTTGTAGTTTATTACGGTGGAGATGACAGATGTTGAAAGATGTTTAGATATACATGAAGCCTAGCAGCTCCCATAGGTCTGTTAGACTCAAGTCCTTACCTACTACCTTCAGAATCTGTTATAATTTTTATTAAATTGGCTCCACATCTTATTTTTCAGAGTAGCCTCCAAATAGCTAATTTATTTCAAAATATATCCAGACTTATCCATACCTCCTCTTCGAAAGCAGCTACTTCACACTGTCTTCATATAAGACAACCATACAGCTGGGTTTGCCCAGGCCAGGAGTAATTGTCGCTAGTGCCCCCTTATGCCCTCAAAAGGTACAGTTTTGGATGATAAATTATACTATGCCCACACTAGATTTGAAAAGTTAAGATTCATAATAATCTTATGGAAGAAAAATTGGTCTAATAATACATATTCATGAGCTGTACCCCCACCAATTAAAGCATTCCATTTGTTATCAAACATTTTTTCCCTGATCTTTGGTCTGAAGTATATCCTTTCTGTTTTATTTAGAAGTATATTGAGAGTTCTTTAGTTTGGCAATTTGGGAAAATATTACTGTCTTCTATAATTTAATTAATGAATTCAACCCCAAACTTATCTCAGGATTTTTTTGAGGGAGAGTAAGGAAAGCTCTCCGTATTAGTGGTTTATCCTGAAATGAGATATGAAAATCAGGGACCTGTCTATCAGGTACATCAGAAAAGTGAGGCGTTTTCTATTATAGGAAATACATGAAGCAGTGAAAAGATTGTTGAGCACGAAGGCAAATTCAGATAAAATTCAGATACTTTTTATTCCTGAAATGGAATCTTGCCTAGATGTAATTATTGTATGTTTGAAATTGAGTTCTGTCCCACATCTTCGGGCAAATGATTTCCCACATGTATATGATTGGCCTTTACAATTGTTGATATTGTATCTGTTGTAGTTCATATTAAGACATCCCTTTATTCTCAAATTTTATTATATATTTTTAAATTGCAGAGTATAGGAAGTATAATCATAACCCCCAAAACAAGCAGGCATATTACAGAGAAACAGCAATAACATACATGCATGCCAGTTAATGTAAATGAAGTAGATATGTTTTTCTTAACACCTAGTAGATTTTCCTCAATAAAATAAAAGCTACATGTTAAATTTTTTATTATACATTTTGACCTTCCTTCACATTCTTGGTTTGTGTCTACTCTAAGATGGAAATCACTTCACTTCAAAGGTTAAAAACTTTCAGAAACCATTTCAATTTTACATACATTTAAAATTTTTAAATATTTAAGAATTATAGAAATGTAAATTATTGTTCCCTTTCAAAATTTGTTTCAAGAGAGCAGATAATAGATTTTTACCTTCAACTACACATTGAGATGTTTTTCTTTTTGAGTGTACTTTCTCCCCGATATTTTTTCCCACAGAAATTTGGAATTTTGTTCCTCTCATGTTTTATTGAAAAGGCTCTCTGCCATTATATCATGTCGTTTTCCGGTTTTATCCCTTTGTCTGAAGGCCCATTGCAGCATGCCTGTTAAAGCACTCTAGACAGCGAGAGAAATGATAGCCACAAGCGTATCTCTAGTCAAGGTTGAAAGAAAGCACATAGCTTTCTAAACCAAACGCCGTGAATGGGGGACAGGTTATTGCCATGACAATTCTAATTGTTGGAACTTGATTCTTATTATGGTCTTGATTCCGTTGAAGTCACCTTCACAGCACACGTAGACGGGTCCCTTTAATTTCTAGGCAGGTTTTGGAGAACATGTGTAGCCAAGAATCATCATCTTTTTTGTTGCAATAACAAAACACACGGTCAAGGGGGTGTCTAAGTGGAATTGCATGTGATAGGCATGCAGAGATCGGTATGGAGCAAGACACGCTCCCTTCGACCCCTGGGGGCTCTTTCTAACAAAGGATGGGGCTACGTTTTCAATTACAGCGATTCCAATTACTGTGAGACGATGGGGCTAGGGGAGCTCCCTCTATGGGCTAATTTACCGTCTGCAAATTATATGTCTCCTTTTTTCTTCTTCTTCCCATTTTTCCCCCAACAAAGCCTCTGTGTGGCCTCTGGGACGGGGCCGCCGGAGGGCCCTGAGGTTGTGCTCCGTGGAGCGGGTGCAAGATGGTACCCGAGACTGTTTGAAGCGGCGCGTTTGAAGCTGGCGCGCGTGTTTGAAGCCACGGCATTTGAAGCTGTCGGGCTTGAAGCTGGCGCGTGTGTTTGAAGCTGCGGCATTTGATGTTGCTGAGGACGTTTGTAAATTTGAGACAGACTTTAATATTGTTAGACGGTAGGGGAGTCCTTTTCAACCCCCTTTTCATTTTTTTTTTTTTTTTTTTGCTTGAACTTTTTAAAAAGTTTTATTTAACTTTTTTTCCCCCCAACTATTTTAACTACTTATGTCAGCCGAGGAATGCTGTGATTCACAGCCATTATTGTAAGGAGGCTGTTATGTATTTTTAGTGCTGCTGGGACCATAGGAATTCTTGAGTGGCTTTGACTGGATACAACAATGTGGAGAATAAGCCCAACTGTGAAAAGTGCAACCGTGGCCGCAGAACAGTACAGAATAATTTTGAAAAAAGGGCCATCTCCTTGTTGCTTTTAGAAGAAGGCCGAGTATGCCCGCCATTGCATTTGCAAGACTGAGGAGTGAGGAGAGGTAGAACAAATGTGTGTGAGTAGAAGTAGTTGAGGATGCATAGGGATAGGGATTAAATCTGCAGTTTTCCGGGAGCACAGCATTTTCTAATTTCTTCCTGTTATTTTCCCCTCTCATTTCTATAAGAGCTAGAGAGGAAGATGGATGCCATTGTGGCGCAGTATCACCAACCCTTTGGACAATACTGTAAAAGTCGATGGAGCTTTGTACGGACAGCATCTACTTTGAAAACCTTAAGGGGATGAGTATTGCTGCTATTGGTAAAGGAGAGAAAACACATGGTTATCTTGTAGTCTGTAGATTGTTGTTTGGGGAGCGTCTTGTTTGGAGGAACCCTAGATGTATAAATGCAAAAGGTAGAGAAAAATTCGAAAATAACCATGAGTTGTCAAATTCAAAATGTACTGGATGAGAAACACTTTGGTTTGGGTGAAAGTCAATTTTTCCTAAATTCCTAGCCTGGAGCAACATTGTGCACTTGGATGCGGGGTCGATGAAATAAGAGATGCTCTGTTGTTGTCTATGGCTCTCCTCTGATAGATGCTTTCGGTTAGAAAGGTGTCTTGATGGGCCTGCCACCAGTTCTTTTCTTTGGAAGTAGAATGTTGCATTCTGCTAATGATGATTCTCTTGAAAATTAAGTAATGCTTTCTTGATGTTGGCTATTTGTCAGGACTTGAAACTCTTTTACTTACAAGTCCACCATTACTTTTTTTTATTGGGTAGAGCACAAATTCTATAAATAATTCAGACATATTTTGATTATCTATCCAGGATCGAGGTATTTGGTTCAGTATTTCATTCATTTTAGCAAAGATCTATAATTCCTCTAGTTCACAGAAAAAGCTATACTATATTAAATCCATATCATTAAAATTGAATTAATGCCTTTTAATCTAGACATAACTGGGTTTTATTCTAATAAATAATTTGAAATGTGTGTATTACCTATTCCACTAAGAGTAACATATGCCTTGCACACCTTCGGAATGATGCAGATATTTCCCATTTCTTCATAGAGCAGATGGTCATGGACTGTGTTTTCTTGCAAATAATCATTTTTAAGGACTTTTCTTCATTAGTTCAACTTTTTTATTTAGTGGGAATATAAATAAATTTGCTAAGCATTTTCCCTTGATCATATAGATGCATTTTTCTACTACAACTTTGCATTGCTAGCTCCTTCTGTTGTATTCTTTTGAAATCATGTCTGTCCCATTCTATTAGCTAACCACTTATTTTGCATGTTAGTATTTTACCAAATTTGTATTTCAAACTTACATGAGCAGTATTGACACTATTCATTAAGAACTGAATTCTTGCAGACTATCAGTCTAATGTACCAATAATCTATTATAACAGTCATTTTATAAGTCATAAATGCATTAAAAACTAAGTGAGATTGTCACTGGCGAAGGGGTTCTTGCCCCCCACTCCCTACCCCAAGACAGAAAATCAAGAGAGGAGGCAAAACATAATCAAAAGAAAAGGATTACTGAAAACAAGGTGGTAGTAAAGGGAGGGAGGGAGCTTGATGAATCAAGGAAGCACACACTAATGAAGACTAGCTCCCTGAACTGCTCCCAAGGTCAGTAGGTCCTCGGGTTACGGGTTATGTCGAAGATCCATTCCTATGGCGCGAAGTAATGCGATTTTTGCCGTAAGTCGGAACCCACCTACATAAGCACCTATGTCACTCACATGGAGCACATACACAGCAGTAATGAAGTGAAACAGTAAAAAAAATTAAAAGAAAGATAACAATTCCTGAACTTTACTTGTGGTAAATAAATAATAAAAAATATAAAGCACATATGTACATATGTCGAAATGATGGAACTTTTTTTTATAAATAAATGGGAAATGGCAACGTAACCATAAAACAACGTATGTCGAGTCCGATGTAACCCGAGGACTGCCTCTGTGTGTGTGTGTGTGTGTGTGTGTGTGTGTTGGGCGGGGGGTCTTCATGCTGGGTCTTCATGCAGGCGCAGAGTAGATTTCTTTGCTTTCGACGTCCCGCTGTGAGCTAGTATTGATTTGCGCAGGTGCAGAGTAGAACTCTTTTGGAATGGCTGAAGAGAAACTGTAATCTGGGAAAGGCTTAAAAAAATAACTGAAGAGCACCCCCTTCTATTTAAGAAAGGATAAGCCTGTCTCAGCATGGGAAATACACAAAATTAGTGGCTTTGCATATTTAACTCATATACTATTTTCAACACTTTGTTAAAAAAACTTTTCAAATTAAAGAAGAGAGTACATTACACACATACACACAGGCTCAAGTCACCCATGTCCTTGTATGTATGTATGTATGTATGTATATTTGTTTATGTATAAAATATTCCTGAGCATTTCAATTTTTTTCTCATTCCTTAACTTCTGCAATGCTCATGTGAGCCATATTACAAATTTTTTAAGCTTAGAGTAAAATTAAAAAAATTTCTACTCGTCACCATAATAAAGCCGTTACAGTTCAGTACATTTAATGACAACAGAATTGCTTGAGAATAATCGAACACATGCTTAAATGAGAACTACAGGCATTTATTATATGTTTGTGTGAACATATTCAAAGAAAAAAAATAAATGTTGAAAAGTGATATATCTTCAGTTTCAGTTAGAAACTTCTGGGAAAGTTTCTTCAATCAGACTGCATGTTCCACATCACTATGGTTCCTTTCTAGTTTGTGCTAAGAGGTTGCTACTAATCTCCAGAATCTTTATTGTGATTTTTTTTACATAGTTTTTTAAAAATTTTTGTTCTTTTCATTTTATTTAATTAAAATGAATTTCAGATAACTTTTTAATGATTTCCACACATATGTGCTACTTTCAATAAGCTCCATAAAATATAGACTTTTAACCAAAATAATGATTTGTTTTCCCTGGCTCTCTATCTCTCTCTCTCTCTCTAACTTGAGTGTTCTGTCCTATATCTACTTAATCTGCCTCTAATAGCATCCTCTCCCATCCTGCCATGATGAAGTTTATAACTTGTTTCCTGTA
Source organism: Myotis yumanensis (assembly GCF_028538775.1). Taxonomy (NCBI): domain Eukaryota; kingdom Metazoa; phylum Chordata; class Mammalia; order Chiroptera; family Vespertilionidae; genus Myotis; species Myotis yumanensis. The sequence continues at coordinate 31,924,369 of NW_027223762.1, read as the reverse complement.
GTAGAGAATCCAAGCTGAAAACAATAATTTCCATTACACAGCACCATGACCCATTTTTTAAACTCTTAATAACAATATCTCCATTATAAAGCTAGGTCTGTGTTATTTAGCCATTCATACACAATATCATCTAGGTTTGTTGATTTGATTTATTGATAGGTATGAGATTTGTTACCTCACATTGTTGATTTTTCTTTTCTTTTTCTATTCATTAATTATCCTGTTTTTAAGGCAAACACACATTGGAAATTTTATACCAATTTTTTTATTTTTCTTTTGTAATGCTTTTAAACATCAGCTTTGTTGAGGTATTATTTATACACAGTGGAATTTACCATTTTTGAATATATAATTCAGTGAGTTTTGACAAATTTATATAGCCATATAACCACCACCACAATCATGATACTGAACATTTACAATCATGATGAACATTTCCATCACCCCCCAAAATATTTATCTTACCCTTTTGAAGTCAGTGTGCCCCCTGGCTTCTAATGATCTTTATTTTGCCATAGTTTTGCCTTTTCCAGAATTTTGTATTAATAAAATCATATAATGTTGTATTCTTTTCTGTCTAGCTTCTTTCACTTAGCAAAATGCTTTTAAATTTCATTCATGTTGTTGGATAAATCAGTGAATTTTTTGTGTGTGTTATTGCTGAATAGTATTCTACCATATATACCACAGTTTGTTTCCATTTACCTTTTGATGACCTGTTTGGTTCTTTCCAGTTCTTGGTGATTACGAATGAAACTGCTAGAACCATTTGCATGCAGGGTTTTTTGTTTGTGTGTGTGTGTGTGTGTGTGTGTGTACACCTAAGCTTTACTTTCTCATGAATAAATATCTAGGAGTGGGATTGCATAGTCACATGGTACACATAAGTTGAATTTTATTAGAAAAACTATTAAACTGTTTTTTTCCAGAGTGGCTGTAGTATTTTGTATCTCCTCCAGCAATGTATGAGCATTCCAGTTATGCTTCATCCTCACCAACGTTTGGTTGTTGGTCTTTTTAGTTTTAGCCATTGTAGTGAGTGTAGATATATTTTTTACAATATTTTTTCCATTGCAATAATTCACTTCTGTTTTTACCACCTTTATTATCACTAGTTTATCTATTGTATTGTATTCTGCTTTTAATCTTTCATGTTCTATTTTTATAATATGTTCTTTTCAAAGCTGTAAGCATATTTTTATTTATTGTTTTTAGTGCTCAATAAAGGGAACTAAAATCTGAATATGAACATATAAGTAGACCAGAGTCTTGAGTGAGCATATTAGTAGTTGATTTTTGGTGTTATTTTCTGAAAACTAGGAATATAGTATTTTAAAAAGGTTATATCTGACTTAGGACTCTGAGTTTTTTTTTTGTTGTTGTTTGTTTTTTAAATATATTTTATTGATTTTTTACAGAGAGGAAGGGAGAGGGATAGAGTGTTGGAAACATCAATGAGAGAGAAACATCGATCAGCTGCCTCTTGCACACTCCCTACTGGGGATGTGCCCGCAACCAAGGTACATGCCCTTGACCGGAATCAAACCTGGGACCCTTGAGTCCGCAGGCTGACGCTCTATCCACTGAGCCAAACCGGTTAGGGCAGGACTCAGTGTCCATTTACTATCATAGAAATTACAAGTAAAATTTAATATTTCAAAAATAATAGCAACCTGATTTTTAGCAACTAGATCTTTATATAAATTTTCAATACCTTCAACAATTGAAGGATCACAATACAACTCATCCCTGTCATTTCCTAGAATGGCTCTGTTTTTCTTTGCCTCATGAGACAGGTTAGAGAACAGTGTACCATTGTCCATTAAAAACCACTTTTATTTAATCCAGTACCTACTTACGTTTGTTAGAATTGGTGATTTTTTAACCTCTTTTTTTTATATATATATAGCACTAACTGTTCTCAGATCTCTGGCTTTGTTCTCTGGATGTTAAAAAAGAAACATAGTCACTTTGTTAAATTCCTTCTTAAAATCCAGTGTAAATGAGAATCATCATCATCTCTGTCACCCTATTCTTTTCCATCTAAGAGTGTTCCATTTCAATATATGCTATAACTGATTTTCTCACTAAGGCTCAGTTACTCGTTCAGAATAATTACTTGGTTAAGTAAGATATCTAACAATCAAAACTGAATGCTGTTTATTTCAGAAAACGGTTTTAAGATGCTCTTTAAACTTTGGCTAATGTGTATTCATTCCCTCATGAGTCATTTTGTTGAGTTCTGTTTTCAGACAAATCAGATTTCTACAGAAACTTTTGCGTTTTCTCAGTTTATAAGTAAACAATATGACACCACTAAGTGAAATATAGTTGTTTTTGAAATCATGAATTAATTCAACTTCTTGGGAGTTCACTTTTAGTTCATTGAAGGGTTTCTGTTGAATGGAGGTATTTTTTCATGTCACATTTTCTCAAAAACACACACATTTTGTACCTTTGATTTTTTAACTCTAATATTTTAGTGAATATAGGCTTTGAGGGTTTTGCAGTTAATAGATTGAATAATGAAACTAGAGAATTGTGGATATTTTTGGTTATCTTTTACAGTTTTACAAATCAATCTCACTCTTTCTAATTTTATGTTCAGTTAATATTAATTCATACTATTAAATTTTACCTTAGGAATACTGTCAAAGCATGAGAGACCAGAATCTTTTTTTATATTTAGAAGAAAAAAATTGAGTGTAAAATAAGCTATCAGAAACAATTGAAAATTATGATTTTATAAAATTCACTTTAGTAATAACAGGCATGCTTAATATTCTATAATTATTAGGATTGAAGATAAAAGAACACACTTTACAAAGATTTTATTTTAAAAGTTTTGGTATGAAAATGGAGTGGTCCTTTCTGAGTTAATCAATATTCCATATTCTACAAACATCTGGGTTTTGTGGATCACCTAGTTGCTTAAATACTGACTTAAACACTTCCTCAAATCTGAGATTCATTTATTCCTGCAGATCCCCTATCTTTTGGGTTGAAGTTGATTGAGATTATTTCTACTACCTGTTCTTAGGTCATCATTAAATACATCTAATAAATAATTAATGTGTACATCTTCACACTGGATTTATTGTTTTCTAGGGAACATGTACTATGGATTTTTTGGTGTCAGAATCTCAGCAACCAGGATTAATTCTCTGTATCTGTTTGCCCCCAAATCTCCAAAGAATTCTTGTTCCTTACTATTATAAAGGATGTATTCTTAGTCTAGCTTAAATCCCTCCCTGGCAGTTTGCATCATAGGAACCCTCACATCTGTTGTATAGGAAGGTTGAATCCAAGGGAATTAAGCTCTCCTCTTAACAGCTATTGCCCTTATTCATGCTACACAGAGGGAGGGCATTCCTGCTTTCTCCCTCCCCCCAATCACATTGCCTGATCAGGAGAGTTATTCTTAATAGTGTGTGATCCAGAAAATTGGTTAACTATTTTAATACACGGTGCTTTTTAAATGTGATTCTTGTAAACCAGAGCATTATGGTATCATCCAATTTTAAATATAAATCTTTCTGTGGTAATTTTAACATGTGCTCTGTTTGATGATTTTTGGAAAGAGGAATTTCAAATTTTATTTTGAGATTATCTCTTATTTTAAGGAAAATATATGGGCGAATCTTAATTGACCTCTTTTAGTGAATACAGATATTTGTCATATTTTTGCTTATTTATTTGTCATGTTCTCCTCTGGATCACTTTACCTTTGTCCTTGTGAAAAGTTCATAGCTTATTTATTGCTTCCTAATTGTGTCAGAATTGATGTTAAAATATGTTTTTAGAATAATTTATTTGAGTGATCTGCTTTCATGCTATCTAAGACGTTAGATGAATATGGAACAAAAAGTCTTTTTTAAGATACAATGAAAATATGAAATATCTTGATGTAATATTGTTGCCAGTGAAAATGGGTTTTGGCGGTGCTGCAAGAAAGGAATTTCAGAAGGCACCGGTGTGGGAGAAGTTTAAATGTAGTGGTAAGATTTATTGGGATGAAGGGAAATAGTACGCCCTCGGGATGTAGAGGATGGGCAGTCTCTAGAAGCCACTACTATGATCCGATCCTTGATAATCCTCCATATGTGTATTTTCTTGGTTTGGGGAATGAGCACAATTGCTTTCAAATTATCCAACCTATTTCCTGAGATTTTCCTGGGGGTGTGCTGGGCTCTACTCTGCACCATCCTCTTCCCTGGACCTTACAGGGTTCATTATCCTCATCCTATCTGATCTTCCCTCAAATTTTCTCAGGACAGACTCTGCCCCTTGATGTCACCATTTCGGCTTCTACTGATCATGCCTCAGTTTTGCTGTCATGTAGTTTCTACTGCACATGTGTTTACCTCCCCTAGCTACATTTTGGCTTCTACTGTGCATGTGCCTAGCAAAGGAATTTCCTCCCTGCATCCTGCTACACCATAATCCCAATACCAGGTTGGTTGTTCCCAGGGAGATTCTTCCTGCCCACTGGGGGGGTGCTGGGGGATTAAGTCCCCAAGGCAGAGGATGCAGTGGTCCCCTAAGGAGCCTATGAATGCTGCAACTTCCTAGTGAAGTAGGTTTAATGTCTGATTCATCTCCCTGGGTTATTAGGCTTAATGTCTGATTCCCTTTGTTCCCTTCCTTTATTAATACTAACTAGCTACCTATGCTGACAATATTAGCAAGAAAAATATGGAACTATATAATGAAAATGGTAAAAGTTTGCTGAAACCTAAGAGACAATTTTTTTCAAACACAGATGAACTATATTAAAAGACTAGGGGCCTAGTGCACAAATTTGTGCACCTTGAAAGGAACTATGGGCCGCGAGGCTGCAGTGGGCACAGAGATGGGTCTTGGCCTATCCTCCGCGCCCCCACCCGGCCTCTCCCACTGTGGCCCCTGGTCGTCTCTGCCAGCAGCCCTGCTCCCGCCGCTGCTGCTCCCATGAACTGACGGCACCGGCCCTGCTTGCACTCGCTGACAGTGCAGAGTGATTGGAGCCATGCCAGCAGTGGGTGCAAGCAAGGCCAGCACTGTCAGTGGGTGTCAGCGGTGGCTGCTGCCCCGATCACCCCTCAGGAGCAGGAGGAGGTAAAGAAGCCCTCAGGGGCAATCAGGGTTGGCAGCCGCCATTCACACCTGCTGATGGTGACAAGCGTTTATTCAATTTTTGCATAAATTATAGTGTGTAGATGTACCATGGTTTATTCAATCAACTCCTCTTACTTGACATATAGGTTTTTAAAAGTTTTTCAGGTGACATGCTGAACACTATTGTAGAGATCAAATTATTTTCTAAAAGTTAATTTTGAAAGGTTGGATTTTTTATATGCAAATATTTCAGGCTTTTTGTTTTGTTTTGTTTTTTTTGCATGTTGCCAAACTGTAACTGAGATAGATTTTGCCTTTTACCTTTCTACCAGCAATGCATCAGAGTGATTATTTCTCAAATTTTCTGGATAATACAGTTAACATTTTATGTAAATTAAAAAAGATTGGCAATATTTTGTTATTCTATTGAGGGGGAATATAGGGGGCAACCTTGGCGGGGGGGGGGGGGGGGCGCCCTAGCAATTTGAATCTGTGCCAGTAACCAGTATCCTAATGCACATTCTTGTTAGCCTATAAATAAGCCACTGCCTCCTTCCTTAGGCAATAATCTGTTTTCCTAAATACTCCCAGTTTACAAGGGCCATAAACCAAGAATTTAACAGCTTAGCCAGAGGGGAGGTCAGTGGCACCACCCAGGCCAGGCCTTTGAGTGCAATCTCACTTCCCACATCCCAACCCACAGAGGGGCTGTGAAAGCCTGCCACAGAAGCCCAGAAGTTAGGGAAAAAAAATTTAGGAATATATATAAGGAGTAATCTCATTGTAGGAGGTACTCAGGCTTTGGAAACGGACTCTCCTGAGTCACTGTACTAGTACATCTGCAAATAAAGGTTTTTTCCTGAATCTTCTGAGTACCTGTTTTGTGCATTTTGGTCACCTGGTAAATTCTGCAACGCTTGTACTTTGCTTTTTTTGATTAGTGAACTGATGAATATTTTTTCCTGGCATTTATGGCCATTTTTGATTTGTATGAAATTTCTAATTATACCATTTTTCCCCATTTTTTATTCACATATTGTTACCAAACCCCAGTATTTGAGTCCATCTGCCTGTGTGCACTGGCTGAAAGAAATACATAAGTAGAAGTTTGCAGTGTAGAAATGAAATAGTTTAATATTGAATTGGCCAATCCAGAGTGTAGGAGCTCATGTTTTAAAAGACCAGACATCTCAATGGTGTGTAGGTTATAGATTATATAGGACAAAAATCAAAGACACTGTGGAGTGCGGGTCCTGGGTTCTTTTGGGACCTGATTGGTTCGAGGTGAGGTACCAATACTGAATCATTTTTTTAGGTTTTGAGGACAGCTCTGAGGTCTGCTCTGGCATCCTTCTATCTGGTTTCATGGCAAAGTAGCTAGGGATTGTTCCATTTTAGGGCTCAGAACCTGAAACATAACTTAGGTCAAAATGTTATCTTTCACCTGCCAGAGGTCCAGACCTTGTGATCATTAGTCAGATCTGGGCTACAGTTTTCTGCTTTACAGGGGTTACTAATTATCCAGGGGAAAGGATAGGTCTATGAGGGATGTAGAGAAAGAGAGGGGAAAAAACATTTTTAAACCTACAGTCACAAACGAAATCAAATTGTAAGGACCCTTGGGTTTCATATTAATCTCAATGTTCATTTTTTAAAAGTATGTTTGTATCCTATACAATAAAAGGCTAATATGCAAATCGACCGAACGGCAAAACGACTGGTCACTATGACATGCACTGACCACCAGGGGGCAGATGCTCAACGCAGGAGGTGCCCCCTGGTGGTCAGTTGGTCAGTGCACTCCCACAGGGGGAGCGCCACTCAGCCAGAAGTCTGGCTCACGGCTGGCGAGCACAGCCACGGTGGTGGGAGCCTCTCCCACCTCTGCAGCAGCGCTAAGGATGTCGGACTGCCAGCTTAGGCCTGCCCCCCCTGGAAAGCAGGCCTAGCCATCAGTCAGACATGGACATCCCCCGAGGACTCCTGGACTGCGAGAGGGCACAGGCTGGGCTGAGGGACCCCCCCCCTCCTCTGAGTGCACAAATTTCATGCACTGGGCTTCTAGTTTTAAATAAATATGCCCTTGAATTATGTAGGTTTTTTAGTATATAGAAATAATTTTTTTTGAATTAGCTAAATCTACACTTTTTTCTCATATAGTTTTCTACTTTCAGTGTCATAATTATGAACCTCTACCAAATACCCGATTTGTATTAACTAAAATGAAAGAATATTTTGATTCATCTCTTCCATTTTCCTCCTGGTTTATAGTTGAATCATTATGGAAAGAAGATCAATTGTTTTTTTTTTTTTTTTAGCCTACAGCCTTAGAGAAAAAAATGCAGGACCACCTGGTTTTTAATTAAATTGAATTTTGTTGAAGGATTATATAATTTTAATTATATTAAAATTAATATAATTTCCCAGTGACTTCCTTCTTAGTACTAAAGATTGGGCTCTTTGGAAGGATTGAATTATATTAAGAACCTATGGAAGTTAGACATAATTACTAACATTTCTGAGTCTAGAGATTGGATTATTCTAGGTGTAAGCATCAATATACTATCTTACCAACTCATCTGATTTTTTGTTTGAGGAGGAAATTTGTTCTTGAGGATATTTAGAAGATACTGTTTTGGTTTTAGCAGAACAAAATGATTAAATCATAAAATCTCAGCTGAAGGAAGAAAGGGAAGCTATGCAACAGTTACTAAAATAAGGAAATTAAAGGCATATGGTAACTGCTATAGACTGAAAGGTCTTATATGGGTTCCAAGTCCCAAAACCAATGTGTGGGGGTCTTCCCACACAATTCTCAGACAGCAGAAGGGGGCCTAAAATTCAACCCAGTTCTGACCCTATCTACCAGGATAGTGTCAGATTCCATAGGTTGAGGTATCAGTCCTACAAGACTGCCCCCACCATCTCCCCACTTCAGATGCCAGTAGCAAGTCCAGACTGTTACCTATACATCTAAGCAACCCACTACCAATTTTTGAGGTTCTAACAATTCCGAACAATTTAGGATGTCAATTGCAAATCCAGGTTGTTATTACCTTTACTTCTGACCAACTCGCTATGGATTAGAGGTTCCCAAAACATCTTTCTTGGTTAAAATGGCTTACCAAACTCAGAGAAACATTTTACCGCTAGATCACCAGTTTATTATAAAAGGATATAACTCAGAAACAGCCGAATGGAAGAGATGCATATGGCAAGGTATGAGAAAGGGCTCAGAGACTCCATGCCCTTTCCAGCCATGCCTCTGTCCGAAAATCAAAAATCTCCAAGTGTCCACCACTGGAAGCTCCCCAAACCTGTGCTGTGGGAGGCTTCATTATATATGCATGATTGATTAAATCATTAGCCAAGAGCAATTGATTCAACCTCAGCCCTCTCCCTGCCTGGAGGTCAAGGCCTGGGACTAAAAGTTCCAATCCTCTAATTACATGATTGTTTTGTCTGGTGGCCAGCTCCCATCTTTAAGTGATTATCAGCATTTTAAAAGTCTTCTCCTTAACATAACAATAGACACCTTTCTTCACTCAAGAAATCCCAAGGGTTTTAGGACAAGTGGTTCTCAACCTTCCTAATGCCGCGACCCTTTAATACAGTTCCTCATGTTGTGGTGACCCAAAATTTCATTGTTACAAGTTGAACATAATTAAAACATAGTGATTAATCACAAACACAACATGTAATTATATATGTGTTTTCCAATGGTCTTAGGCGACCCCTGTGAAAGGGTCGTTTGACTCCCAAAGGGGTCACGACCCACAGGTTGAGAACCGCTGTTTTAGGAGCTCTGAGCCAGCAAAGAGAAGAAGACCACATATACATTTCTTAAAGAGCAGTATCACAAAAGGTGACCCCATTATTGGAGAACTCACAATGTAAAGTTGTAATAATTAATAGGCTAGTGAGGAGGCATAAAGCATACCAAAATGCCTGGATTTGCTTTTTCTAAACTGCACAATCTTTTCCACTCCTGAATGTGTTTTCGTTTACAAGAGTGTATCAGTACGCTAGCATTAAAATCAGTGCATTTCAATCTCCTGGACCCTCTTCAGAAATGCAGATTTTGATTCAATAGGTTTAGTCTGGGACCTGAGATTGTGCATTTCTATCAAGCCCCCAAGTGAAATCACTGTTCTGGTTCAGTCTCCTTTTTGAGTAGCAACATTTGAGAAATCTTGTATTTATAGCTCTAGTTCCCATAAATAAATTAATAGGTAAAGCACATGAAATAGTAAAATTAAAGTACAGTGAAATGTTTAAACACTTTCTGTGGATCAAGTGAAGTTTAGTATTTGTGATAGGGGCAGAAATAGAATATTGGGGACCAGCTATAATTATAAGAAATATTAATCATGTTCTACAAATTGTGATTGTTTCATTTTGATTAAGGAAGGCACATTCTAACCTGGCTGGGAATTGCACATGGGACCTGGGAGCTCAACTGGAAATGCAGGCCATCCTCCCCATCAGAGATCTGTCTGCCTATTATCATGGAAAGATTAACAACCTTGTTGCAGAAACCAGAGCTTCTAGCTCTTTGAATACCCACAGCCTTTGCATATCTGCAGGCCTTTGCAAATCTCCATCCTGCATTACCTGTTAACTGCCCATTTGGCATACCCTTTTGCCTACTTCCCCATGTGATCTTTGTCCTTCTATCCAAAAGAAGCAGCTGGCTTATGGGGAGAGGCAGAGCAGATTTTTGTGGCTGATCTGCTGCTCTCCCATACTGCCGGCAGTAATAGAATAAACACTCATATATGTTTCAACCCTGTCTCTGCTTAATTGGTTCTGTGCCATGCCAGCTCAGCCAAGGCTTCGGAGAGCCTGAGAGGGTGGGTGGGTGGTGAAGGATGTAGAAAAGACAAAGAAAATAAGCTGGGTGTAGGTGGGTCTTCCTGTGCCTGGCTAAGGCCACAGAGAGAGATCCAGATGGCAAGCTGAGCCTTTATTTTATAGCCAGAGGTAAACAAGGTAGTGGTCACCATAGTTACAATGTTCTTGTGAGTTTCACTTATTTTGGCAGCACTTGCTGCATCTCCCTCAGCCCATTAGCTTCCCAGATAAGATCTAGGGAGCTTCATAACTTGTTAGGTCGGAGGGAGCCCAGGATCAATGCATGCAGATGTGTGACGAGATAATGGACCCTCCCTGGAATTTCTAACAGATCAGTGTGCCAGACAGATGGCCACACAGATACTGGCTCCTCCCTGGAATCCACAACGACCCCCACACAGATACTGACTCCTTCTTGAATACCCTGCCAACTCCTCAGCAGGAACTTCCTCAGCTGAATACCATGATGACCCCCGTGGCAGGAGCTTCCTCAGCTCATGCCCCCGCCCCTCATTAAACACCTGTATAAAAGAAGTGCCGCCCCTCCCTGTTGGCGCAAATTCACTGGCCCCACTTTTGGGCTGGTGGGTCTCACCCGAGAAGGCAGCATCTCCTTCCCTCCTCTTTAACCATTTGGTTCTCTTTGTTCTCTATGCAGCTTTCTGGGCCACCTTACAATAATGTCAAGCCTAATTATGCTAAGAGAGCTGTGCCCTCTAAGCTGGGACTTGTTTGTGGCTTTGCCAACAGGCCAGTCCTAGGCTTAACCCTATAGCCACTCCCTACAGGTTCAAATAGTGACAGGCAGCACAGACCCATTGATTGTCCAATTACATTTGGATTTTAAAAGATCATGATTATTGAAAGACCAGTCGGGAGCCAAACCAGGAATTACAGGCTTTATTAGGGGAAAGACCTGCAGGGCTGTCTCACAAGGGGAGAGCAGCAACCCGTGCAGAAGTGAGCACTCCTTTTGAGGGGAGGAATGGGAAGGAATGGGGGCTTAGGGTACTCGGCGTGTGCTGATTGGTGGCTTAATATATGGTCCATATAAGGTACATAGTTAGGCACTCAGGTACTTAGGAATCAAGGGCTTAGGGTATTTGGCAGGTGCTGATTGGTGGTTCAATGTATAGTCCATATAAGGTACATGGTTAGGCACTCAGGTATTTCTGGACTACAGGTTATGTCAGCCGTGGGCAAACTATGGCCCGCGGGCCAGATCCGGCCCGTTTGAAATGAATAAAACTAAAAAAAAAAAGAGACCGTACCCTTTTATGTAATGATGTTTACTTTCAATTTATATTAGTTCACACAAACACTCCATCTATGCTTTTGTTCCAGCCCTCCGGTCCAGTTTAAGAACCCATTGTGGCCTGCCGGGAGCCGGTCCATCCTTGCTGCTTGACACAGTCGCTGCAGGAAAGAAACATCTGCACAGCATATGTTTCAAGGGACCTGGCATATATAGCATATTGTTCTTAATATGTTTGCTCTCTTTAGCGCCATGTGTTTTAACCAAGGTCACCTCTCCGAGAAAGGTTGTTTCCCCAGGTGGGGATTTTTCCCTGAGGTTAGGGAGGGGATACAACCCCTTAATTAAGTGCCAGGCGGGTAGTTAAGCTACATAATCTTTACTCCCTGGAATGGAGATAAGAAACGCCCTAACCTTTGTAATAGAAATTGACAGGATTAAAATCGGTTGGTATAAATATGGATGTAACAAGACAATAAACATCAGAACCTCATCAGTTCCTAACCAGAGCTCCGACCAGAACTTTGGCTGGAAATCCTGGCTATAGGTCCTGACTAGGCTGCTGATCAACTGAAGGCTGTCTTCGTGTCATTCCTTCTTCGCCGACTCTGTCCACACCTTTGGGGACCCCTGGACCCGCTGGGATTGGACCCCAGCAGTGGCCCTCGAGTCAAAAAGTTTGCCCACCCCTGGGTTATGTCATACTCTGCCTACCAGTTGGGGGAAGGGAGGATCTATCAATCATTTGTAGATATAGATTAGGTTATGGGAGCTGCTTCCTGGAGAAACAGAGCAGATAAAATGCTAACTTGTCTTCAGCCCAAACGTTGAATAACAAGGTATTTTACCTTGTTTTCTTTTACTTTTATTGAGACATATAGTTCAATGTGATGCACATAACCACTCTTGAATCTTACATGGATATAAATTCCCAGCATCCAGTATTAAGAAATTGATAACCCTTATTAATAAGTAGACATACTGAGCCAGTTTCAACCATACAGAATTAAACACTTTGTTTTTCTTTTTTTCTACTTATCTCTTTTCCCCTGATGAGAGACAGCAACAAACAGGACTACACATCTCTAAGAACACCTTTGTAGACTTCCTTTCTAAGAAAGAAAGGAACATAAAGTTAGCACTGAATTTTTCTAGTACTGTTGACTCAGGGTTGGTAAACATATCTGGAAGTACCTGGTGAGTCAGTCTGATCAGGAATTGGTAACAGGTGGCAAACAGAAAGATGCCAGGAGCCAGAACTAAGGTGGGGGTTATGGGGGGAACTAAATTACCCAACAGATGGCCAAGACCCACAAAGGCTAGCACATACACCAAAACTGCACTGGGGAAATTGAGTAAACTGAGGCAAAACTTGGACTTGAAACACTGACCTTCATTCATTGTGTGTGCATCTGTGTTTTTTTCCTGCTTTTAACAATACATATGCTCTTTGTAGAAAATATGGAAGTGATAGACAAATAAAAAAGAAAAAAAAGGCTGTGATAAATCCTATATAATAGAAGCTTAATATGCTAAGTGTCCGGTCGTCCAGTCGTCTGTTCAACCAATCAAAGCATAATATGCTAATGATATACTAAGGCCACTCAACCACTTGCTATGACGTGCACTGACCACCAGGGGGCAGATAGTCTACTGGTTGACCAATTGCTATGACACGCACTGACCACCAGGGGGCAGATGCTCTGACTGGTAGGTTAACTTGCTGCTGGGGTCCAGATGATTGGGACTGAGTGAGACAGGACAGACACGCCCTGGAGCTTTCCTGCAGTCCCTTCCTGGCTGGCCAACCTTCTGCATCTCTCCCCGGCCCCGATCGTGCACCAGTTGGGTCCCTCAGCCTGGCCTGTACCCTCTCTCAATCTGGGATCCCTCAGGGGATGTCAGAGAGCCAGTTTTGGCCTGAACCCGCAGGCCAGGCCAAGGGACCCTGCTGGTGTACAAATTTGTGCACCAGGCCTCTAGTCCTATATAATAAAAGAGAAACATGCAAAATAGCTGTCCTTTCGCTATGCTCAAGCCACGACCACCCACCACGCCCACCAGCCCATAAGAGTGACTATGCAAATTAACCCAACAAAGATGGTGGTTAATTTGCATACATAGGTGTCAGACGCCCCAGGAGGCGATGGCGGCTGTGGCCGTGGACTCCCAGGACCTTCGCCGGTCCGGGAGGCGAGGCTGCCTGTGCCTACCAATGCCCACGGGCTCCCAGGACCTTGCCGGCGGAGATCAGAGCGGGAGAGAAGCGGGCAGAGAGCAGGAGGTTTGGAGGACTTGGCAGAGCAGGAGACCGCTGGACATAGAGCAGAGTGAGAGAGAAGGTGGCTTGGAGGGCACGGCTCCCTCTGTCACCCCAGCTTCCTCATCACAGCTGTGGAAATTGACATCAGGGAGGAGGAAGTCCCACCCCCACAGAATCTGCCAGAATCATCCTTTGGTCAGACAGCTCTCAGTGGCCTGACAGCCAGGACTCTCATTCACCTGCATCTCAGACCATGACAGTAGAGAGTTGGGACTATGTCTAAAGAACAACTGTTGATACAACGTAGCTCTGCAGCCGAAAAATGCCAGCATTATTGACAGAAAATATCTGTAGAGCAGCGTGCCTCTGATCTTGAAAGAAGGCGGCTCCTGCAGTAGGATGTATCTGAACACCAGCTACTGGAAAAACGTCGCTCTGATGCTGAAAAACACCGGCGTTATCGACAGAAAATGTCTACAGACCAACGTGCCTTTGAAGTTGAAAGAAGGCAGTGGGGACAGCAGAATATGTCTAGAGAACAGTCATCAACAAGTACTACCAATACCGGTAGGAACTGCCTTCTCAGCAAAAATGGAGTACATGAGGATGCAATTCTCGAACATAGTTGTGGTGGAATGACTTTTCGATGTGAATTTTGCCTATCACTCAATTTCTCTGATGAAAAACCATTCGATGGGAAATTTACTCGATGTTGTAGCAAAGGGAATGTCTGTCCAAATGATATATGTTTTCCAGATTACCCAGCATATTTAAAAAGATTAATGACAAACGAAGATTCTGACAGTAACAATTTCATGGAAAATATTCATTCCATAAATAGTTCTTTTGCTTTTGCTTCCATGGGTGCAAATATTGCATCGCCATCAGGATATGGGCCGTACTGTTTTAGAATACACGGACAAGTTTACCACCGTACTGGAACTTTACATCCTTTGGATGCTGTTTCTCAGAAGTTTGCTCAACTCTATATTTTGGATACAACCAAAGCTACAAGTAAAAGATTAGCAATGCCAGAAAACCCGGGCTGCTCAGAAAGACTCATGATCAACATCAACAACCTAATGCATGAAATAAGTGAATTAACAAAATCGTACAAGATGCTACCTGAGGTAGAAAAGGAAGCCCAATCTGAAGTAGCAGCAAAAGGTATTGCTCCCACAGAAGTAATAATGGCGATTAAATACGATCATAACAGTGATCCGGGTAGATATAATTCTCCCCGTGTAACCGAGGTTGCTGTCATATTCAGAAACGAAAATGGAGAACCTCCTTTTGAAAGGGACTTGCTCATTCATTGTAAACTAGATCCCAATAATCCAAATGCCACTCAAATGAAACAAATCAGTATCCTGTTTCCTACATTAGATGCAATGACATATCCTATTCTTTTTCCACATGGTGAAAAAGACTGGGGAACAGATATTGCATTAAGACTCAGAGACAACAGTGTCATCAACAATAACACTAGACAAAATGTAAGGACACGAGTCACACAAATGCAGTATTATGGATTTCATCTCTCTGTGCGGGACAAGTTCAATCCTATTTTAAATGCAGGAAAATTAACTCAACAGTTTATCGTGGATTCATATTAAAAAATGGAGGCCAATTGGATAAATTTCATCAAAGCAAACCAATCTAAGTTGAGAGTTGAAAAATATAGTGGTTTGATGGATTATCTCAAATCTAGATCTGAAAATGACAATGTACTGATTGGTAAAATGATAATACTTCCATCATCTTCTGAGGGTAGTCCCCGAAACATGCAGCAGCAATATCAGGATGCTATGGCAATTGTAACGAAGTATGGCAAGCCCGATTTATTCGTAACCATGACATGCAACCCCAAATGGGCAGATAGTGCAAACAATTTACAATGCTGGCAAAAAGTTGAAAACAGACCTGACTTGGTAGCCAGAGTTTTTAATATTAAGCTGAATGCTCTTTTAAATGATATCTGTAAATTCCATTTATTTGGAAAAATAATAGCTAAAATTCATGTCATTGAATTTCAGAAATTCGACTGCCTCACACTCACATATTATTGATATTAGATAGTGAGTCCAAATTATGTTCCTCTAATTAATTCCCTTTCAATGTGCACGAACTGGGCTACTAGTTACATAATAATATAATATCACTTTTATCACTATGTCTATAGTTACATCTTAAAATTCACCTCTTTTTTGGGGTGAGAATTAAGCTCTTAAATGTTATGAAATGTAGGACCCTTCAAGAACTGGAAGTTAATGATGCATATACTAACTAGGGGAGTTATCTAGGGAGTGAAGCATGGTGCCTCAGTTCTTTGTGTTTCATCTTTTGCTCTAGCCACTGCCAAGAGTGCTGTTTGGAGAGCTGGGCAACATCATTTAGGGTAGGGTATAGTTGCTAGCTCAGATTTCACCAAAAATCTTGACCCCACTTCTCCCCAGTTTGGGGACTCAGATACAGCTATATATTTGATATAAAATGTTGAATTATATTTAAGTACTAGAAGCCTGTTGCACGAAAAGATTCATGCAATAGGCCTGGGTCCCGGGTGCCAGAGGAAAACCGGTGCCGCTCCAGCCGGAGCTGCCTTCACAGCCCTCGCTGCTCCGGCCTGAGCTGCCTTCAGTCTTCGCTCCACCGCTTCACGCCTATGTATGCAAATTAACGGCCATCTTTGTTGGCGGTTACTTTGCATATCTCCCTGATTAGCCAATGGGAGGCGTAGCGAAGGTACGGTCAGTTTCAACCTTTATCTATTATTAGATAGGATTATTGCATTAGAATAGTGGCTCAGCCCGGCCGGCTTGGCTCAGTGGTTGAGCGTTGACCTATGAACCAGGAGATCACGGTTGGATTCCCAGTCAAAGCTCATGCCCAGGTTGCAGGCTCAATCCCCAGTGGGGGGCATGCAGGAGGCAGCCAATTAATTATTCTCCCTCATCATTGATGTTCCTGTCTCTCCCTATCCCTTCCTCTCTGAAACCAAGAAT
This sequence comes from Myotis yumanensis, assembly GCF_028538775.1. Lineage (NCBI taxonomy): Eukaryota > Metazoa > Chordata > Mammalia > Chiroptera > Vespertilionidae > Myotis > Myotis yumanensis. Next base: position 31,907,895 of record NW_027223762.1, on the reverse strand, counting down.
AATATTTTAAAAAAAGAATAGTGGCTCATATGTTTCTTTCTTCAAACTAGCCAATATCACATGGAGTCCAGACAAAAGTTAACCACCATGTCTAAAGAGAACAGATGTCCCTAACCAATACTTCAAACATTTATTCTAATAGAATATTAGTTGCGAAGGTAACATAATCCTTCTGGAAATTTTTGTCAGGTTTGGATTTTTCTTGGCTCTCCATGCAATTGAACTATTGCTATTATTTGTGATCTTTTATAATAACGAAAAAAATTATTTTTTAAACTTTGAACCTTTTCTTATACTTCATAATTTACAATTAAAATTTTGAAAGGCTCAAGCTAGATTAAAGATTAAACTGTTAAAGCATGCTCCATGGAATGCCTTACCTCTTACAAAGATATTTAGCACTAAATTTATAAGATTCTCTTTTGTGGAGCACCAAAAGGGTCATTTTCAAGTGAGCAACCTTTTTAATCTCAATTTTGCCATCTGAGAATCACTTAAGTGTTTCCCAGTTCAAGGGCATACAGTATAGTCAGTCCCAAGTAATATAATTCACACACTTTTTCTAACACCACAGTGTATGTTCCTTTCTTTGAAAAAATTTATACAATATATCTGATGACATATAGGTCCCAGTGCAAACTTTACCACTGATGAGAGATTACTGGATTGTTTCTTGGAATGCGAGTTCTCAGAGGGAAGATGGATGTATCCTTTCAGTGCCTTTGGTTTGCTAGGCAGTTGCTGCACAGTGTAGAAATTCACCATGTCTGTCTCTACTTCAGAGAAGTGTTCGTAATATTTATTTTTCAAGACAGTACTCCATACAGAATTAAATGTGCCAGTGGGAGTTCACCACTACTTACTTAGATAATGCATAGATTTCTTTCTTTCTTTATCCCTTTCCCTTTCCTTCCTTTTCCCCTCCTTCCCTCCCTCCTCCCCTCCTTCCCTCCCTCCCTCCCTTCCTTTCTTCCTTCCTTGGAACACAGCCATGCTCATTCATTTAGGTATAATCTGTCTGCTTTTGCATTAAAAAGTCAGAGTTCAGTAGTTGAGATAGAGAACATGTGAATGCAAAGCCTAAAATGTTTACTATCTATCCCTTTGCAGAAAAAGTTTGCCATGGTGTAGAGGGATGGTAAAGAGCATCTGGTTATTGGGCCATCCATTCCTTCACCCATTCAACCAATATTCATTCAGCCAATATTTGAGAATTTATTATGTAAGCCAATGGAAGGAAAAGAGAGTCTTGATTGCACTTTGGATAATACAGGGGTGGGCAAAGGTGGGTTTGCAATTGTAATACAAATAATATACTAATCCTATCTAATAATAGACAGACATGGTAATTAACCTACCTCCGACACGCTTCACATTGGCTAATCAGGGCGATATGCAAATTAACTGCCAACCAAGATGGCGGCCAGCAGCCAGGCAGCTGAAGCAAACAGGAGGCTTGCTTGCTCCAGTGATGGAGAAAGCCAAGGTTCCCTGCCTGCCGCTGCCGGCCTCTGAGCTTCACTCTAAGAAACAATGTTGCAATTATAGAAGCTAAACAAACCACAGAAACCTGCTTTCAGCCAGCCGGGCCTCAGAGCTGGAGCTGCAACAGTGTTTCAATTATAGAAGCCAAACAAACCCAAATACCTACTTTCAGTAGCTGAGGCCTCAAGCTGGAGCCGGGCCTCAGAGCTGGAGCTGACTCTCAGCTCTAGTGAGAGCCATAGAAGGTAAATAAATCACAGAATAAAAAAGAAAAAAGAAAAAAAGGAGAGGTTGGGAGCTTCAGTCACCCGCCAGCCTGAAAACGGCCCTCAGCCCCTCAACCAGACTGGCGAGGCACCCCAGTGGGGACCCCCACCCTGAAGAGGGTGTGACCAGCTGAAAACAGCCATCAGCCCCTCATCCAGGCTGGCCAGGCACCCAAGCGGGACCCCACCCTAATCCGGGACACCATTCAAGGCAAACCAGCCGGCCCCCACCCGTGCACCAGGCCTCTATCCTATATAGTAAAAGGGTAATATGCAAACTGACCCTAACAGCAGAATGACTGGGAATGACTGGTCACTATGACACACATTGACCACCAGGGGGCAGGCGCTCAATGCAGGAGCTGCCCTCTGGTGGTCAGGGCGCTCTCACATGGGAAGAGCTCTGCTCAGCCACAAGCCAGGCTGATGGCTGCCAGTACAGCGGTAGTGGTGGGAGCCTCTCCTGCCTCCTCAGCAGCGCTAAGGATGTCCGACTGCAGTTTAGGCCTGCTCCCCGCTGGCAAGTGGACATCCCCAGAGGGCTGCCGGGCTGCCAGAGGGAAGTCTGATTGCCATCTTAGGCCCAATCCCCCGGGGAGCGGGCCTAAACCAGCAGGTGGTCATCCCCTGAGGGGTCCCAGACTGTGAGAGGGCACAGGCCGGGCTGAGGGACCTCCCTCCCCTCCGAGTGCACAAATTTTTGTGCACCGGGCCTCTAGTTAATAAATAATAATACAAGAATAAACTCTGTGTTTTATATACTCACACCTGTAAACCTACTTTTGCTCACCCTGTATGTAGACTAAATACCCTGATCCACACTTCCAATGAAAACATTTATATTTAAAGGTAAAATAGAACTTTAAATTACATGGCAGAGCTAGCAAGAAATTTTTGTTTCCTCAAAATCCAAAGTTAATATGATTGTGGGAACTTGGATAGCTATGATAGTACTATAGTGACTTTGCCCATGAGCGTTTGCATAACTAGTGAACCTGATCTTTGGATTGGGTGTCTGCAAGGTGCACAGGACTTGGAACAGATCTGCCCACATAAGGCAAGAGGTCTTTTGGGAGTTGTTGCCTGCTTCCGCTAACCCAAAGGGCTATATTTTCAGTTTAGGAGTGAATTAGAAATAAACTTCCATAAAAATTGTATCAGTAGTTAATCTCCTCAGAAAACACCACTACCACATTACTTTATTGGAATCTTTTACTAAAATTTTAAGCAACTAAAAAATCCAATCTTATAAAATGTTTCTGATGAGAGCCAAAAGGATCTACTACCCAATTTATATATTTGAGACAAAGGTAGTATTTTTAAAAAGGACAATTATAGACCAATTTCACTGAAATTGGAATTGAAAACAAAGGATTAGCTGAGTAAATCAAGCAATGTATAAACATTATATGGTAACCAAATTTTTAAATAGGAATGCAAGGTTGGCACAGCATGAGAAAACAATAAGATCATCATGTAGATCCAAAAAACTCAGTAATAAATAAGGACAAAATTTTAAGCAAAGCAGGTAAAAAGGAAATTTCTTAACCAGATAAAGAATTTCTGCCCCCCCCCCCCCCCACACACACACAAACTCAAAAACAGCACCATATTTATGGTGAAATATTGAAAGCTTTCTCCTTTATGTGTGTGTGTGTGTGTGTGGCGGGGGGGGGGGGGGGTAATGTGATTTTAAAATGTACATGGAAAGTAATGGTGAGAAGAGCTAAGATATTCTGCACAAGAACAAGGTTGGAGAACGTGCTCTACCAGGTATTAATTCTTATTATAAAGTTATAGTAATTAATATATATGTGGTTTTTACATGTTTAAACAAATTGGCCTGTGGAACAGAAGAGAGTCTAGAAACATGCTTTCTTTAAGACAGCATTGTCATTGCAGATCAGTAGGGGAAAACATTGACTGTATGAGTTGTGCTGAGCCAACTCTGTCAATATGGAAAAAAAGAAGTTCCTTACCTCACTCCTTATGTCCTATTATATACAAAAATCATTTCCATGCATTAAAAACCTTAAATGAAGAAGGCAATTTCTAATCTTTTGGAAGATAATATAGGAGAATATATTTATACCCATGGCTTAGAAAATATTTGTTTTTTAAAAAAATACATTTTTATTGATTTCAGAGAGGAAGGGAGAGGGAGTTAGAAACATCAATGATGAGAGAGAATCATCTATCAGCTGCCTCCTGCGCACCTCCTACTGGGGATCAAGCCGGCAACCCGGGTACATGCCCTTGACTGAAATCAAACCTGGGACCCTTCAGTCCGTAGGCTGATGCTCTAGCCACTGAGCCAAAACCAGGTAGGGCAAGAAAAGATTTCTTAATGAAAACATAGAATTAGAAAAACCAGCCCTGGATAGTGTGGCTCAGTTGGTTGAGTACCAAAGGTCAGTCACGTCTTTCATTCCTGGACAGGGCACGTACCCAAGCTTGCAGGTTCAATTCCTGGTTGGGGTGCATACTGGGAGTGGGGCTGCTGATCAATGTTTCCCTCTCTCTCCCTCTCCCTTCCCTTCCTCTCTCTCTAAAATCAACAAAAACATATTTTAAAAAAGAATTAGCAAAGCAGGAAGGCAATTTGATTTCATAAAAATTATGAATATCTGTTTAGACATTATAAAGTGAAAAGAGTTCATATTCGGAAGAATTATTTGCATTGGCAAATAATTCAAATCTATAAATAAAGATATTCTATAAATTTATATGTAGAAGCTAAATAATTCCAAAGAGAATATGGGTAAATGCCTTGAGTGTGCATTTCACATTAAAAGATGCATGACTGGCGAGTAGAAGCATCGAACAGACTGTCAAACTACAGTGGGAAGGTAGGGAAGGGTTAGGGGTGGTGAGAGATCAACCAAAGGACTTGTATGCATGCATATAAGCACAACCAACAGATACAAGACCCTGGGGGGGGGGGGGGGGGGAGGAGAGGGCAGGGGAGATGAGGGCAAGTGCCGGGGGGGTAGGGGAGGCTGGCGGGGAGGTCAATGGGGAAAAAAAAGGAGACAAATGTACTACTATTTGTAATACCTTAAACAATAAAATAAAATTTAACAAAAAGAAACAGACAAAAAAAAGAAAAGATGTTTGACTTCATCAGCAATCAGGAAAATATAAATCGAAATGACATGAGATACCATTTACAGTCAGCAGATTGATAGAAGTTAGAAAAAATCTACAATATTATGTATTGGTAGGAATGTGGAGCAGTGGGAATTCTCATACACTGTATTTGGGAATGAAAATTAAAACCATTTTAGAAATCAATCTATATTACATAATAAAGTGAAACATGCAAATTCCCTACAACTGAGCAGTATGTACCCAAAGAAATGTTGTATATGTGCAACTGGAGACATGTAAAAGAATATGCACAGAATCTTGTTTATTATAGCAAGAAAAGTGGAAACTATTCAAGATATATATTGATAATAGGATGAATAAGTGAATTTTGATATATTCATGAAATGCAATATTATGCAACAGTACAAATGAATATGCTACAACTATATGCATTGTCACAATTAAATTGAAAAAGCATAATATTGAATGAATAAACCAAGGTATAGATTATGTCCAATATAAATTCATTTATAAAACTAAATATAACATGCCAAAGCAAACAATGTAATATTTAGGATAAATTACAAATAAGGGACTGATATGGATGAAATCAAGGGTAGTGGTTACTGATGTGGATGTGATCAGGGTGGTGGCTTCAAAAATACCAATAATATTATTTTTTGTGGCTATTTGTTTTATAATTATTTTTATTCATATGTTATTCATGTTACAAATATTCTTCAGTGTATACTTATCTTAAGAAATCTACTTAGTTGATGATAGAAGATAAAATAATTCTAGTTATAGTCTATCCTGCCATATATATATATATGCTTCTGTCATATTAATTAGCTCTTACACAATTTATAAATATGGGAATAATATCTTATTTAGAATGGATGGAAATTACATGGGTTCATGAGCAATTATTATTATTATTTTTTTTAAATATATTTTATTGATTTTTTTACAGAGAGGAAGGGAGAGAGATTGAGAGTTAGAAACATCGATGAGAGCCCGCAACCCAGGTACATGCCCTTGACCGGAATCGAACCTGGGACCTTTCAGTCCGCAGGCCGACGCTCTATCCACTGAGCCAAACCGGTTTCAGCGAGCAATTATTATTTTGCGCCAGCATGTAACAACATTTAGACTCAAAGTACAGGTGAACATATAAAATGTGGAGGAAAGGAGTACTGCACATGTCTGTTGGTGGGAGTTCTTTCCCTGGCTCATTTGACAAGTGCTCTGTCTGGGATAGCTAATTTATAGCTAATCTTCCTGTGTGCATTTTCACGTAATTCAGCAACCTGAACCTTTCCTTTATACTTCCTTCCATTAAGTTCCATATTTATTATAGTATTTCTTTATTAGCTATTTAATATGTCTTTTCAACTGTGCAAATATTTTTTAAAAAATTAGGATTCTTTTATTGTTGTTGTGTTCTAGTTATGAGTTTCATGGATTATAATTATAGTGTCCAACATCCCTTTGATCTTAAATTCTGTCATTTTTATTGCCCAATTTTATAGATCATGAGTGCAATTTTTTTCTAGACAGGCATTCTTTGTTTCCACAGAAATCCATGTAGTTGTTAGTTTTTATTAAATTTAGTCTTATACAGGCTAAATTAATGTTAACAATTAATAAAGTTACATTTATTAATAAATTAATAAAAATCATTTACATGCACATATGTTTATCTACCACGTGTACAATTTAATGCCTAATGCTAGGTACTGAGGGAAATCTAAATGGGTAAATAACATAATATTTGATCTTAAGTTCTATAAAGCCTGCCTACAAAATAAAGGTTAAATTATTAGCAATCAAGGTTCTGCAGAATCTTGACCTAATCTACCTTTCCAGTCTCCTGTTCCTAATTTGTCTTCCAGTTGCTCTGCCTTCCAGCCATATAGACTTATTATCTGTTCTTCACATACACACCACGGGGCTGAGAGGAGATAAGCAAAGGGCAGAGCTTTACCTTGCCAATCCCTCCTTCTGCTGATAGTGTTCATTTCCTACACTATTAATCATAGAATACAAAATTCACTTCTCCCATTTAAAACCTTTAATGGTTCCACAAAGCCAACGAAATTAAGTATCTATTCACTGCATAGTGCCAATAGATCCTTCAGTATAGGGTCCCAGCTTTCATTTAACATATCTTCCTTGCTGACCCTATGCTTGAGTTGCTTTCAGCAGTCATAATTCCCTAAACACACCAGATACTTTCATGGCTTCACATCTTGTTTTGGTTTGCAGTGTTGTAACTGTGCTTTGCCTCCACATGTGCCCTTTGAATGTTTACTTAATCACCCAGGCCCAGGTAAAGGGCCACATATTCCATCTTATCCACTAGTAGAGAAGTAAATACTTGAAGAATAAATGAACTTTGTTTACTGATTTAAAAATATTTTTTTATTGATTTCAAGAGGAAGAGAGAGATGGAAACATCAATGAGGAGAGAGAATATTGATTAGTTACCTCCTACATGCCCCCCACTGGGGATCAAGCTCGTAACCCAGTTATGTGCCCTGACCAGGAATCTAACCATGACCTCTTGGTTCATAGATCGACGCTCACCCACTGAGCCATGCTAGCTGGGCTGTTGGCTGATTTTTTAATTGAATAATCTTGTGTGTGTAAGTTTACAGCTTAGTATTTTACTTGCTTTGTTTACTATAATAGCTCAAAGTTTGAGCCCTAGATGCACTACTGATTCAATGTTCTTAGGCAAATAACTCAATTTCTTTGAGGTACAGTTTCCTCATTTGTAACACAGGGACAACAGAGTGTTGTGAGGATGTTGTGTGAGAGAAAATAAGGGATGCTGTGAGGGACAAAAGAAGTATTTGCTTAATTACCAAGTGTTAAACATATGTTAGATATAACTATTATAGTAAAATTTTCAATAAATATTGAATTAAAATCCTGTATAGATATTTTCAGTGAAACATCAACTCCCTGACTTGTATAAAGAACTAACAAGTGAAATGCCCTTGATTTTCAACTATACTATTCATTTTAGCTTTTATTCCATGAAATTAGAATATAAACTCCATAAAAGCTATTTCATTCTTTGCTATATCATATCATCTAAAAGACATTGTCAAATGAGTGAATGAGTGAATATTAGTATAAAACATATCAACTTGAGCAGAGATTGGCAAGTGGATAAGTATATTGAATAGGTTTATTGAATGAATGGCTTTTCAGTGGGAAAGAATTGAAGAAATCATTTAAAAAATTATTTATATACAGTGTATATAAATATCAAGTTTTGTGAAAGTGCCCAATTAAACATTTAATTGGGCACTTTCACAAAACTTGATATTTATATACAAGCTTTTTTTTGTATCAACTTCCCTATCATTAACAATGACTATGAAATTTCACTGGGCACCTGATTGTTTTTATATACTTATAGGTAGCAAAGCATCATAAAAAATTAAGTTAGCAATTGTTGTTTAAACCACCACTAGTCAGGAATATGTGCCTATTGAACATATACTTGCCTATAAAATAAATGTGACTCTCTTTTCCTATGGTATTTATGTTGCTGAATCCTAGAGTTCAAACATCCAAAAATCAGAGCTGGGGCAGTGAAGTCAGAATCCCTGAGTTCAATTTCAATATATTCTTTCTTCTACTTTTTCACCCTTATCTGCCTCAGTCCTCAACTATTTTTTTCTTATCCTCAGTCGAGGATATGTTTTTATTGATTGATTGAGAGAGAGAGAGAGAGAGAGAGAGAGAGAGAAAACATTGATTTAAGAAGGAGAGAAACATCAATGTGAGAAACATTGATTGGTTACCTTCCATAAGCACCCTCACTGGGAATGGAATCTGCGACCTTTTGGTGTATGGGACGACACTCATACCAACTGAGCCACCTCGCCAGGTCTGGTCCTCAAGTATTAAACAAGGCTAAAGTAGATCCTAACTCATTGAACTGTTTGAAGATTAGTGATAAGGTGTATATAAATATCAACTTCTGTGAAAGTGCTTCCGTCATAGGAAATGCTCAGATAGTGTTAGGTAATGTTGTTTCTGTGGTTGCTATCCTATATAATAAAACCCTAATATGCAAATCGACCAAACGGCTGAACAACTGGTCACTGTGATGTGCACTGACCACCATGAGGCAGACGCACATATTAAACACATAATAAATGGTGAGTGTTAGTTATAGGTGAGGAGATTCATAACTATTCTTAAATGGACATATCCTCAAAAATTTCAAAATAGAGCTACCATATGATTCATCAGTCCACTTCTGGGTATGTATCTGAAGGAAATGAAACCACTATATGGAAGAGATATCCACACCCCTATGTTCTTTGCAGCATTATTTACAGTAGAAACAAATTAAGTGCCCAAAATAAATGTTCAATTTTGAAAATGAAATGCATTTTAATAAGCACTGCCTTTAGAATTACTCAAAGTGTGTGTATACATTTTTTGGAGATATATCTATATCTAATCTATATCTATATCTATATCTATATCTATATCTATATATTTCTATATCTATATCTGTATCTATATCTATATCTATCTATATCTAAATCTATCTACATATATTTCAGCCATTAAAAAAAAAACAAATTCTGCCATTTGTGACATTGTGAATGGACCTTAGGGCATTATGCTAAGTGAAATGAGCCAGATGGAGAAAGATAAATACTGTATAATCTCTCTTATATGTGGAATCTAAAGAACTGAACTCAGAAACAGAGTAGATTGGTGGTTGTCAGAAGGCAGCTGATTGATGTTTCTCTCTCATCAGTGTTTCTAACTCTCTATACCTCTCCCTTCCTCTCTGTAAAAAATCAATAAAATATATTTAAAAAAATAAATAGGGAAGCAGGTTGTTTACCACAACAGTAGAAGTGATTTTTTTCTGAAGATATGGGTAAACAACGCGATTTAACAGCCTTTGAACATGGGATATATACATATCTTCAGAAAAAAAATCAAATCACTTCTACTGTCGTGGTAAACTACCTGCTTCCCTATTTATAATGGTCTGGCCCTCTAGCAACTTCAGCGCGAAATTATAGCTAATTTGCCTACAAACGTCAGGTGGTCATAATAATCTGGCCACTCAGTGTATATCAAATCATCATGTTGCACACCTTAAACTTACACTGCTGATTATATCTCAATAAAACTGGAAAAAATGCAAAAGAAAAAAAGGAAACTGATTGGCTAAGAATGAGTATGTTTCCTTAATACTAGAATGATTTTTTTTCCTGTTAACTAGATATACTTTTTAACTTGAGTTCTTTTAATTTCTCATGTTAGATTTTGTGAAATGAGCGAGGTATCTAGCTTTTTTTTTTTTTTTTACCTGTTTGAGTGTTATCAGAGGATTTTTAAAAAATAGAAATTTACTCTAATTTTAATACTCCCTGGGTAATATTGAAATAAACCAGTTGTGTGTAATTTTGCCTTAGATAAAAGCATCAGCATGTTTGGAACATAAACCTAATCCTCTCTTTTGTTGAACGTCCCCATTTTGTAAGAGTCTTTTGATTGTACTTCTTAAATGTAGTATGACTTAGAATACTGGAAGCTGCCCAGAATGTAAAAAAAGGAGAATAATTTATATTTAATTGGTCTAAACCTATCCTTCCTAGGTCAATAAGAAGAGAAACCAGCAGCATTAATCAAGATAAAATTATCAGCTGATTAATCAGTGTTCTAATTACTGCATAGTTCTTTACCTTTTCAGTTTTAATTACTAAACCTCATTGTCTTCTCCATATGGCTAACGTGTATTCACAGTGCATTCTTTCTCCTACTGAAACCATTAAGATAAAAATATACATCCTAGACATTAAAACGTCAAATATAAGAAATTGCTAGTGCTTCTTAAGAATTTCCCCGAAAGGTATAAATAAACTATGAGATTATGCAAGAAAAGAATGATAAATTCATGGATATGGGCATGTAGCTGTGATTATGAACTGAGCTTTGTGAGACCATAGGTCTCATCAGTCCTATTTCACCAATTGAATTTGTATAAGTTGTGTCTGAATCCAATTGCAGTTAAATATAGATTAGGAAAATACATTGGAGATTTCAAAAATTGTTTTTGTGAAGGCCTGAATATTTCTTTCCGATGTGTTTATTAGAATACATTGACTTCATTGCATGGTCACTATTAACTTTTAGCCTCCATGGTTCTCTGTTTGGGGGACTGTCCTGGGCACTGTGGCAGGTTTAGCAGCATTCCTGGCCTCTGTCCACCAGCTACCTGGAGCACAGCTCTGGGGAACCCACCCACTGCTTTCTGACAAACACGAAGGTCTCCAGACATTGACAAATGCCCCCTGTGGGGCAGAATCAGCCCCCATTGAGAATGACTGGTTTCACTTATTTAAAAAACAGATATGCATATAAGCCAAACCAATGGACACGGACAACAGGGGGATGAGAGCATGGGGGGGGGGGGGGGGGCGGCGGGGAGGTTGGGGGTTAATGGGAAATTAACCAATAAAGAAATTAAAAAAATATATAAAATAAATAAAAACAGATAAACTGTATAATAAAGCACCCTTGCCAGATGAGCTGAATTTTTCTATAGGTCATGTATTTTTACGAAACATTCTTTTGATGCAAAACCTTCCAGACACTTTTGATGATATAACGGCGACGATACTCATCATGGTGACAGCAACAACTAACGTTCACTGAGCAGATCTGTCAGTCACTGTATGCAGGCGTCTGCACACATTACTTTATTTAATCTTTAAAGTAGCTCGATCAGGGAGGCCTGGTTGTTACCTGTTCTCTTTCTTACAGACTTTAGCAAGCTTAAACAATGCCCAAGGTCATACAGTTAGACCCTTTTTACCTGATTGGATAGGATATGATTCAAAATAGACATTCTTGAAGGATATTTTGCATTTAAGGAAGTGAGAAATTTTTACTTTCTCTTTAGAAGTAGTTTAGAATTTTGACCACATTTCCAATTGTGTCAATCTGTAATCTATTAAAGAAATTAATGTGAAATATTTGCCTTTACAAGAGGATTATCTGAAAATTCCAAGGTGGACTTGTTTGGAGTTTTACTGAAAAGATAGTTATGGGGCTGGTTGTAGTGAAATGAGCATTGTGGTTATTTAATTATAATTGAAAGATTTTTTTTTTTTCTGAAATGAAAAATATTTTCTCGTCAAGCTTCTCTCTCTTCTTCCCCTGCTTCCTCCCTCTATTCTTTCTTCCCCTTTTCTTTCTCCTTCCTATTCCATTCTTTATAAGATGCTACATTATCTTCATTGTGCACTATGTATCCTTGTAATTGCAAAACCACTGAGGTTAGCCACCACTTGTAACTAAATGACTCGAACACTAATTAATTCTATTTGCATGGTGCTAATGGCACGAATGTGAATACTGATGTGGCAAAGACCTAATTGTATTTTTTAGCTACCTCATTCAATTCTAAGTATTTTCCCCAGCTATACAGGCTTCACATTCTACCTCTCCCACCAAATATTATTACTGTTTTTTAATTTTAGATTTGGGCTTAGGTGACATAAAATTTAATGTATCACGCCTAGACGCAATTATTTGTAACTCCATTTTCAGAGGACTGTTTGGACAGCTTTCAGACAAAATTGGACTGAACATTCATGACTGCTTCTGTGGGCATTTATTCCAGCATTAGAGCCAGTTCTAAGGCATGTGGAGGTTGAAGTGCAAGACTCTTAAATGAAAATAGTCAACCTGCGTATCTATAGTGATTCAGCTGGGATATCCTCTTTACCTTTTAAGTGCATCATAATAAAAGTGTTTATAGCTATTCATTCTTTGCCTGTGTGTGTGTGTGGTGGGGGGAAGGGGTTAGGGAGAATATTTGCAAAGCCAGCAGATAAATGAATATGTAATTTTTATATGAGGGTACAGGAAATTTTTTAGAGCCTACTAATAATATAAAATTCTGTGTTCCTTAAGCATAATGCCATTGGATGATGAATGGGCATAATATTTAAATTCTATGAGGAAGACAAACTTAGAATGAAAATCACTTGCTGACCATAATGGTAGACTAGTTCAGTTACCTTAGTCCCTCATTGTAATAAAGTATCGTTCCTAAAATAGTGTGTCGATCATGTTCAGCATGATTTGCAGATGTTTGCTCTGACACTTTGACCAAGACTTTGGATAAAATGTTAGGTTGGGCAAACACAGCGTAGACAGCAATTGCATATTACAGGTATGTGATGTCTTTGTATATTACAGTAGGGCTACTCAGCACATATCACATTCCCATAACACTTAACTAAATACCATATCAAAGATACCAGGGGGAAAATTTTTTTAAAAATAAAGAAAAAGTTATATACCCAACAGAAAAATGATCGAAGAACAAGAGCTCACAATTCACAAAAGAAGAATACATATTTAAATTTAAGAAAAGCATGCTTAATCTTATTGGTAAGCAAAATATTGCAAAGTAAACCACAGTGAGTTTCTCATTCTTGGCAAACAAATTAACAGAAATATTTAAAACAATAATAACCCACCATTGGGATGTAAATTAGTGTAAATTTCCTGGAGGAAAGTTAGGCAATATGTATGGAAATGTAAATTTCCAAATGTAAATTTGCTTTGATTCAGATATTTAATTTTACTTAAATATAAACATATACACACAGATGTGAGCAAATATTTAGCTATTAGATTTTAGCTATTGTGTGCTATTTACATTAGCAAACTGTTATAATTAGAATATCTTTTAAAGGTAGACTGAGGAATGGGTGAGGGTATATGAAATATGATGGACCATGAATTAATACTTATTAAAGCTGAGTCAAGAGTACACAGTGGTTCAGTCTTGCTTAAAAACAAAAATAGCCCTAAATGTTTAACAATATTGCTCTGATTAAATAATTTGTGGTATATCCGTGAGATAAAACAATACATGGCCATTAAGATGATCTTTATATTATATATTATATAGTATGTTTAAGAATATTTAGGCATGCAAAATGTCCATAAAATATTAATAAATGTCAAAATATTACAAAGCAGCATCCAGAGAATTATCCCATTCAAATGCATAGAATGAAAATAAAGACCCCCAAATTAGCAATATTTAACTCTGAGTGAGAGGATTAAGGGTGATTTAAATTTTCTTCATTGTTCTTTTTTGGTATTTTTTTTAAAATTTCTGTAATAAAAATGCATATATTTGGTTATCAGATTTACTACATTTTTTAAAATGGTGGAAAGAAAAATATACTTTTCAAAAGTTTTCTCCATAAATTATGAAAACAAAAATCTTGTGTATTCTATAGAAGTAAGTTTTTGTAATGTAAACAAAGCACTATTTTATGATTATATGTCATAAAATAATGTATTACCATCCCTTGGTTGGGAGAAATCAAGGAAAATTAATTTTGTTATATCTTGTTTTTTTTTTTTAAGTTTTATTTTTTTATTTTATTTTTTTTAAATTAAATCTTTATTGTTCAGATTATTACATTTGTTCCTCTTTTTTCCCCCCCTAACTCCCCTCCTTCCAGCTCCCACCCCACCCTCCACCCTCACTCCCCACCCACTGTGTTCATCCATAGGTGCACGATTTTTGTCCAGTCTCTTCCCGCATCTCCCACACCCCTTTCCCGCCCCCAAGAATAGTCAGTCCATTCCCTTTCTATATCCCTGATTCTATTATAATCACCAGTTCATTCTGTACATCAGGTTATTTATTCACTTGATTCTTAGATTCATTTGTTGATAGATGCATATTTGTTGTCCATAGTTTGTATCTTTACCTTTTTCTTCTTCCTCCTCTTCTTAAAGGATACCTTTCAGCATTTCGTATAATACTGGTTTGGTGGTGATGAACTCCTTTAGCTTTTCCTTATCTGTGAAGCTCTTTATCTGGCCTTCAATTCTGAATGATAGCTTTGCTGGATAAAATACTCTTGGATGTAGGTTCTTGCTATTCATCACTTTGAATATTTCTTGCCACTCCCTTCTGGCCTGCAAAGTTTCTGTTGAGAAATCAGCTGACAGTCGTATGTGTATTCCCTTGTAGGTAACTGAGTTTCTTTCTCTTGCTGCTTTTAAGATTCTCTCTTTGTCTTTTGCTCTTGGCATTTTAATTATGATGTGTCTTGGTGTGGTCCTCTTTGGATTCCTTTTGTTTGGGGTTCTCTGCGCTTCCTGGACTTGGAAGTCTATTTCTTCACCAGGTGGGGGAAGTTTTCTGTCATTATTTCTTCAAATAGGTTTTCAATATCTTGCTCTCTCTCATCTTCTGGTACCCCTATAATTCTGATGTTGGTACGTTTGAAGCTGTCCCAGAGGCTCCTTACACTATCTTCATATTTTCGGGTTCTTTTTTCATTTTGCTTTTCCGGTTTGGTGTTTCTCGCTTCTTCACATTTCAAATCTTTGACTTGATTCTTGCGCTCCTCTGGTTTGCTGTTGGGAGTCCGTATAATATTCTTTATTTCAGTCAGTGTATGCTTACTTTCTAGATGGTCCTTTATCACACCATCGAGGGTCTCATTAGATTTCCTGTACTTCTCATCAAGTTTATCGACAGACTCTAGAAGCCTCTTGAGAGACCTCAAAAGTGTGGTTCTGAACTCAATATCCTC
Organism: Myotis yumanensis; assembly: GCF_028538775.1. NCBI lineage: Eukaryota > Metazoa > Chordata > Mammalia > Chiroptera > Vespertilionidae > Myotis > Myotis yumanensis. The sequence continues at coordinate 31,892,423 of NW_027223762.1, read as the reverse complement.
TCTTGATAGTTTTGTCCTGTTTCTTTGTCTCTGCATTTTTTACGCTTTCTTGGTACACCCCCTAGTGGTCTTTGTGCGCAGTCTTGTTGTAGTTAAGCCTTGATTGTTATAGTTAATACTAGAGGGATTTGACCTCCAGGCCAACTGGCTGTGATAATCAGTTGTGTCTGCAGTGAAAGAACTTGTGTCTTCTAGGGAGGTGCTAATCTAGCCTTTGCCTGAGGCTATCCGGCAAATGCCTCTGTGCAGGGCTTGGGCAGGGCGGGTCCCATGGGATCAACAGGGCAGAGGAGGGAGCAGTTATGGCTGCTCTCAGTCCGTCCCCAGGGGTTCTGACTCTCTGTCCCAGCAACAGCTGCAAACCTCGGAGGGACCGTACGTAGCCAGACAGTCCCGCTCCTCCCCTTTGAGTCTGGGTCCCTAGAGACTCACCCGGATCTGGAGCTCAGAGTCTGAGGCTCCCTCCGGATTGAAACAGTCAACCGTGCCCTTCGCCACCAGCCCATGCCGCGCGCACTCCACACCTTAGTATTTTACTTCAGCACTGTGCCTCCTCTGATTCTCGGTTCCTCCTAGTTGTAGAACTTCCATTCAGCCAGCCTTCCTGTGGTTCTGGATGATGTCCATTCCGTCTTTTAGTTGTATTTTTGAAGTGGTTGTTTGAGGCAGCAAACTCCCGCGTCAACCTATGCCGCCATCTTGGTTTCTCTATCTTGTTTAATAAAGCAGTAAAGTACAGTTTTTTTTTTAATGTGAAAGGGTCAAGGAGGACTACAACAGATACAAAACTTCTAGATTAAACTATATACATTATTCTGGCAATTCTCAATACAAACTTTTGGGGTGTACTTATATGTCTTTTTTATAGGTGAGGAAATAGAGACATACAGTCCAGCAGCATGTAAGTTCCTGAGCTAGGGATCAAGCTAAGGTCATTCTGGCTTCTGCTAGACCTGGCGCTATGTGGAAACGCAACCATTGTATTAGAATGTGTATTTTCTCAGGGTGAAACTATAATGGCATTTTGGTATAAATATGTTATGAAAGCTAAAAGTCATACAGTCTATCCTTTTGATTCTTGTTATCCAGTTTCCAAAATATTCCCGTCAAAGGAAATAAAATAAAGTTTGAAGTGTAAAATTTTGTTTATTAGAAAAAATTGAAATGATAAGAAATATCTAAATTCACAGTGGTGGTGATATATAACGTGATGCATCCCTTTCCTCTTGAGTTTCCCTGATGAGCACATCTTTTAGTTAAGTTGGGGATGCAGTTACCTCTGATATGGCCATAGGTCAACCTAGCTCTATATTCTTAACTAACTTATGCTGCAAATTCTTTGATATCACCATTTAAATAACTCTTATCAACTAGGGTTTATTGTGTTGTTGTTTTTCTTCATTTAAAGGAATATCCATTAAGGTATGTGTAGTAAATTTTACAGAGTGGAAGACTTTTCCCTGTTGGCACATTCATTTCCTTGCTCTACAAGTGTTTGTTGAGGAATTGTGATGTGCCAGGCTATCAGCTTGGTAAACAGTCTCAGAATAAAGATTTTAATATCTTCAGATTAGATAGGCTTTAAAACATTTTATATGGGTATAGATATAATGTTAAGTTCAGTCAAGATTAATTAATGATGCATTAGCCCCTTGTACACTTACAATGCACTACTGTGTATTTATCTGTGAATTGAAAAGAGTGAGAAATGAAAACACAGGCGCAAAGTAAGCTATTTGGAACAACAAAAAAGCCATAGCCTTTTCTCTCCATCCCTGAGGTAGGTGGGGCATACTCACATGCATATATAAATATATAAATAAAATTGAATATATAATAAAATTAAATATACATACATACATACATACATATATACTTAATTTTATGAAGTAATATATTTTATTTTGGACTGTTTTGGAATACATGAAATATATCACTTTATGTCACTTTATATCAATGTGTTCAGAGACAAAGAATCATAATTATGCAGGAGAGTATAATAGCATACTGGTAAGGGCTGTTAGTTTTGCTTTCAAAATACATTAAAGAAGATATTATCTTGACCCTTCACATCGATTTCTCTTTAATTATAGTCTTTATTCCAATATAAGGGTAATCTCTTGACCAATCAATTTACTTATCTCTATTATAATAATTGTACAAAAATAATATGAAAGCAGCATCTTCTCACTTTGTAGATTAAAAAAATCATGAGTATTTGTTCCTAATATTATGGAGAAATGTACATCTCTTGTAATTCAAAATTTCCATTTCAAAAACTCAAGTAGCAAATCTATTGTATATTTTTGCATTTTCTGAAAATTATGTGTTCTGGCCACTCTTAAGTTACTTTCCCTTTCTCTTTCTAATTACATCCATTATTCTATTTTTCTAATTACAGCAGCAATTGAGTTTTTTCCTGTGCTCACATATAGAATATGTAAGACTAATGGATAATTAGAACCACAGCTGTATGTCCTTTCCTGTGTCTGCACTTTTGGCAGTTCTATGACCTTTGTGTTTTTGTTCCTGGCTTACCTATTAGGTCTCAGAAATAACTCCTTACAAAATCTGTATTAAAAGCAGAGAACTGATTTGAACTAGTTTGAGTAGGTTTTGAAATGTTTTGGACTTCGATAAAATAGGTAGAAGCTTCTGTTGCCTCAGCATTAATGAGAATCCCCTGCATTGTATTAGCCTTCCTTTGGTATTTCAGTGCAAACTCTCCTCGTGTGTCATGTTAATTATCAGCATATGCATTTCATACACGGGGGGGGGGGGGGGGGGGGGGGAATCGGAGCTGATGATTAGCGTGGTGCTTTGTTTTTTTTGTTTTTTGTTTCTAAATTGCATTGGATTTTGGTCTTCCTTGACTTAATATCATAATCCATTTTGCTAGCATGTATTAAATGCTTAGTGTTCTCTTTATTACCATGGAGGATTTTGTTCTGTGATCATCTTTTGACCACTTAAGAAAGAGCATGAGTACTTACAAGTGCTGCAAACACTCTGGTCATTGAACATATCAATGAGTAAAAGGTGAGACGGTTGGTGATAAATGAGAGAGAAGTACCTTTGTTTTAATATTTATTGAGGATTGTTTTTAATGAAGTGTTTTGTCTAGAGTGGAAATAACCGCTCTTTTTCTCCCTCTTCATAATCTCTTTAGTGGGTCAAGTTGCTGTCTGTGGCTGTAAGCCTCACCCATGATATCAATTAAGTAATGTGTTGGTGTTTTCCATGAGTATGCCAAAGTAGAAATTCACTAATATGCCACAAAGAGAGGAAAGCCTGCTCATTGCACCTCTTTGGTGGGTTTGTGGAACCTTACTATAGCTGATAAAAATCTAGAGAACATACATCTCTGTTGGGTTTGGGGAAGTACAATTTGGCATCATATACCATAATTTCCATGTTGGATAATTGAAGAATTGTGAGGCATGCCGAATCTACAAATGCTCTCTCTTTCCCTGCAGGACAATCTTCCTGCATGGGACCAGTTTTGGACATGCAGAGCCTCAGAAAGTCCATACCTAGCCTGAGAGTGCAGGCTGTTTTGGCCATTCTGGTTGCTATAGATGATGCCAACTTAATGAAAACAGAAACTACCACATATTTAAAACCTCATCACCGAAAACATCATTTTAATAAAAGCTGTGCATTTGCATCATTCCAAATTGATTTTTCAAAGTGATTTTGCATCATTATCTCATGTTATGCTCCCAACAACTCTGAGAGATAGATAACCTGGGTCTGACTTGTGGGCTTGTTTTAAAGACATAGAAAAGGGCCCAACTTTTGTTCTGGAGTCTCCTTGTCTTACAGTCTTGACTATTCCTCTTCCACCTTTCTCTTTATCCTCTTCTGTTATACAGAATTTTCTTTTCTTTTCTTTTCTTTTCTTTTCTTTTCTTTTCTTTTCTTTTCTTTTCTTTTCTTTTCTTTTCTTTTCTTTTCTTTTCTCTTCTCTTCTCTTTTATTCTTTCTTCCTTTCTTTCTTTCTTTTCTTCCTTTCTTTCCTTTCTTTCCCTCCCTCCCTTCCTTTTCCTCACCTGAAGATATTTTTCCATTGATTTTTAGGGAGAGTGGAAGAGAGAGGGAAATAGAGAGAGAAATATGGATGTGAGTGAAAGACATCAATTGGTTGCCCCCTGCATGCACCCTGAACCAGGGCCTGGGCCAGGGAGGAGCTTGCAGCCTAGGTACGTGCCCTTGACCAGAATCGAACGTGGGACCCTTGGTTTGCAGGCCAGTGTTCTATCCACTGAGCCAAGCTGGATAGGGCCAGAATTTTCATGTCTGTATATAAAAATGCTGACTCACTCTTATTTTAAGCAAGCAAATAAGACATCATCCTATCCTTCAATAGTAGCCTTCCTTTTTGTCCATTATTCCCATTGCCAGCCAAGTGTCAGGAAAGGGGGCCTCACTCACTGGTTAAAGATCCTCCCTTCCATTCCATTCTCCTTGAATTTCTCAGTCCTATTGTGAATCCTTTTCAGCATTTGTCACTGAGAACCATTCTGCACTTCCTCTTACCCTCTCAGGGAGCTCCTGCTCAGTCTAATTTGCAGGCTCACTCTTTACCCAAATCTGTACATTTCCATCCCAGTTTCTCTTCTACATATACAACTATATACATTTCAACATGCTCAACATGGAACCGATATCCAGTGTGTTCAAGTCTGTTTCTTTTTAATAAAAATTTTATTTCTGACCTTGCATAATGATTTGATCAATTTCCTTGCTCAGGCTAGAATTCCGGGTCAAGTCAGGGACCCGTGTCAGCTTTCAACAGCTTCACTCTTAACATACATTTTGTTAATCCTACCCACTCAAAACCCTGTCAATTATAATTTATTATTTTTAAGGAAAATTTCAAATTTATTTTCTTTTTTTATCCGCAAAGGCACTGTTTTATTAAAATCTCATCTTACATTACTGCAATACCCTACTGGTATCTCTGCTTCAAATTGTGCTTCTTTCCAAATATCTACTCTCCTGCCACAGGTAGCATTTACCTACATAAAACCCACTTATATTTTTTACTACCTTCAGTGCAATATCCAAACTTCTTCATATCTCAAATGAGATCCTTTTGACCTGCTTCAGCCTTCCTTTCTAAATCCAGCTCCCTTCATTTCCCTTGCATCATACTCTGTAACTGGAAGGAGCCACTGCCATTATTAGGATACTCTGTCCTTTGGCATCCTTGCCTGAAATGCTCTCTGTACTGGGTTGAATAGTGTCCCTCACAAATTTATGTTCACCAGGAACCACACAATGTCACCTTATGAGGAAGTAAGTTTTTTATAGAGGTAATTATTGGGCTTCTAAATCCAATAAGACTGACATCCTTATAAGAAAAGAAGAGGAAACACAGGGAAGAAGGCCTTATGAAGATAGCAGAGACTAGAGTGGTGCATCTGCAAGCCAGGGAATGCCAAAGATTGCCACAACACCAGAAGCTAGGAGATTGTCATGGGTGGTTTCTCTCTCCTGCAGAAAGAACCAACCCCCCAACACTATGATTTCAGACTGCTAGACTCCAGAACTGTGAGAGAATAAGTTTCTGACATTTTAAACTAAACAGTTTATGGTAATTTGTTAGGGCAGCCCTAGGAAACGAATTTACTTTTCCCCAACCCACTCCCAATTGAAGTAGCCTACAGGACATCCTGAGTCTGGGCGAAGGGCCACTGCTGGGCACCACGAGGTTCTCTGTTCTGCCTCTGTGCTGGAATCACCAGCCAGTGAGCTCCTTGAGGGAAACACATGAGCTTCTGCTCTGTTTTCAACATCCAGCACAGTGCCTGGCATGGAACACGATAGGATTTTTTGTTGACTAATTAAATTACCGAAAGGACAGATTTCTAATGTGGGTTCACACATTTCTTTTAATCCTTGTATCTTGTTTTGCTGTATTTTCTTTTTTAATGAAGACATAACTAAGGTATCCAGGTGTGTTTATGATTTTGACTTTTCTTTTGAGAGGCCCCACGAATAGAGACAAAGTTCTTCAGTCAATGGAAAAGCCATTCTGGCCATTGGTCAACATTTCAATAGAGATGAGATTTTCTGGTTGGATAATTGGCTTCCTCAGAAACAGAGCTGGCTGGAAGAGATAGTGGAATGGAAGAAGTTTAAATGTGAGAGTAGGCTGGGCCCTTTGGTGAGGGAGGAGACCAGAAGCTAGAATGTTGAAATTAAACTTCTCGGGGACATCTAGGGACTTTTATTCAGGGTAACTGAATGAGAATAGTGGCCATGATTGCCTATAATAAGTTCCTGGGAGTTGGGTCACTTCATACTTTAATAGTTTCATTTCTGTGCCCACTTCCCACTCTCCAAAAACTCCCTGCTCTTCCTTCCTCTGCAACGCACCCTCCTCCTCCCCCCAACCGAAAGTTGAATTGTGTCAGCTTCTTCTGAAAGTTCCTCAAATATCCCAATTTTCTTTCCTATGATTGGCCAATCTTAGGCAATTCTTCTCTTATAGGTGACTACCAGTAAAAGATAGGAGATGAAAATTATGGTTTCTTTATAACCAAGTTCATTCCATTTTGAATCACCAGAAGACAAAATAAATTCCAAAAGTCTTCATGAATTTGAGAGCTCCATTGTACATCTAGAAAAATTTATGCTACAAAACTCCCCCCAAAAAAACAAAACAAAAAAATACACATCAATTATTTGGGTAACTGATGGGAAAATAAAGGCAAGTTTGGAAATTGTCCATGGTTTCTATGAATATTCATAAATAATTAACTTGCATCTCAATTTAGAACCTAACAACAGTTCGTTTCAATTTTTTTTTGGTTTGTTTTTAATATCTGCTTTAATTATATGCTGAGATCTAGTCGCTGGGTGTGCCTTCTTAGTGGTGATTGAATACCTGCCTTTAGTGAAAATAGCTCCGTGCTTCTGTGGCTTTCACCACGTTGTTGTGTAGCTGAAGAAAGATGCACAGTTATTCAGTCTGAAGGACAACTGGCTTCCTTAGGGGGCTGCGCTCTACCCTTCCCTACTCCCAATCTTTTCAGGAAGAAGTTTCTACCTTTGAGTGAAAATTCTTTTCTTTCACACTTTTTACCAAGAAATGCCAAAAAGAATATGCAAGATAAAAAGGCAAGAAAAAATAAATCTCTCAAAGTACATGGTGAAAAGCTACATTGCTATATCTTCCCGGGATTTAAGCCCTTAGGTAGCCACATGTTTAGTCCTGTGAGGGACAGAGAGAGTGCAAACCCCTCTTGGTAGAAAACACCAGGAAGAAGTGGGCCTAACTGAATAGAAAGGACCTCTGTACTTTGTGAAAAACACACACACACAAGGCTGCATAGAAGAATAATCAGAGTCCTGGGCTGTTAGCAGGAGGGAGGCCATTCGGGGACTGCCCCCTTTGTCTCTTCGCCTTGTACGGGCTGGAGGATGGAATAATTGTGGACAAAGGGTCTGAGAAGGGCGGAGGGTAGGGTATGAACTCTTCAGGCAGCTGTTTTCAGCTTTATTTACCACCCCATCTTTCAGCCCAGTCCTCCTGCCCAGTTCTGAGCCTCTTCCAGGGAGCTGACTGCGGGGTAACACTGCCATCTAGTGGCCGCCTTGCCCCTGTGAGCCGGCTTTCTATGCCCTCTGGCTGGCTCTGTGGCTCCACTCTCTCTCTCTGTCTCTCCTTTTCTCTCTCTCTCTCTCTCTCTCTCTCTCTCTCTCTGTCTCTCTCTCTCTCTCTCTTTTTAAAAAAGATTTTTATCCCATCAAGGGGGAAAAAAAAACCTGGCTCTTGGAAAACAACCAACTCTGTTGGAACTCAGAGATAATAATCAGTTTCTCTGGGCTTGTGAAATTGGCTCATTAAGCGTGCTTTTTAACAGAAAATATTGGAAGCGATTAAGTCTGCTTTACTGAGTGGGCATGAAATGGCCAACCTTCGGCCACCCACAGCTCCTAGGTGCCTGGCGCCGTTTTATGCATGCAGTGTAATGTCTTTACTTGAAGTGCTGTTTATTCATCACCTGCTTATTTATCTCTTTGCATTTGGCAGGCACATCGATCAATGTTAAACTGTCACACAAGGTTATTTTTCTTTTACATAACAGTATAGGCCTAAGGTACTGGCATATTAAAAGTAATAACTTTCTAACTTGTAGCTCAAGATGACAGCCCCATTTTTACCCGAATATATTACAGCGAGGAATTCCTCATTCCATTCTCCCTCACCCTCCCTCGCTCCTCTGGTACTCAGCTCTTCCAAGGTCAAAGGCTTCATTCCGCCTTGCTTCCCTCCCAGTTTGCATAACACTCACTTCCCCTTCACCTCCAGTTATCTCCAGCTTTTGGGCTGATAAGCCCACAGCGAACATTCTGTCCACCTCTTGTATACATCTTGCTAGTCCCTTTTTTTGATGACATTTCCCCCTTTGCATAAAGATGTGGTGGCCTACCCAGCTCTGGAGAAGAAGCAGACAAGCTTTCTATACGGTGGCGAAGGTTGCCATGGTCTGCTGTTTCCATCTCCACAGCCATCTCGCTAAACATGACGGGATATTGCTGCCTTTTATTTTGTTTTAGAGTTATCACAGGCAACAACAGCAACCACAGACCATGGAAAAACGAAGTTAAAATAACATCTGAAAGCAACTAGTATTGCTTTGAAGCAACTGGTATTGGTTTGGGGCTTTTAAGTTGAGTGTTTCCCCTCTTTCCTTTGGTTTTTAGCATGGTTTGTGTTGCTTTCGAACCCTACCCAGTGTGTGACTCCTCCTTTCTTGGCAGTAGGCCAAGCAAGCTTCCTTTGTACAAATAGGTTTTCTTTTCCTGTCTTTCATTCCTTCCCCGTGCCACCCCCTCCAGTCCAACCTAAAAATGCCTATAGATAGACTATCAGATCTTTTTAGTATCATATTTCAAAGTGGCCCTTAGAATTCCTTCCTGCTCTTGATCTCTTCTCTTGGATTGAAGCTCAGACTTGGACTCTGTTGCTAAATATGCCTCGGACGGTGGCTTTCTGATACAATGCTTCGATAATCTTGTGTACACAAGAATTAAACATTTTACATAGTGGACATTATTGCACAACTATTCTTGTGACACAAGGTACCACACCCATTCAGATAATCTGCTTCTGCATGCACCAAAATAGTTCATCTCGGAAGTGTGAGAAGGGAAGTGGACGCGGTTAAGAAAATATGGTTAAGCAGACGGCTGAAGCACCTGCTCTGGGGGCTCATAAGCTTAGCATGGAATGTGGCCCACCTTTTGGGTTTCCTTTTGCATTCCTGTGCATAGAAGATGGTGGAATTCTGATCTATAATGATCTATTTTATCATGGGTAGCAAAGCCCCAGAAAAAAAGCATGTCCATTAAAAAAAAAAAAAAAAAAGGCAGCTCAGCCTGTGTCTATGCTCCTACGATCAATATTTGCATTAAAGTGGTTTAAATGTATGTGGCTCTGAGGCTGTCCATTCTTTCAACTTGACCTGCTGCATTGATTAGGGCTGGCGATAGAGGGGGAAAGAGCAAATCAGGCGAGGAAAAGAATTAAAAGGAAAAACAGAAGAAAATGAATGCTGTCGCTGTAAGTCCTATCAGAGACATACTTGAAGCCATTCATGGATGCCATATTTGCTGAGCAGCCCCTCTGTGGGAGAATACACCCTCTCCATCTCTCTCATAGGGCTGTTTTATCTTTCAAAAACCAGCAACAGGATTTCTGGTTGTTCCTTAGATGGGGCAACTCAGTGGCTTGTGATTAACAGCCAAATGTGTCCAGGCCAATGCTTGCATTTACTGATTGTCTCACATTCTTTTTTTCTGTGCCTCAACGGTTTGTATTCGTTAGCTGTAGTTTCTAAAATCTCATTAATAAGAATTACAACCACTACTTATTAAGTGCTTATTTTGTACCAGATATTGCTAAGTTCTTTATGGACATAATCTAAATTGAGTCTTTAAAGCTGCCTGCGCGGGATTCATTCTGATCCCATTTTCACGTTTGGTGTCCAAGGATGGATTGTAACTAGTCCAAAGTCAAACCACCAGGAAAGGGCAGTAACTCTTGGAATCCATATCTCTGATTTTAAAACCCATACTGTTAACCATCGTGCTAGGAATGCTGTGTCTGGGAACTGGTTTTTTTATGGTGGGATGTTTTATCAGAGTAAACATCACTTTTAACATGGGCTGTGTATGAAGAGATATAATGCCCATTTTACAATATTGGAAGCCGTTGTTATATCATCAGAGACACTTTCAATTACTTGAAGCACAAAATATTTTCAGTAGAAACATGGATGCAAATTGATCTCCTAGAGAAGGCAAGGCAGTCGCAGGAGCAGAGCTATCAACAGTTAGTACTTTGTGCTTCCTTCTGCTGTAGCAAAAATGGCCATATAGGTATATTTTAATATTTTTTTTTCTGGGTGAAACAATCTCAAGGAAACCTAGAAATTTCTGAGATGAACCATTTCAGGGAGCTCATTTGCAGGTTAACTGGACCAGAGTATAAGGACTATAATATATCAATGGGCACTAGATTATAATGGGCACTAGATGAGTACTTGTTCATAGAATATGAAGAATTACATGGTGAGTAACTACTGTTGAGACCTGTGCCAGATAAGATGTGCTTCTTAATATCTAAGAGCTGATTCTGTAGTTAAGCATAAAAAGCAGGCAATGAAATAGTTAAATTCCTTTACAAGTCATGATGTGATCTTGTGCCATAATGAGTCATATAGAAAGTAAATTTAGGAGGAGGGTAGACAATGGAGAGATCATTGGGAGTGGAGTGTTTGGGGAAGACCTTGTAGAGTTAGTCTTCTGAAGACCTTGAATATAGTAGAATAGAACATAGGTTGTGGGGTAGAAGGCATTCAAAATGGAGAGGTATCTGCGTACAGTTGGAAATTTTGGAAGGAGTATCCCTGCTCAAGCTAATGTTAGCATGTCATGGGCTGTTGAGTTAGGTTGGACCACATCACAAAGATCTTGAAGGTTGAGATTGGACAGTTGAAATTCTCTTGCATTAAGACTTTACTTTTATTGTCTTGGGAAATCAGGCAAATTTGTCTGCTGAAATTACAGCTTGGAAATTTGACCTACTTAGGGCATTGCTTGGAGCATTGGAGTTTCAAACAAGTCCTTCACTCTAAAGGAAGAATCTCTTGACACTTCATTTTCTCAAGGATGAAAAGAAATTAAAAGTAACACATGTGAAGGTTTTACTTATGAGGCTAACTTGAAGTAGGAGAATTTCCTCAAGAGAGAAATAAAAAGGCAAAACCAATTTTCCAAATCTCAAATCTTTAAAGCAACGTGTTGACAAGTTTGCTTTTTACCAAAACTGGTGCATGAAAATCCAGTTTATCAGAGAGATAAATTTGTGTGCAATAATAATTCACATTAGAAAATAATTTTCTGCATGATTCCTTTAAAAAGACGTCTCTTTGTACATTTAAAATGTGCTTCAATGTATTAACCTAAACACAGACCAAAAAAAACCCAAAACCCTCAGCAACAAAAAACCTACAATAAACCCAAAGCCTGATTTAGAAATAGCTTTTAAAGAAATCATATCTTATTAACCAGTTCATAAAGCAAGGTAAATACTTTCAGGTTGCCTGTATCACCCCTTAGCTTGATATAAAACAACAAGTGAATTTCCAATTTTTAGGAATGTTCTACATGTTTAGAAAAAACAGGTTCCAGAGAAATTTGGTTTAGATGTAAAATTTGGGTTTGTAAGAACAGTGAGACAAATAACTTACCCCTGAGTGCTTTAGGATGAGCCTCTGTGTAAGCAGGTCCATTTAGAAACCTTTGGCTTACGTGGTCTCATTTTCAGCAAGTCCCTTTGTTTATCTCTCTCTTTTTTCTGAGTCTTCGTTAAAGAATGACATCTTGTACCCTACATCAGTGGTTCTCAAAGGGCAATTCTCAGAAAAGCACTATCAGCATGACATGAGAACTGGTTAGAAATGCAAATTCCTGGACCTCATCCCTGGACTACTGAATCAGAAGCTTGGGGTGCGCCCAGCAGTCTGTGTTTTGATAAGCCCTCCAGGTGACTGGGATACAGGCTGAATTTGAGAACCCCTGTCTTCACTTCCTAAAATCCATCTTCTTATGTATGCTAGCACTTAAATACTTTTGATTTCAATCAAAGGCCATTTTATTTCTACATAACCAATTTCAAAGTATTTTTGTTTTGTATAGTTCTGTCTGCTTTGCATAGCTCTTCTGTCTGTTTCTTTAATGGCACCAGCTGTAGCTCACTGCTCTCTCCACATTTTACCTCCCGGCTTTGTTTTATATCCAGCTATGTGGGGTGCTTTAGGTTACCTGAGCAGAGCATGAGTATAAGGGTTTTCTTCTTCCTTTTGATGCCAATTTGCCATTCAGGAAAAAAAAAATTTAAATTTAATTTCTATATTTGAAATAGTGTTTTAAGTAAGATTGCTTGCAGTTTGACCATCAGATAAGTTAAATGATATTTATATTCCCTTGAAATAAAAATTCTTTTTTAGTTAAAGACTGGTAAGTCTCAAAATAATCCTCCTCAGTGATCATTTAATTTCAGCTGGCTTAAGATGCTATTTGTATTAAGTTAACAGGGTGCTAATTTAACATAGGTTTATAGTCATCTGAAGCCATTTTCATTCATTAAGAAAAATATCTCTCTAGATTAGATTATCATAAGCGTTTGAATAGCAATAGGGCTTCCTCCGTGTCGGCCTGAGGATTTTCCAGATGAGTGCACACTCTATTTCACTGCCCTCCCGAAAAGGGTGGAATTATTTTTTAACTGTACAGCAGGGCACGGACAGTGGTACCCAGCTTTGTCTTGGCAGAAAAAAATCACATTCATACGTTTTATACTGCAATCAAATATTGGATCTGTAATATATTATAATCTATGCAATTCCAGAATATATTGTAATTTCAGTATCCTGACTTTTAATTTTTCAGAGCATTTTGATATTATATCCAGCATCAAAATTCTCTTTTGCTATTGATTTTACTGTTAAAGAATATTATTAAATACAATAATATTTTTGTAGCCAGATTGCATCCATACCAAAAGTACATGGGGGCGGGGGGGAGTGTATCATTTAATTTTCCAAAAGTCATGAATTAGAGAAGTATTTAATTTATTTGGAAAAAAAGAGACTTTTTGTATAGTCCATCAAACATGTCCTTCCCAACTTGTTTGTAAACTCTCTCAACCAGAATGCACATCCACCCCTGTAGCCACCTAAATGCAGTTGGGGACATGTGCTCTTGCTTTGTTCCTTCCTGTTTGTTCCCTCTCCCAGCACAGTCTCCTAGTTTCCTTGGTTTCTCTGACTTTAACTCTCAGGGCTATTTAAACACTTGTAGAGAAATTATCCTCTAGCTACTTGGAATTCATGTGTCCAGGTTTTGGCTTTGGAACTCTATTCTTGACCACTTAAACAGTAATCTTGATAAACCCCTATTTAAAGTTATTCCAGCCAGTTCAACCTTTAATATGAATGAGGAAAATAAGCCCAAGAAAATGATAATGAATCCATACAAACTGGGTCTAATGGACTGTTTCATTCATCTGGGCTCTGAATTTATAACAATATTTGTAAATCCTCCAGAAAAAAGGATTGTGGGGTTATAAAACTCATATTTGTATAATTTACTTTCTGTGATAGAAGATATGTCTGTGATTAACTGCAGAAATTTATATAATAAATTGGGCCACAGATATATTTAAGCAGAATGAGTCTCATTCTAGCTTGCTTTACATATCAAAGTAAGAACTCCTAATCATATAGCAGAGTGCTTGAGTTGGTTGGGCTCCACAAACACCTCATTCTGGGACTGGTGGTGTCCACGTAGAGAGCTATTGTTGACTTAACAGAGAGGTTCAGAGTTAGAACTTACAGAGTTAAGATTTACATGTGAGTATTACATTGCCATTCATTTCCTTGAAACACTCTAAGTTTTATATAATATAAATCTATTTCTGAAACTCAGCAAAGTGTCATTAATATATGATGCTTTTAGCAACCTTCCTGACAGTTGAAGACAGAGCAGTACATTCACTTGAGGAAATGAAAGCTTCTCTAGGTGGGTTTCAGGCTTGCATGGAAATGTGTATCAAAAGTTTCAGGAGTCTTTAGGGCCCAAATAATAGGTAAAATTAATCCGAATTGAGGGTTATGAAAGACAAGCAAATATTTAAAATATTATAGTAAGGTATGCAAATTATGTTTAGAATTCAACTCTTCTGCAAACTTTTATTTTATCAGCTTAATTCCCAGAGTACCAATTTAATGCTTAACCAGGAGTTACCTACTGAATAATCTGGATTATGAGTCCCAAATTTCCTCTATTTTCTAGCAGAACAGTAATTAACTTACCTCTTCAATTCTGAAAGCTATTATGAACAGGAAAATCTTGAGAAGACAGGAAGACCTTGCACTAGTTCCCAAGAGAAATAAAGAATGGGTAAGAGCCCATACTTTGACAGAACTGGGTTCAAATGTAGTATTTTCTAAGTGTGTAATTGGGATTGGATTTAATATAATTTGAATATCTGTCTAATTTTTTGTTTCATTATTCTCACAGAACAGGGGCTGGCCAACCATGGCTCATGGACAAAATCAGATTTGCTTCTTGTTTTTGCAAATAAAGTTTTATTGGAACTCAGTTATATTTATTTACACACATATTATCTATGACTGCTTTCACACTAAACAGGCATAATTGATTAGCTGTTACAGAGACCACATGACCTGAAAAACCTAAAATGTTTACTACTTGGCCTTTCATAGAAAAACTATTCCAACTTCTATCAAAGACTGTAGTTTGTTGATCTTAGAATCCCACCGTCTGCTTTTCTTGAATGAGGTATATCTCTGGAAATTAGAGCAAATGAAATCCTATCTGGTAGGGGAAAATCATATGTTGGTAGTTGAACTTGAATCTCTGCATTTCTCTCACTTCTCTGTGAACTTGGGCACATCAGGTCACTGCTTTTTCTCTTGATGTGCTCTTGTGTGATTTCTAAGATTCCTTCCTTTCCCTTCTTCCCATTTGCTCCTTCTCCCCCTCTTTCTCCTTCTCTCATTCTCTTCTTTTAGCCTGTCTTTATCTTGCTATCAATTAAAATTGTTTCTTGTTATAATCACTGAGTACAGCCTTCCTTTAACAAATCAGCTTCTTCCTCTGAACTCCATAGCATTTTTGGAATGCAATCATATATCGTATTATGATGCCTGTTTTATTTATATTATACTGTTCTTTGTTCTTTATTATTTTAAATTATAAGCTTCCTGAGAGTAAGAGCTATATATTGTTCCTCTCCATATCCCTAACACAACTGGGTTTGAAGTAGACACTAAGTAATTGTTATCTTTTTTGTTTTATTATGAACTTCCAGGACATATAAATAGTTGTTTCCCGTGTTATAAAGGCACCTAGATTCAGCGTTATTTGCACTTATGTAAAAGTAGTTATGCATTATTAGAGAAAGTCACTGTAATTGAGGCAGATTTACACAGAGACAGAAAGTAGACTGACCTTGATATTTGTCCTAAGAGGTGCTATTAGAGGATACAGTGATTTGGTTACCCTGCCTGGGTAGGAAGGAATTGTAAGAACAGTTGTGGGAGGTAATAGATCTGTATTAGAGACCTAGAATTTATATCCCTACTCCAGACTAAAATGTACAATTTTCATTTTATGGGTGAAAGTGAAAATACCAGAGAATGCTTTGTACACTATAGTGTACAAAGGGGAGCCATTGGCTTATAATGGGACTGTTTGTTGTTGTTGTTAATATTTATTGATTCCCTACAATGTACTTTAGAATTTATTAGAAAAATACAGAAGATACAGTCGTTTCTTTTATCCCATGTGATGGGGCCAAGATGGACAGTTATCCCACCCACTCTCCTCCCTGGTTATTTAGTTTTTAGTGATTTAATCTCTGGAAGAATGTTTGAATTAGGTGTATCCATGCAATGATTGCTATTACTTTCCTTCTCATTGATGTGTAAAACAAGTAAGATTTTCTCGCTATTGCAATGCCTCTGTTCTCTAGTTTAGGGATAGTGACAGTGTATTAGTTTTTAGAAGTCAGTATAACTTACTATGCAAAGACTGGCGAAAGCATTGGAAAGGTGGTAATTATTTGAACTAAATCCAATACCAGGAGACAGACTCATTTAACGGGAAAGTTGGAAACAGTATCATGGGACTTTACTCCTCTTGGTTGGTCTTCAGTATGCCCATTAATGTAATGTGAACTGTGCATTACACATGGGGGCTGCATACCCAAGTACCATATGGTTTTCATTACATTTGGTTAAAAAAAAAAAAAAAAAAAGAAGAAGAAGAGACACCTTAGACCAGCGGTTCTCAGCCTGTGGGTCGCGGCCCCTTTGGCGGTCGAAAGACCCTTTCACAGGGGTCGCCTAAGACCATCCTGCATATCAGATATTTACATTACGATTCATAACAGTAGCAAAATTACAGTTATGAAGTAGCAATGAAAATAATTTTATGGTTGGGTCACAACATGAGGAACTATATTTAAAGGGCCAGAAGGTTGAGAACCACTGCCTTAGACCAATAAGTACTTTCTAAATAGAATTTTAACTTTTTTGAAAATACAGAAGAATAAGCAAAACCATCTATCATTTTCAAGAACATCAAGCATTGGCACAATTTGTATACTTCTCTGTTTCACAGATTGTAAAAATGTTTTAAGAAGAAAGGGAATTTTAAGAAAAGGAAGAAAGGGAATTAATGATCACAGCAGTTTCTGATTCAGCAATGACCTGAAATACCTACCAAAAGTAATAAAAGAAAACTGCACATTTTTACTTTCTTTTTAATTGTCGTGTTGGGCTCACACATGGTTTTAGATATGTTACAGGGCACATAGAAGAAATCATCCCAGGTACCCAGGAAGCTGGATTTATCTTTTGATTTGTGAAAATAACACTGCAAAAAAATGTACTCACAATATTCACCACCATACTTATCCATCCTTGCCCAATATGTATATCATTCAAAAGACCAGTGTGTGTGTGTGTGTGTGTGTGTGTGTGTGTGTGTGTGTTATAGCAACATTTCTTATATTTCACTAAAATTATCTCTTCTTGGTGGTTGGTTTTATGAATGAATCTTTAAAACATTTCTGGGAAGTCTAAAGGAAGTTTCTATGTACAAATCTTGTGAGTATTAAAGGATCGTAGGGCTTTTTGGTTGAAAATGTTTAGGTTAAGTGCAGGGTGTCATTCCTTTTGGTTTAGGAGATTGAGGACAATATGGGCTGAAATAAACTTGCTGTTTCATTTACACACTGGATAAAAAAACAACTTTGTCTAGAATTTAAGGATGCTAGGGGTAATTGTCTAGAATTTAGGGACGCTAGGGGTAATTAAATTAATTGAACATTCAATTAAAAACCTCATGCCAGTTAGAAAATGTCTTAGCAATTATTCAAATAAGAATCCAAACCAGTTAATATGATATGACTGTGGTTGAATAGGACAAAGACAAGTGCAGAGGAAACAACATCTATGGCATAATGGTTACATTTATACCAACACACATAATTAATTTTCTATGTGTCTCCTGAAGATGAGAATGGCAATTAGAATAGAAAGTAAATAAATAAGTGCATCATGTATGAATGAGAGGACAGAAGTTGATAGGGTTTAGAAATTTTAACAGTTCATGGTATAGACAGAAAGAAACCCTGCCTTTGAGATGAAATGTGAAGAAATTTAGTGAACTTTTCTGGTCTGAATCAGATTGTTGATTATCCATTCATTCTAGGACCAGAGACCAAATTCTAGGCCACAAGAGAACAGATAGGAAGGACACACTTCCCTTGCCTTTTTCTTTTCTCTCTCTTCTATTTGATCTTCTCTTCATCTTTCCTATCTCTTCAACACCCATGGAGACTGGGAGATTCTGGAGGAAGAAATCTTGTTCTCCTGCTTCCTCCAGTCACTGCCATCCCAGATATGAACACAGGAATCTACTTTCCAACGTTTGGAGGTACCACCTGGGCCCTGTCTATCATAGCAAGGAAAAGCAGTTTTCCACCCTCTGCACTTCAGGCTGATGGAAGAACAAAATCATCGAGTCATAAAACTCATCTGGATTTCAAATCCATCTTTGGGAAAAAGTAAACTGTTGTTCTTGGATGAGCCCCAGGGACTGCTGCTTAATTTCTCAGTTCATTTTCCCCTCTTAGCTTATGTATATGGGTTCCTCTATAGTTCCCTTATGAAAATGTGCCTTTTTAATACCACAAAAAGAAGGAAAATATCATTTTGGGGGCAGAATTACAAGCAATGTAGAATTACAATCAATGTAGTCAGAACTAACAAGCAGATGGATGTATTTGAATGCCATTATCTTGTGTACAATGATATTATCTGTTTCATGAAAAATTCAGCAGTTTGGGCTGCTTTAGTGAAGGGAAGATGGAAGTAAAAAAATAGCAAGAAAAACATGATCAGACTCAAAATCCCTGAGGGGGTCCCATTGCATCATTTAGCAGGAGAATGAGCAATGCAGGAGAAGCAGTGATGGTGGAGGCGCTGTCTGTGCTCCTTATGGCATTCTTGGCTGCGGGTCCCACTCAAGCCCCACAGCTGTAGGTGGGAGCTCCTGGGCATGCTAAAGCATCACACCGTGACATTTTTATCATCCGTCTAAGAGAAGAAAATAAATTTGCTAACGGAATAGAGCTGGCAGGCTCATACTACCTTGTCACATTCCAGACATCTCTTGGTCTGGCCTGAGCCAGAGGAAACCTAAGTGTGGGCCAGAAAGTGTGTGATGGACACGAAGTCGACTTAAATAGTCTGGGAGAAGAATGAGGGTTTTCTAAGACTGGAATATGTAATTTTTTTTACTGGAGATTTGAGGAATAAAAACACGGGCTGCAGGAAGGATGTGACCTCAGTTTTATTCTCTATAGACCAAAGAGATGTTGACATGGGCAAAATGGATTTGAAAATTGTGCTGACTTTTTTAAAGATAATGTACATAGTGAGGGAAAAGAACCCAAACAGTATCTGCACAAAATTTTTTTTTCAAAGTTTTTTAATCACCTAATGGTTGAAATACAAACTCCTTAGGAACCTTATACAAGGTGACATCTACCTATTTCTTCAAACCGGCTTATTTATTTTCTGAGTATATTCTATGCCTTAACCTATGCCAAATTTTTTTCTATCTGGAATATTCTGTTCTAATATCCTAGACTCTGAGCTTTGTGAAGTTCTGTCCTATGAAAACATATTTCAATATTCATTATTCTAGTGAGGGCTACCTGGGTGCCCCTTTTACTTTCTGAATGTTTATCGGGCATGGTTCGCACCAGCATTTATCACAGAGCAGGTCTTGCCTTGTACTGTGGCTCATCACATCTCGCGTGTTCCCAGTTGGGCTATGAGTCACTTGAGATTAATCTTAGTGACCCCAGCATCTAACAAGCTTCTCTGAACATATTAGGCAGCCAGAAAGTGCAACATATTAGTAAAACTGATTAGTAAAAACTGAATGGCATAGTTAATATTTTTATAATTAAATTGTGTGAATGAAGACATTGGATTATTATAGAAAATGCAACATATAAAGTTTCATATAAGTAGTTTCTATTATCTTAAAAGAACAAATTTAAAAATTTGCTTTTGTTTATCTCTCTGGGTTATCTTAGTAAAGAAAGATTGTTATGTGAATTAAGTTTTTCTCATATATGATCTGTGAGCACAGATCACATATATGTCTAACACACATATTAAAAACACATGTAACTGTAACATAGCACATGATAATTAACATAGGAGTACTTTTATTACTTCTTTTGTAGTAATACCTGGGGCATTGTATGAATAAAATTTGTTTTGGGAGAAACTTATTTCACATTGGATCTTGGAGGACTGAAGGTGGATATTGGAGATAGGAGAATGGGCAGGGAAGTACTCATCACCTTTTCTAGTAGACAGATATTTTCAACATGTATATTCCACAGACTTAATTGTCTCCTTGACATCTTCTAGGTATTCCTTTTCCTGTGTCTTGTCTCTTTCCTTCCCAGTTTTGAGGCTTTTCTCACCTTTATTGATCTCATTATATCTTCTTTATATTCTTCTTCCTCTTCTTCTATTTCTCTTTTAGCCAGTAATGACCATAAAATTTCATTGGACACAATAATTTAATAGTTTTATTAAAATAATATGTAATTTTAAAATTATTGCTGATATTACATCATTCTCTCTTTACTATATTAAAATTATAGTGTCTTTATATCTTCATATTTCATTAGCAATGAAATTAACATAAATTTCTTTCATTATAATATTAATAGTTTAAATAAAGTATATTTTAATTTTTTACTTCTAAATGATGCATCAAGAGAAGTGATGAAACAAAGGATTTTTATTCATGATGAAAAATGTGGCCATTACTGTTTAAAAATCTCTCTGCTGTGGGGAAAAATGAGGCTGGTAGTTAGATATGTAATAGAACTATGTTTTACAATGTGTAGGTGGATAAGAGTAGTACATTTAAACCCATGTAAAAATCCAATAGAAATTATCTGAAAAGTGAAATAGCAGAAAACAGGATTTTTTTTTGATGCTGTGTATAGAATTCGTGTAAAATTCTAGCAACAAGAAAGAACTGGAAGAAAACAAATCACTTTAAACTACATAGGGCAATGGGTTCTTTTATAAAGAAAGTGTACATGTTACATTTATTGAGTACAGATAACCTGCATATAGTAGCAGAGGTATCTGTGAGCAGATATGGAAAATAAGGTATTTAACATTTATTTTCTGATTTATTGACTTGTAAATATGTTAATGACCACACCTTTAAATTTGAGCTGGTGCATTGCTTAGGGTACAGACACAAACACTTGCAAATATTCTTGACTAGAGGTTGGAAATCTTCAGATTTAATGAGATTTATATTAAGGACAGTGGCCAGTTGTTGCAATAATAGATGACACCTAAAATGGAAGATCTACAAATATCGTCACATTTGTTGATGCAGATTTTAAAGAACTTTGTTCTTGAAGTTAGCATGACTGGTGGTGAGACGGAGACTGGCATTGCTTTGGCTGAAAAGGCAATGTATGTGTTACACTTTTTGTTGTATCCAGGGTTCCTAAAAGAGGGGAGGGATTTATTAAATACCGTTTTTAGGAGATATGAACTTGAAAAATAAAGATGGGCTGCTTGCTCCCCCTTTGTGAAATGTTACTTGTGTTCTAAAATAATGGGGAGTATCTTTAGACCTTGAATCAAGAACATTTTGTATATTAAAACTCTATTACTATATAATTCACCGAGAAGACTACATTGGCACCAACTTGACATTCATTTAGCTCTCAGAATAACAGGTTTCACTCTAAAGACTTGTGAGCATTATTATTCTTCCTATCCCTATTGTTTTGAATGAATTAAAATTCAAGATCGAAATACTGTTATTAGTTGAGAAGGGCTGCCGGCTCTTTAAGAAGAGCCTATATTTCATTATAAAGTCAGAATTTATTTTTTGGAGTAAAAAAAAATGGCAGCTAAACATTTATTCCTAATTTGGTCTGATTTCACTGTTTTCAAGAGGAAGGTTAGAATGGAAGTTATAGGATTAAAAATATATTTAATCTAAGTTGTAAAGGAGCTTGGAACCACACCACAAGCATCATAATTAACTTTAATAATTATAAATGTAAATGCAGACAAGCCACAAGGTTTTAATGGTGTGCCACATGCTTCTGCTAATTATTTTAGAGTTTGGACACATTCAGTGCCAGCTAATTATAAACCCTGCTATGGAAATCATCTGTTTATATTAGACTTATTGATCTCTAGTGTTTAAGCAATATGAAAAGGGAAATCTACAATGCTGGACCATCTGCTTTGTATTCCTAATTGCTTTTAAGGAATCAAATATATAAATAGTCAGCTTTTTATATATTGGGCTTCAAACGCTTTCAAGAAACATATGTGCAAGCCCAAGTGAATTTTTAAAAAGCCTATTTGGATTGTTACTTCCTTGGCTCCTTTCAAGGAGTCTCCACCCCTTACCCACATAATGCACTCCTCTGACCTTTTTTGCAAGATCTCTCAAACTGCTCAAGGTAGCTGATACTTTAGATGTTTACCCTTTATTTATTTTATTATTTTTAGAAATTAATTTAAATATTTTATTTTTTCCATCACCACTTATCTCCTATGCCCTCTTCCTCCTCCACCCCCGACTCCCATTATCACCACACTTTGGCCATGCCTATGAGTTCTCTCTCTTCCCCACCTCACTTCCTATGACCATGAATATTTATTGCCTTTTCATACTATGGGAAGATGGCAGAGAAATAGACACCCAGGTGAACAGTTCACTTTTGTGGGAGATATTTAACTTTATGGCATGTGGGGCAGATGTCTGGTTAGAAGGATCCGAGTAGCATTACCTCTCATCACTAACAGGCCTAGCGGGCAAGTCTTCTCTTAAGTGGGTGTTGTGATTCCACATGATGGTTGGGTTTAAATGAAGAAAAAATTCACTTATTGCAATGAAACTGTTTGCTTCATCCCTTAATTGCCTAGATGATTATTATTTTATAGTATTCAAATAACTGGCTAAAACAGTTTACACATTGGAAAATATTTCTTTAACAAATCTTTATTAGTCCCTTTTATTCATTTGTATTGAATCATAGAATTATTGGCTTAAACTAGTTATTCCTACTACTCCTATTATTTCTACTAGTTACTCCTTTTAAAGTAGGAGTCTCTCTTCCTAGTGTCCTGCCACTCACATAGTTCACCAACAGTGATAATTAGAGGCTAGTAATTAAGATGTACCTATGCTATATGATAGTTTCCCTAGGTTTAACGGCCCTTTATTTTATTGTGTGAGAAATATAAATTTAGAATTAGTTTGTAATCCTATATAATAAAAGGCTAATATGCAAATTGTCCCTATGGGCGGGAGTTCTGCTGACCAGGGGTTAGATGTGCGCTGACCACCAGGGGCAATGCAGAACATGGTGGGCGTTGGTGATGCGGTGCTGGCAGCAGGAGCAGTGGAGGCGCTGCTGGCCCTGATGGGCCCTGATGAGAGCAGGACTGCGGCGGGATAGTGGAGCAGGTGAGCGGGAGGCACTAGGCCAAGGCGGTTGTGAAGGGAGGCCCCAGCCGGCAGCCGGCAGCCACTAGGGACCCTACCTGTGCACAAATTTCGTGCACTGAGCCTCTAGTTCAGTGGTTCTCAACCTTCCTAATGCCACAACCCTTTAATACAGTTCCTCATGTTGTGGTGACCCCCAACCATAAAATTATTTTCGTTGCTACTTCATAACTGTAATTTTGCTACTGTTATGAATCGTAATATAAATATCTGATATGCAGGATATATTTTCATTGTTACAAATTGAACATAATTAAAGCATAGTGATTAATTACAAAAACAATATGTAATTATATATGTGTTTTCCGATGGTCTTAGGCGACCTCTGTGAAAGGGTCGTTCGACCCCCAAAGGGGTTGCGACCCACAGGTTGAGAACCACTGCTCTAGTTTCATATAAGCATTACATGATAAAAACACAAAGTAAAGTTTTTATTTTTTTTTTATTTTTAAATTTTTTTATTAAGTTATTACATATGTGTCCTTATCCCCACGTTACCCCTCCCAACCACCTCCACTCATGCCCTCACCCCCCTGTTGTCTGTGTCCATTGGGTAGGCCTATATATTTGCATATAAGTCCTTTGGTTAGTTTTTAAAGTACCTTTTTAGATTTTAGTGATATGAAAGTTGTGAATTTTGTACTAAGAGATCAACAGAAGAAATCAGTCTGCCATTCTTTCATACTTATACACTTAAATACCAACACAGAAGGCTCAGAGGAGACTGAAGTTTAATGACTATGTCCAGGTAGTTGACAGGAAAGGGTACAGAGAAGAGCAAGTCACCGTAGTTATAAAATCCAAAACAAAGAAAAACAAGTGCCTTTCCTGGTATTTGGGAAGAAGCACCGGTATGTCTCATCATGCTCTAAAGAAAAGATTCATTTAATCTAAAAATATCTGCTACCATTGGTAATGTGCCATCATATGTTTGGGTAAACATTTATATGGAATATACATATATACATATACAGATCCCAAGGTTTGTTAAAACAACTAGTTATGTTAGAACGACTGTGGCTTTTCTGTGGTGAATTCTCTCACAGAAACCTGCTCCCTGGAAAAAGGCTGCACTCATTCTGCTTTTTTTCTCAAGTTTCTAATGGAAATCCTATTACCTACCACTTAGGCCTTGTACTGCGGGCTGCCAGCGTCTCTGAGTTTTAATCTCAGCACATGCATGATTGTAGGACAGGCCTTCTGCCTAATCCAAGTTCATTCTAATTAGAGCTACAGGTTTCCTTCAGCTCTGCAGTGAAAAGGGAATACTTAAAGTCAGAAACAAATGAGGACCTTTCTTAAAAGGTGCTTTAAGCAGCTCATGTTCCTTAACTCCTCAAAGTTACAAATCAAGAGAGCACAATTGGCAGCTCCATTATCAAAGCCCTTCTGATAATGCTGCTATTTAAATGGAATAATATTATTTAATGGGCTTTTTAAAAGCAGCCACCCTTTGGATCTGACACTCCAGCATGATTATCTTTCAGGCCAGTGATAATTATAACATTCGTTTCCATCTGGAGTTCAAGGGATTCCTGCGTGTGGCTATGGAGAGAGAGTGAGCATCTTCTCTTTGTTGAGTGGACACTAATTTGACGTTTGTGACTCCTGTCCTTCCATGTTTGGTTCATATAGACTACATGACATACCTTCTCCCCAGGTCTTTCTTGCTTCCATCAACTTGTGGCAGTTTTCTAAGAGTTGGCTTCATGCTAATGTTTTCATGGAAACTAAAAATATTGTTACCCAAATTTTCTATAGATTGAGATAATTTAATTTCAACTATCTTAGCATTAAATCACACATTTTCTAATTCCTCTCAATCTGTCTCAAAGAAACAAGCATTCTTATTACTAGTTGCTTTTTTTAAAAAAAAATCTAGGATCAAAGAGAGTCTTTGATACATAGTAGGGCTTCAAAATTTGTTAAGGGCTTCAAAATTTGTTGAATGGATGCTTTTAATAAATTTTTAAAAGCTCATCAGAGTTCTTATTTAAATCAGTTGTTAAAAAGTGAAAAATTATTAGGTTGAGCCATATGTAATTGCATTTTTGTAGGGGAAAGACAGTTTGGCTATCAGCTATAGCATATGGTTCAACTTAATACTTTCTATACAATAGCATCCTCACTTATGCATTTTTTTGGTAAATAAAAATGTGTTTATTTTTAAATGGAATTAAGTAATTCTTTTAACCTTAACTATACTAATACAACTAAGAAAGTGAAAAATGGTGGGATAAATTTTTTAGGAAAAAATATGACTTTTATTGTTTAGTTGTGTCTATCAGCTATAAAGTGGGAAACTTGACATGTGCTCACACAAAGTTACAAAGTTTCTATTTGACAATTATGATCTAGATACTTTACAGACTCTTTCTAAATACTTTACATGTAGATTTGATATCAAAGTCACTTTTCTTTTGTTACAGGTCACATGGTATTTCCCTTCACTAGGAAAACTCATCTCAGGGTTTTGGCTGGGCCGGGTATTCATTATCAGTCTGTCAACCTAAATCTTATAAGATTACTTACCTGTTCACCCTTTGGATTGTTGGCAATCTTCCTTTTGAGATTATAGAAGAAACTAGAGGCCTGATGCACGAAATTCGTGCAAGGGCCTTGGCCCCAGCCCCTGCCCACTGCCACCACCGCAGTCAAGGGGCCTCTGCCGCCTCTGCCGCACCCCCCCTCACCCCCACTGCGGCTTTGTCTGGAAGGAAGGACGTCCAGAAGGACATCCAGTCTAATTAGCATATTATGCTTTTATTATAATAGATTAGCATTAATGGTGAAATCTATAACCTTTCATAGATACCAGACATTTAGAAGAGGGAAATATACTATGAAAGTGATCTGCATTAATGGTTTAATCATGTGTCATGCTTCTTAAATTTCATAGCTATCAAGGGATGTACCCATTCATAAAAGGTATTTTCAAAGCATGTCTTAAATTGTATTACATATCTCTGTCCTTCCCTAGCTTTAAGATGGGTTGGTCATGCCTAGGAATTCTTGGAGATTAAAATTTATTAGCTTTATATTGTATACCTCTCCATGAACTCACACTTTGAAATGAGTGTGGCTATTGCTTCCTCACACATTCTAGATGTTAGATAAGAATCATCTGCATATTAATCACCTAAAAGCGTTAAATATTATCAAAATTTTAAATCTATTTTATGCTAAGTTCATGTTTTTTCTTTGTAAATTACACATACTGATTGTCTTTCATCCTTTATTTTGGTTTCACTTCTGGGAATCTATTCAAAGAAATCCGAAATACTGATCTGAAAGAATTTATGCACTCCTATGTTTATTGCAGCATTATTTACAATAGCCAAGATTTGGAAGCAGCTTAAGTGCCCATCAGTAAATGAATTGATAAAAAAGCTGTGATACATTTACACAGTGGAATACTATTCAACCATAAAAAAGGAAATCTTGCCTTTTGCAACAGCATGGATGGACCTGAAAAGTATTATGCTAAGTGAAATAAGCCAGTCAGAGAAAGATAAATATCATGTGATTTCACTTATATGTGTAATCTAATGAGCAAAATAAACAAACAAAATAGAAACAGACTCAAAGATACAGGAAACAGACTGGCAGTTGTTAGAGGGGAGGAGGTTGGGGTGCTTGATGAAAAAGTGAAGGGATTAAGCAAAAACCCCCAAACAAACTCATAGACACAAACAACAGTATGATGATTGCCAGAGGGAAAGGGGGGTGAGGTCAGGAAGAGTAGGGTAAAGAGGAGATAAATGGTGACGGAAGGAGACTTGAATTTGGGTTGTGAACATACAATTTACCACTGATGTATTATAGAATTGTACACCTGAGACTTATATAATTTTGTTAACCAATGTCATCCCAAAACATTCAATAAAAATAGATAGTGAAATAATTTATACTCTTAACTGATTAGCTTAATAATGTTTCTAACTTCAGTTTTGGGAGTGAAAACCATTAGGGGAGAAATGGAAACTTAGTAAATTTCCTTCAATGAGGACAGAATCTCCTTAGTGTGAGAATCCAATCAGCCCCTAGTGAGGTTGTGATGTCCTCTAAATATACAAAACATAGGATGAGATAATTGAATTTGGCCTCTGGGGTTCCAAGAATACGGCAACCAGGGTGCATGGCTTCCTCAGAGAATCAGGACAAAATTGCAGTCATATAATTCGTAGAATCCTTGTTTTTCAAACCCTCTCCAAACCTTTACACTAGAATTCAAGAAACAGTACCGTTCAGGTGGTAAAAGCACACATACCTCCTTTTTTTATATTTTTAAGTCGGTACAATAAAGGGATGGCTTTGCTATCTTACCTAATAATAGACAAACATGTAAATTGACCATACCTTCGCTACACCAACCAGCCAATCAGGAGATTATGCAAATCAGCCCAACAAAGATGGTGGTTAATTTGCATACGTAGGCTCCAAGCAGTGGAGCGAAGACTGAAGGCGAGCCGGAGCAGCGAAGACGGAAGACGGAAGGCAGCTCCGGCCAGAGCAAAGGCCTGGGTCCCGGGTGCCGGAGGAAAACCGGTGCCGGCAGCCAGGAGAAGGGAAGGCCTATCGTGCAACAGGCCTCTAGTTTTACATTATTTCTTTTATATTACAACTAGAGGCCTGATGCATGAATTCTGTGCAAGGGGCTCAGCCCTGGCAGCCGCGGCGGCTTGTCTCAGCCCTCGCAGCCCGGCTTCATCTGGCAGGTCGTTCGGCTGTCCAGTCTAATTAGCATATTATGCTTTTATTATCATAAATGTGAGCTCCCAAACTAAATTTTGAGTTTCTGGCAAACATTGTGAAATGGCCAAAATATTAACCTCCCCCAGGTTATAAGGAGCTTGGACTGAAACCCCAACTGTAGTGGGGCTTTTGAGGAGCTATAATTAGGGTTCATGTGATGAAATCAAGCAATGTCTGTCAACATTTGTTTCAACGCAGATGTCTTTTAGAGGAAAATAAATAAGACTGTGTTAGAGTTGTAAAGTGAATGCTAGAAACTAAACTTTTATCTTCTTTGATGGCATAATAGAAAGGGTTAAATTTCCCTATGTAGATCATTCAAGTTTTATTATATAAGATGACCTTAGGAACTGTCATCTCCCTTGAATTTATACAAAGAATTCAAAGTAAAGGTTTTCTAGGTTACACTTCTTTTTTCAACCCTTTGTCCTGTCAGCTCAGTCCTTGATATCTTCATCTGCCGACATGCCCAGATGTGCTGTGAATGTTGATTTGAGCTGGCCCCTCAACCCCTCCCTGCTGGTGTCATTAAAACCAGGGAGGCAGCGGCTCCCCTGGCATCTTTGGCACGGCTTGGCTTTACACTGCGGACTAAATTATTGATGAAGAGCACTTCTGTCGCAGTGTGTTTTACCCACCTTTAAATGAAACAGTGCGGATTGAGCTGTCACTGCCTCCTCACTCCCTGCAACTTCTACATGACATTTATGATGTGGTTCAGATTGCACCGAAGCAATTAATTTCCAGTGGAGTCTGCACTCAGAATGAAGATCCCTGACAATTACCAAGAGCTGGTTTCTCAATGAGCACATGACACACTCATCAATACTGTACACAAAAGGAAAACATCAAAATATATGTAAAGGGTCTCTGGGATTTGTGATCCTTTCCTCCTCCTCAAACCGAGTTCTGGTTTCCAGGACTTTGTTTCCATATTGTACATTTGGTTCTACTCTGTATATTTCTGAAAAATCGAGTGGACTTACCTTTCCAGCACATATTTTACAGATGCCTGCTAAATTTTTTATAAAATTTTGTTGGCTACAAATTATATTTATTTTAGATGAGGTTTTTGTCTGCTTGTTTTTGCCAGTAAAATATCCTTTCATATTTGCATTTAGTTCCTCAAGTGATTCTGACCCTGAAATTTTTTCAGTTCATCCAGTGAATGAAATACGCAGCACAGGTATGCATATATGTACATATTGCATATGTATATGTGTACTTAGGTATGTGTATTCACCTGCGTATATGTTGTGTGTATATATTTCTATATATGCATTTTTTTCAAAGGATACAATAAATGTTTCCAAGTATGTGAAATTTAATATTTGAGCAACTATAAAATATTATTTTGCCTGTTTCTTTTAAAAAGTTATAAAAACATAATTCTGATTAACTTGGGGAAAGAGTCATCATTATATAATATTTTAAAAGAGATGCTGTTTTAGTATTCTTGAGAATATTGGATAACATTAATTAGGATATGCATACCATTTAAATATTTTAAAAGGATTTTAATGAATAGATTTAAAAATATTTGTAATTAGCCTACCTATTCTTTAGAAAGCTTGAATATAAATTGTCTAAAATAAATATATCCCCTGGCTTCCTGTTTGCAATATTAATTTCTGCAGATATTTATTTTTCCTCATAGGTAGAGGTTGTTTTTTTTCCAACCTGCTTCATACTCAGCAAGAATGTATTGTGAATTAATGAGTTTTTAATTTTCCATTTAGTTTTCATTTAAATGCCAGTTCTTCAGAGCCAGTGGTTAAAATGTAAGAGGCAAAGTGAAGTCATTCCTTGCTGAGGTACTTCTCCTATGGAGCTGCATTAGTCTTTCTTACAAAAGAATCATTTTAGCAAGGCATTAAGAAATGGGGATGCCCCGGCCGGCGTGACTCAGGGGTTGAGCATCCACCTCTGAAACCAGGATGTCACAGTTCGATTCCCTGTCAGGGCATATGCCCGTGTTGCAGGCTCAGTCCTCAGTAGGGGGCGTGCAGGAGGCAGCCGATCAATGATTCTCTCTCAGCATTGATGTTTCTCTCTCTCCCTCTCCCTTCCTCTCTGAAATCAATAAAAATATATTTTAAAAAATAAGTGGGGACTTCAGGTGATAAACTTCAGACAGGATCTAGGAAATAGCTTGGGTGCTAGATCATAGTTTGACAGTATGTCTAATGTGTCAATCAGGTAATTGAGGAGTCTGGATTACTCTAAGAAACATGACCACAAACTTAATGAAAATCCAACTGTGATTCAAAAGGCATTTTATATGCCATTATTCACCCTCATGTGCCCTTGTCTTTAGTACATACACACTTCCAACATTTGTCCGGTGAGGTGGGTGGAAGGATGGGAGAATACTTACTGTATTTATCAAACTCAAATCCGATGTTTTCCAGTTCTGTTGAAATAAAAATAAATAGAAGATGAAATATCTTTCCTTAGAATTCATAATTTGATCTTTGTTTATACGATTTTTAATTGCTGTAATTAATTTTACTTATACAAAAAATTGGTCAAGCTAGTTCAGTCACCAGTTCTATTTTTTTTTTTTAGTTTGAATCTGGGGGTCCATTCTTTAACTTTCTCTTATATGTTACAGACAGTCGCAACCATTTCCCTATTAGCAATAGGTAGATGAAAACTTGATCTGTTGACATTTGTAAAACTGCACAGTTCATGCTTCAATGTGTTAGAGGTTTTTTTGTGTAAAGAAAAAGGAAAGCAAAAATTAGTAAGCTTAGATTATGTGATTAGTTATATAAATAATTTACACTAAGATCCTATTAATACTCAGCTAATTTAAAAAACTCATTTCCTTTTACTGTACATTCCCAATAAGTCATGGACCCATAAGTCTTTCCTTTTTCCTTTCAATTTAGTAATTCCTTCCACCCATGTTCTATCTCTTTGATTTAATTATCCTGGGTCCCTGAGTCAGATAATTGAGGTTTTCTAAAATGATGTTCCTGAGGTCTTCTAAAATGTATTTGTCAAAGACTTTGGGACTCCCCACAAATTATCTTTAACTGTTGTAATCCTTACTGGCTCATAAGCATTAAGTTGTGATTGGATTAAGTTGTTAATATGAAGACTAAGTACATAATTACTTGATATAGGCTGAATATCTGGCTATATATTTTATTTATTTATTTTTAATTTATCTTTATTATTGAAAGTATCACAGATGTCCCCCTCTTTTTCCCAAATTGGCCCCCTCCTCAGTTCTCCTGTGACCTTCCCAGGCCTTCACTGCACTATGGCTATACACATTTTAAGAAATGTAATATTATCTGGAAAAACATTATCTGCTCTTAGACAAAACAGTATGATATAGTAGAAAGAGATGAAATCTGAGTTTAAAAACCTGAGTCCACATCAAAGATGTTCAACTTACTTGCTTCATAATCTCATGCAAATGAGTTAGCCTCTGAAATTATTTAACCATCTGTAAAATGGGGATAATTTTACCTGACATCAATTCTCATTCTCCAAATGTAAAAAAAAAAAAAAAAATCAATATATTTACTATTTAAAGCTATAGTCACATGACATGTAGAGTGTAATTCTCCTTGTAGCATGCATCATGGCTATTGCCATGTTTTTGCTTGCCTAACATGTGAAGCTCCAACCTAAATTGGTTGAATTATTCCTTCGTGCGAGTTTTGGTAGGTAGAATCATACTTCACACTAAAGATACTATATGGTCCAGTGTCTCCCCATTCTCAGTGAGTGAAGGTGTGGACACATGTCTGAAGTACCATTTATGGGATGCTACAGCCTGGTATTTTGATTCTGGGTGATGATATAGAGATGTTGGGCCAATTGGGGGTCCGCCAATGACACTAGAATGGAATGTTGTCAAGTTCAGACTACCCTAGTGGTATGGTGTGATGTGATGGTGTTCTCTGTAGCCTACCCATCCACCTCCTATGATTTCTACATACTTTCCTAGATAATTTTCTAGTTTTCCTATCAATTTCATGAGCCCCACCCCTATATCTGATAAATTAATTTTCTGTTTACATTAGCCAAGGCTGATTTCTGTTACTTGCAACCAAGAACCTTGACTAGCTCAACATGCACCAAACAATTGAGAAAAAGAAATACTAAAAATATATGAAACATGAGAAATAAGAGCTACTTTTTGAGTGGACATTATAATTCAATGAAATGTGGAAATATTAGAAGTAATAACACTGAATTAGTTTTTATATTTTTTTATGATCAAATTTTTAGAAAATATGAATGGCACCCATAGTTAGGAAGTCCCTTTTCACTGAATTTTTTTGCAGAGTAGAAGATACGGCTCTGGTTATTCAAACAAATCCAAAGGAGCCATACCTATTTGTTCTGTAAGTATTAGTAAAAAAAAAAAAAGTAACAAATAATATTTCCTCTCAATTTTACTGGTAGTGGGGTGAATGATCATAATGTAGTTGTTTTCCTATGAGAAAGAGAAACCTGAATATTGAACCTTCTGTGTTGGTAGATAAAAGAAGTATGTGTGAAATATTACTTGTGAAGGACGTGCTGTGCTTTCCTAGACCTATTTTGTCTCCAAGTATGCAATGACATGGGCCATGTGTCATATATGCATAGCCAAAGTATAGAAGATTTATGACTTAGTGAATATGTAGATATAGTAGCATTCTTGACCAGCCTGGCAAGCTGTCCTTGAGTATGTCTGAGGTTTCACATCTTAAAAAAATACTTGAAAGAGAGAAAGAGACAATTATATACATGCTATCTCTGAATAATGGGGTAGCATTCTCTGAATTCACAAACATAATGACTGTACATCTTATTCTCTTGGGAGAGTGGGGTGGAAATTTCCATATTTTGCTTTTGAGGCACTTTAAAGCCATTTACCTCTATTATTCATGTACCATTGGATTAAGAGACATATGTCTCCAATATCAGTAAAAGCCTAGGTAGTGGATTTGCTGCTTTAAGGAAAAGAAGAATATATAGTTAAAAAAGAAATAACTTAGGGTTTCATTTGGGATGAGTCTTTGTACGTCAAAGTGCAGAATAATAGGGCAGAGCATCTATCTATGTGCTGCATCCTTTACCAGGGAGATAATAATATCTCTCACACTGACTGGCTGACTGGCACTTATTATAATTTCAAGTTCCTTTGTGGCTTTAAGCTGTTCTCAGACCTCCCTGATTAGGAATAAGGGAAAGATATTTAGCACTTCTCATAAAGGCACTTGGTCCTGAAGAGTTAATGGCTAGAGTAATAATTTGTTGAGGAATATATACCACAAAATGTTCTGGCAAAGTGTCCTTTTTTCCTATATAGAATCTGACCACACATTGACCATCAGTACTTAATATGAAATAGTTTTATTTCCCAGGACTGGCATTCTGCTAGTTGTGGTATCTGTAGTATGATAACCACTAGTGATATTTTTGCCCCTCTCTTGCTTCTCATGATCTTTTGATAGAGCTCACCTTCCAAATAGTTCTGGTGATTTTACCCTTTGTGGGTTTTTAAAACCCTGTAGTTTATTCCTCCCACTTAGACCATTATCTAACTTCTGGGTTCAGAAAATGCATTTTCTGAAGTATGCATGGACTTTCAAACTGCTCTGTGCTGCCTTTAAATTGCTATTCTTGGAGACTGTCCATTTTTCCAAACTCGAGGAATTCGTGGCAACATAGCAACAGAACTGAAAACTTTTGGAGCCATTTCTGGCTTTCCCTCATCACTGTTCGGTCCAGTCATTTGCTTTATCCTTTTGACTTTTATCTTCTAGTGTCTCATAGATCCTACCTATGCTTTCAGTTCAGACATTGTTTCTATTTTTGTTCCCATTACTTGTCTAGAATACTACAAGATGCTCCTAACTTAATTTTACATATCTTTTTCTACTGATTCCAAAGCATATTACCACTATGTTGAGCTTCTTAAGGCATGCATCTGCATGTTGACTCATTGATTAAAGTACCATTTATTATAGCCCCAGATGTTCCAGGCTTATCTATGATTCTTTCTCTCATGTCCCATCCTTAAGCATAATTGCAATAGTTAATTTTCTCTGAACATTGTCTATAACCTCCCACTCACATGTCTTTTTCCATGTTATTGCCTCACACTAGAGTATTCTTTCTCTTCATTGTCCCTCTTAAAAGTCATATACAGCTGCCAATCCCATATAAATTGTAACCTCTTTCTTAAGACTTCCTGATGACCATATCTGGACACCACCTTTACCTCCTTCTTGGAATCCCCATAGATTTGTTACTAATAATCCTATGCCATCTACTTTCAGAGAAAGTTGTGTGTTTTTCACCCTCCTTTCTCTACCGTGAGTTCCTCAAAGATAAGAATTCTTTTTTTCTTGTATTTGTCTCTCCTACATTTTCTAACTTGATGCATATCATATTACAGAAAATTAGATATTCATTAAATAGAATTCTTGATGATCTAGGGAAAAAAGAACATTCTTTTTAAGTCACTTGACCTAACATTAATATAAAACTATATACTGCTTTGTTATTTTATTAGAATAGATTTTCCATGAGGTCCCATTAGGCAAAAGTATATGAAAGGAAACAAGAATATTAGACAAAAGAGACTATTGAGTATTCAATATATTTTACTTTGCATATACCCCTTAGCTATACCCTTAGATTATCAGCATTTGTGACCCATAACCAGACTATGTAATGGTCCTTATAATCATTTTAATCATTTGATCTTGTTATGGGGCTGTATAAATTTAAAATGATTTCTCATATATCACACACATTTTCCTCGTGTTTTGGAGCAAGAGTTGTTCTTGTGTCTTTCCAGGATTAATGCCACCATCTGTGCCGTTTTTTAAACCTCATTCCTTTTTGTCTGTTCTAAGACTTAGCACCATAAAATCTTTCTTCCTTTACAAGTCTTTAAATTTTTCCCCTTTCCACTAACTACTTCCTTTCACCTAAAAAACATGCTCAAGTTGAAACCATAGTTTCCCCTAGCTACTATCATACTTTCTTTTCTCTGGCACAACCAAACTTCCTGATAAGTGTCTCCTCTGGCTTCCTCCATTACTATTCTCTGCATTGGTTTACTGTGCTTGGGTTCTACATTACCTCCCCACTGCTACTGCTTTTGGAAAGATCTCCCACTTT
Source organism: Myotis yumanensis (assembly GCF_028538775.1). Taxonomy (NCBI): domain Eukaryota; kingdom Metazoa; phylum Chordata; class Mammalia; order Chiroptera; family Vespertilionidae; genus Myotis; species Myotis yumanensis. The sequence continues at coordinate 31,857,326 of NW_027223762.1, read as the reverse complement.
TATATCTAAGCAACTATTTTTAGTTTCACCTGAAGTGCTTTGTATTAATTTGAGAAAATCAACCACATTTTTTCTTGAAACACTTCTCTTTTCTGGAATGCTACTTTTTCATGATCCTTTCCCCTCTCTTTTTTTGAACCAATATTTATGCAGCTCTAACTAAATGCCCTGTGTTAGACACAATGGGGGTATAAAGGCATAGCCTATCATTGTCTTAAAATTTAATCTCAACAGGCAAGTTGTATATTATGCATAAAATGTTCTATAATAAAATTTTACAGTTGGAGGTAATTCTTGTTTTAAATAGATTTAATATGTGGGCTATTATCTAGGTCTCTTAACTGGTTTTCCTTTATTCAGAGGTTTCTACCTCAAATTCATGCTTCTTATTATGAGTTGAATTTTTCTAAAAATTACTCTGATCATAATGTTTTTGTTATTTCAATAGCTTCATAAAATCAGACTTTTCAGCAATATCAGAGCCAGAGCTCTCTACGTTTTTGTGACATGTGTAGCCACCTGGACTATTTCCTATTTCCTACATGCTCATGAAGTATTTTGCCCACTACCCTTTCACTGTATTATCACCACTGCTGTGGAAGGAAGTCTCTAAAATGGCCCAGTGATCCCTACCTCCTGGTATTCTCACCCTGTGTAATCCCCTCACCTTGAGTGTGGTCTGGATTACAGTGTCTTGATTATAATGACTAGAATTTTGCAGAAGTACTATGATGTAAATTCTGGGGCTAGGTTATAAAGAGTAGCTTTCTGCGTTGGGTGTACTTGCTCTCTGTCTTGTCTATTTCTCTGGGATCTCTCACCCTGAGGAAGCCAGATGCCTTGTCATAAGGCATCCTGTGGAAATACCCATAAAATAAAGGACTGAAGCTAGCCAACAAGCATGTGAATGATCTTGAAAGTGAGAGCCTTCAGATCATACTGTAGTTCTAGCTAACTGCATCATTGCAATCTCATGAGATACCTTGAGTCTGGAAAATTGAACTAAACTGCATCCAGATTCCTAATCCACAGAAACTAATATAATAAATGAAATGCTTGTTGTGTTAAGCTGTTAAATTCTGGGATAATTGGTTGCACAACAATAGGTAATTAAAACATTTGCTTAAAACAACCTTCCACCCTTCCTACCCATCAGAAACATATTCAGTTCTAACACTGCTTACTTACTACCTAGTCACTAACCTGCTGAAAATGTTTCCTTCATTTTTACTGTTTAGTTGGTGGTCTTCATTGTCACTTATCATCTCTTCCTTATTTAAGTCCATGAGAAGATAAATATCTTTAATGGTAGCAATTGTTCCATACATTTTCATAGCTCTTACAAATTGTAGCACAATTTTCTGGACATAGTACGAATTTAGAGCATATCTGTTCAGTCAAGTAATGAGACTGTTTTATTAACTAACTAATTAATTAATTAATTTTTATTGAGTCTGTTCTTGACTAATCATCAAAATAAGCATACAGCAATAATTATCATAGGACGAGGGATAATAACTTCAAAATTTTTGATAAAGCCTTTTTTAGATTTTTAAAAATTTATGTAATGGCAGGCAGAGGGGAGTGGCAGGGTCATATTGGACAAATGAAATTACAGAGAGCCTAGAAAGTACAGAGGATGTTGTGGGGCTAGTTAATAATTAGTTGGTAGAAAACAAGCGTTTATCAGCGGTTCTCAATCTGTGGGTCGTGACCCCTTTGGCGTTCGAATGACCTTTTCACAGGGGTCGCCTAAGACCATCCTGCATATCAGATATTTACATTATGATTCATAACATTACAGCTATGAAGTAGCAATGAAAATAATTTTATGGTTGGGTCACAATATGAGGAACTGTATCTAAAGGGCCAGAAGGTTGAGAACCATTGGTTTAGATAAATGTATAACAGAACAGAGGGCCCATGCCAAGTACAGCTAGGTTAAACATGTCAAACTCAAAGGCTAACATGGGCCAAATAAACAAGGCATTTGGCCTGTAGGTTACGAGTTTGACATGTTTGAGCTAGGTGTTTTGGTTTTTGATATAATGGCTTGTACTTCCTATGATCTCATGAGGCAGATACACATGGAAAATGTAGCCCAACTGCACATAATATAATGCATGGTATATGTTTACTAAATATTTGATTTGACTTGAAAATGTAAGATGAAGAATAATTTTGTGGGTCTAAACTGGTAAACTTTGAACTTTATAAGCAATTGGAAAGCCCCAAAGGCATTGGAGTAAGAATACAGTAGTGTTTAAGTGATTTAGTTAGATTATTCAGATGATAATGTGTACCAACTAGACATAAGGACTCTAATGAGCGAGTATAATTAGGAAGCAACTAGTTGAGTCATGAACTTATAAACTGAACAGGTCTTCAAATTAGCCATCCTATTTCTAAAATATGAGTAAATTTCTTAAACAGTAGAATCTCTTTAACTGTATCATTAAAATATAGAATTTAAAATTGTTTGATCCTTATAACTGCAACTTAATAAGGGGACAGGTGTACTATTTCCATACTTTTGCCTTCAGAAAGGGAATGATAAATTGAGAAATTTCAGTCATTTATTGTTGGCCAGTAAGCCTTTAGAAGTCTCACATACAATGGGAGGTATATATGTGAGACCAACTAAAACCTGACACAGTACTTATGCTGTATAGTAAGCCTTTTGAAAACTCATAGTATCATTACAACACTGGAAGCTCAAAGGTTGTCAGGGTATAATGGAGTGGACGGATTCATTAAAAACAATATTTTATTGAGATTTTCCAGATGGTCATAGTCTATGATTTCATAGAGTTTGCTATCTAGTAGGAAATATCTAGTAGGAAAGGATTGGGGACAACAAATTGGATTTATCTATTTGGTCTCAATAGCCCATACATAGGGATAACATTTAATTAAAAACTATGTCAGTTCTAATGTTTTACTGATGTTTTTAAAAACTGAGGAAAGTTAAAAAGATAAATATACAGATAAAAGATGAGAGTGGAGAGTAGATAAAGAAAAACTAGGAAGAGGAAATGAGAAAGAAGTGCGTAAAACACTGGAGGGGAGAAGAGCTTATGACAAGGTTGAAGTGTAAGAGTGATAAGAATCAATGTGGAATCAAGGGCAAGAACAGAAAAAAAGAGTAGAAACTACAACCAGTGAAAAAATTAGCCAGACAGGAGGGAAAATAAATTGATCTATAATAAAAGAGAGAAATGAGAGAAAAGTGAGAAATGAATAAATAAAAGAATATACTTAAATAGTATATTTAAATAGTACATTTCATTTTCAGAAGTCTTTATAATTACTAACTAATTAACCCCATCCAGCCTTGGGCATAAGTGTTATTATCATAGTTATTATTAATAACTGAATATAAAAGGGGTTAGAAAGGGTTAGACACACAAAGCTTTAAATATTATACATGTATTTTATTTCTCTGACATGAAAGCAGTAGCTGGAAAGAAAGTTTTGTTTCAAATTCTTGCAAATCCATCATTGGTAGATGAGAACTGCATTTATTTTTCTTCCTTCACCTCATGACCTTAGGCCATAGGATCTGAAGCTGTTGTCTCTGCATCTGGCTATCAATAATTCTTCTCCTGTACTCATCCTCCATGGGGGGACCCAGCAAAGAGCTTTCAGTTCAGCTTCAGGACTTTTAATGAACAGGATAATTATTAATATTATTAAAAAACATATTTTTATTGATTTCAGAGAGGAAGGGAGAGAGAAAGAGAGATAGAAATATCAGTGATGAGAGAGAATCATTGATCAGCTGCTTCCTGCACGCCCCCCACTGAGGATCCAGCCCGCAGCCCAGGCATGTACCCTAACTGAGAATCAAGCCCTCACCTCCTGGTTCATGGGTTGATGCTCAATCGCTGAGCCACACTGGCCAGGCAATATACTATTTCTAAAAACAATGTATAATTTCTCCTGAATACAATTTAATTGCCAGATGGCAGTAGAGACCAGTTTCATCATCTGTGGTGGCCACACCACACTCACTGTGTTTATCTCAGAGCCTTTCTTTCTCCTTGCTTTGATCCCATGGAGATAGGACAGGAACTCTCCATTCAGAAACCGTGTTTCGTGTCCCAGCTTGCTGATCACATTCTTGTTTTTCTGAAGGCAAAATATTATAAGATGGATTGAAGAATCTTTGAAGGTACAGACAGAGTGGAATTCACTTTTTATTCCAGTCAGAACGAGCAAGCGATCACATGCCAGTAATAATGTAAATTTTGCTTTCATATGGTCTTGCCTCCACAAGCTCATCATATTGCAGGTACAAAAACTGTTGACTCTCTCTAGAGTGACAAAAGAGCCACTAGTCATGTGTTATTTCTGGAAACATTGCACCTACTGCAAAACGGTCTGTGTTTTAAAAGTGAATTTTAACATGAGTATAGGTAGTAGTAAACTAAAAAAGTGTATAGTGATTATGTGTTGGGGGTGTGAGTGTGTGGATAAGGTATATATGGGAGTTGAAAACTGTTTCACTATCCATATTTGTTTAACCCCATCCTTTTTTTCTTCAAACAATTTCATACAGATTGATTTTGTTTGTTTGTTTTCTTTTGTTTTGGTGCACGGTACTTGCCACTTGGATCCTAATATAGAATTTCTTAATCCTCATAGAGTATTCTTCAAACACAGTTATAATTTTATTTTACTTTTTTAGGTTTTTAAAAAATATATATTTTCATTGATTTCAGAGAAAAAGGGAGAAGGGTAGAGAGATAGAAGCATCAATGATGCGAGAGAATCATTGAAACATCAATGAATTGAGACAGTCATTGATTGACTGCCATTGGGGATGTATCTTGACCAGGAATCGAACCTTGACCATGGTTCATAGGTTGACACTCAACCACTGATTCTTGCCGGCTGTGCAAAAAACAGTTAAAATCTTAAAATCACATTTTAAAAATGTTATTGTGTAATTCATTATGCTAATGTGGCCATCTCTTTAAGTGAAGCAAATTGGACAAATATTTTAGTTATTGAATTTGAAAGGTAAAGATGAACTGTGAACTATTTATCTACTTAGTTTAAATAAAAACATCTTTATTTTCATATATCTATAGGATCTTACAATTCTTTGAGACACTTTACAGAATTCTTAAATTACCAAAAAAGAAAACTTCACTTTCACTAATATATATATATATATATATATATATATATTTTTTTTTACTATAAAATAATAAAACAAACATGTCAAGGTTAAAAAGACCAGAATTTAAATACATTTTATGTGCCCATCCCCAATTTAATCAAACTATTCTAGAGATAGTTATCACTTGAAATAATATATTGGAGCCTGCAACTTCACAAAGGAATTATACTAATTTCAAATTTTATTTCTCTCTTGCTTTTTAATGCACACATTTTAGTTAATTTGGTTTCAAGATTATCACCTAGATAGTTTTACAAACTTATTCAGAGCTACCATTGAAAATTAACAATTATACTAAAAAAATATAATTTTTGAATTTGTAAAATTATGTTTTACTGATTTTATAGGAAAGTAAGATGACCCCACCTCCCTTTCCTTACTTACTATGTGGGAGCAGATGCTGAAAGGAGAGAATAGAATTATGGTTAAAGGACTGTAGCCTGCAAATAACTTTTTTTGATTCCTTAATGTTAATGATACAAATCACTGTGATTTCAGAAAGTCTTGTTTGTATTCAAAAAAATTCCCTAAGATGATTTATTATGAAAAAAAAGGATTTTTAGAGGTCTTTTCCTATGCCTGTCACTTTTTAAGAAACTGTGTAGATATATAAAATTTTGTGTGTCTGTGTCCACAAAGAGTATATAACTTTTATAAAGTATAAATCAATATATATGAAATACAAAGAAGTTTGAGATGCTACACTGTACGCTACTCTATTATAGAAACAAAGAAGAGAAGAATGAAGGTATTTTGACATAATCTCCAAAGGCATCACAAAGGAACTATACCTAAAATTATAATTACATGACACTCTAGTAAGTTATGGAAATAGTGTTTTTTAGAATAACACATGCATGTAGAACCAGTAGACAGGACAATTTCCTGTGTCTTAGCAGTGTCCATTCTCTGTGAGCACTCCTAGCTGGAGAGCAGGGAACTTTCTTAGAGGTCTGGTGCAGTAGGTGTAATGAGTATCTTTCCATATGGACTGATTATATTTTACTCATGGAGCTGCTAAAGAAAAAAAAAATCTCTCATGTTTTACACATTTCAGTACTTTGCATAAAATACTTCTGTCTTTTCTTTTAAACTCATATTTAATGAAATGTGAATCAGAATTTTTATTTTGATTAAAAATCACTAAATTTGAGAATCTTTGCAAAAAATGGATGGTACATATGAGATATTTGTACCATGATCAATTAATTAGAATTTTTTGTTTTTAAAACATATCCCAAAATATTTTATGAAAATGTAAAGAGTAACTTCAGGATTTATATTTGAATAAAAGCTTAAAATATGTTTTTCTTCCAGGAGAGGAAAAGAACAAATACATTATTAATGACATTTTTTAAATAATATAGTTGAAATAAAAATAATGAAAATCAGTGGACCTCTATTTAAAAAAAAAATAATATGGCCAAGGAGTCTAATTTGCTTTTAATTTGCTTAGGAGGCTACAAGCATATCATTACCTAATATGGGAAACTAGGTGATATATCCTCTCTGTTATCATTTTTCCTAATTCAAAATTAGAACGTTTAAGACAAAATAACAGTGCTGTATATACTATGGAACACATGATTTCCCTGGAATGAGGAGGTGGATTTATAACTGTTTCTTTAGTCTTGAGTAGCCATCCCCAGAAAAGAAACAACTATCAACATGACATTTCTAGAATTAGGTCTTCTAAACTGGTGTGATAGGTGGAAATATTTTTCTCTCCTGAAAGAATGCATAAGGTGCTGTTTCCCCTGGCAAAAATAGGGGACACTGGAAATGCACTGTTTTTTCCTCAGCAAGCAACCAGGCTCAACACAGATTTATTCAGTGTCAAACTAAAAAGTCTTATTCTGAATATCAATTCTTATAAACTATGTAGCTCTCAATTATGGAATCTGAAATTGCTGGTTCCTTGATGATAAAGGAACATGCTGTTTGAAAAAAGACCACAATTTGACTGCAAGTGATCAATATACTATTTGGAAAGAAACCTGGATGTGCAGAGCGATTTAGAAACGCTGAAAGGATTGCACCAAAGCCCTCTGCACACATCTTGGGCTGCTTTTGTCATTCTTCCTTTGGCCCGTTTGTTCATTTTCAGAGACACCAGAACATTTCCTGGATCGAAGCCTCTTCTGGAGGTTTCAGGAAAAAGGACAATATTTTGTAGCTTAAATCTATTTCTACCTCCCCTCCACCCCCATGAAGCTTGCTTATGTACATTGTGTATCCTGAAACAGAGAGAGTAAAATGAAGAATTTGAACTTCTCTTAGGTCAGTAACATGTGAGCACTTTGCATGCAGGTAACATTTGTCAAATCCAAGTTTTAGAAAGTTTGCATAACTTTTAATTCATTTTGATCAAAAGGAGAATGTCGTGTTTACTGAGCATCCAGCATTATTGTTGAAATACGAATATAACAAAAATCCTTTCAACAACCCTACATTGTTCCTATTTTCATTTTTATAGCTGAGACTGTGGAAACTGTGAGAAGTTAAGTGCAATACTCTAGGCAACACAGGGAGAAAGTACCAGAGCCAGGATTTGAACCTGAGTCTTGACCATTTTAAGGCCTATTGGAGGATGTACCACTTGCTATTAAGATGCATAAATAAGGCAACAATGCCTCACAATCTATTACATATTCCACATAGGCCCCATTTTCTGAAATTTGTTTTGCCAACGCCATGGAGGCAAGGTGACCTTATTAGCTAATGTAGATTGAAATCTGGATGTGTTTGTGATGCTTGGCTGATCTGGAAAGAATGTATATCCTGTTGACTGAAGGAGACTGGATGAAAAAAATAGGATAAGGAAAATGGGATGGACCAAGGAGAACAGGAAACAGAGGGGAAAGGAAGGTCTCACCGCATGGCCTCATAGAGAATTATCTGGACTCGTGCAGTTATGAATGGGATGAAGAGAATCTGATAAAAAGCATTTTATCTGGGGTTTTTGTAGACTTAAATTAAATTAGGGGTATTTGACTAGCCAACTAAATAATGGTGCCAGGGGGAAAGAGCAGCAACCTTATGAAAACTTTCTTCTTTATTCTATTTTCAGGTTGTTTTACAATTCTTTCAGTGCACCACTTTGGAAGGGAACAAAGTTTCTTTGCACTATGAGAGTTAGCCTCAGAAATTTCTACACACATGCACACTGGGAGAAAGATGACCTCACTTTGGTCAAGGCCAGGAGGGTCACTGTCTAAACTTGTCCTGACAGTGGGCCATGAACTCTCCCATTCTTCACCTGTGTAACTTCTATTGGGAACGGTGGGAATGCTCGGCTGGGCTGTCGCTAGCATGTTATTTGCCTGTAACTTAATATTCCTAAGCGAAGCTTGCTTTGGGGTTATGGACTGTGGGAGGCATTCATTGCCCCTTCACAATTTCTGCCACAGACATTTTCAACTCTCCTGGGAATAAAAGAGGTGTGAAAGGAGTTGATGAGACCTGAGGCAGCCTACTGTGTGGTGGCCCACACAAGTTCCCTTCATCAGAGCGCCTTTTACTCTTTGGAATGTGCTGATAATTCTCAGGAATGGGAATATGTTTTCAGTGGAATTCAGTTGTGGGAATGGAGGGGTTCTGGTCTGGAGTTCATGTCTGTCTTTCAGTCAGGGAGGCCAGTCAGGGAAAGCAAGCTAAGGGCCTCGAGCCTCTGTCTATGGTGGAGTTGGAGTGCCCTCTGCTGTCCAGGACAAGAAGGTGCATGCAGGACTGGCTCTCCTTGCCAGCACTCCGGGTGCAGGAAAACCTCCAAAGTATTTTCTTTCAGGCCAGATGCCCTCAGTTGATCACTGAGCATCTGGTTTTACTCAACTGTGGGGGCTTTGGCTCTTTCAAGGAATTCCCATCGAAGCTGAGTAGGCCATGAGACCAGGGCCTATGTGGAAGGTAGCTTTTCCTTGCTCATGAGGTGTGGTTTAAGCAATCATTTCTGAATAATAATTATTTGCCTTCTTTTTCATGAGTATGAATTGCCACTATGAAATGTGTTTATTTGTGTGTGTGTGTGTGTGTGTGTGTATATGTGTGTGATCAGTTTTTTCATGTATGTCTGAGAAACCTGAATATTGTAATTCCAGATTTGGAAGTTTCTGTATATTTTTCTTTTGAAATGTGTTTTTACATTTAAAATCAACATTGAAAAATGTTCTTTTGTGGCAAATGTAAGTACCATTAAAACCCATTTCTTAATTTACTTTCTACTATTTTGTATTTTACTTTTTTTGTATTTTATCTTTATGTGACTAGGTATCTTATTTTTATATAGTCTTACTAGAGGCCTGGTGCATGAAATTCATGCACTTGGGGGGATCCCTGAGCCCGGCCTGCGCCCTCTCACAGTCCAGGAGCCCTCGAGGGATGTCTGACTGCTGCAGACCAGCCATGAGACCGGCTTCTGGCTGAGCGGTGCTACCCCTGTGGGATCGGGCTGAAACTGGCTCTCCAACGTCTTCCGAGGGGTCCTGGATTGCGAGAGGGCACAGGCCGGGTCGAGGGACCCCACTGGTGCATGATCAGAGCTGGGGAGAGATGCAGGAGATTGGCCAGCCAGGGAGGGACCTCGGGAGGGCTCCAGGGTGTGTCCAGCCTGTCTCGCTCAGTCCCAATCAGCTGGACCCCAGCAGCAAGCTAACCTACCGGTTGGAGTGTCTGCCCCCTGGTGGTCAGTGCATGTCATAGCGAGCGATTGAGCAGCCTTAGCATATCATTAGCATATTACACTTTGATTGGTTGAATGGCCGACCGGTAGACCATACACTTAGCATATTAGGCTTTTATTATAGAGGCTAGTTAACAAGAAATTTTTCATAATCCCCTTAAATCATCATGGCAACTTTGCAATGTAGGCTACATAGTTCCCATTTTATAGACAGAAAATCAAGGTGAAGGTCATACCCTTTCATGCAGGTGGTATCAGAGATGAGAACTGTGTCTGGATTTGTGCTGAGTGTTAAAATAAGAATAGCAAACAGGTGTACAATACTTATTCGTTAGCACCATAACTAAATTTTTTTAGGCATTGCTCATTTATTCTTCATGTCACCTCACATGGTAGATACTATTAAAACTGTCATTTTGTAGATATGGCAACAGAGGCTTTGAGAAGTTACTAATTACTAGTCAAATAGACAGTTTGAAAAATAACTGAGTTTCAAAACCTACTCCATTTGATGCCAGAGACCCTGGTGAATAGACAACATTTTATGTATAAATAAGACATGATCCCTCACCTCAAGCAATTTAGAATATTTTTTCTTGTGATAAAATATACGTAAGTTTTATCATTTTAACCATTTTCAGGTGTAAAAGTTGGTGGCATTAGTATATTCAAATTGTTGAACAACCATCACTACCATTCATTTCCAGAGCTTTTTTGATCTTCCCCAGCTGAAACTCTGTACCCATTATGCAATAACAGCCATTTTTCCTCCCCTCCAGCCCTTGGAAACCACGTTCTATTTTCTGTCTTTATGAATTTGACTATTCTAGGTACCTCATATAAGTGAAATTGTACAATAATTGTCCTTTTGTGTCTGGATTATTACATAACATAATGTCTTCAAAGCTCATTCATATTGTAGCATGTGTCAGAATTTTGTTCATTTTTAAGGCTGAATAATATTCCATTGTATGGATATATCACATTTTGCTTATCTATTCATCCATTGATGAACATTTGGAAGTTTTCTACCTTTTAGCTATTATGAGTAGTGCTGTTATGAACATTGGAATACATATGTGTTTGAATTCCTGCTTTCAATTATTTTGGCTATATACACAGAAGTGTGACTGTTGAATCATATGGTATTCTGTGTTTAATTTTTTGAGGAAACATCACACTGGTTTTCAGAGTGGCTGCACCAGTTGACATTCCTACCAGTGAAACACAGGGGCTCTAATTTCAGTCCTTGTCAACACTTGCTATTTTTCTTTTATTCCAAATAAAAACTATACCAAATACAGTTTAATTTAGAAATTTAAGAATATGATCTATGAGCATAAGAAAAAAATTATGAAAGCTATCTGATAGATACTGAAAATGCATTTATAAATGCAACATATATTCATGAATCAAAACATACTTTCAGTAAACTAGAGACAAAATGCCTCTTTTACACAATAAAAATATGTTTATTTTTTATTATTTTATTTTTAATATTTAAATCTTTATTGTTGACAATATTACAGATGTCCCTCTCCCTCCCAACCTGCCCCCCTGCCCTGCCCCAGGCCTTCACCACCCTATTGTTTATGACCTACCATCAAGATTACTCTACCCAGCAAAGCTATCATTTAGAATTGAAGGTCATATAAAGAGCTTCACAGACAAGACAAAGAAGCTAAAGGAGTTCATCACCACCAAACCAGTATTACATGCAATGTTGAATGGTATTCTTTAAGAAGAAGAGGAGCAGGAGGATGAGAAGGAAGAAGAAGGAGGAAGAGGAAGAGGAGAAAAGGAGAAAAAATATGAACACTAAAATGGCAATAAATACATAGCTATCAACAATTGAATCTAAAATTCAAAATAGCCCGGCCAGTGTGGCTCAGTGGTTGAGTGTCAACCTATGAACCAGGAGGTCATGGTTCTATTCCCAGTCAGGGCACATATCTGGATTTCGGGCTCAATTCCCAGTGGCAGCCGATCAATGATTCATTCTCATCATTGATGTTGCTAACTCTCCCTCTCCTCTCTGAAATAAATAAAAATATATTAAAAATAAATAAATGAACAAGAAAACCTGATGAATAAAATAGAACCAGAGGCATGGAAACATAGAACAGACTGATGAATCTCAGAGGGAAGTGGGGGTGAGGGGGTGGGAAGAGATTAACCAGAGAACATTTGCATATATGCATTACCTAAAAAATATATGTTTAAAACAAACAGCTAATGTCTAGTAGAAAAATGGGAAGGATGCTCCCCATCACCCCCATTATCCATCATAATTCTGGAAGTTCTAATCCATGAAAAATACTAAAACCAATACTAATACTACTGGTACGTGTATTTATTTATTTATATTTTATTGATTTTTTGCAGAGAGGAAGGGAGAGGAATAGAGAGTTAGAAATATCGATGAGAGAGAAACATCGATCAGCTGCCTCCTGCACACCCCCTACTGGGGATGTGCCCACAGCCAAGGTACATGCCCTTGACAGGAATCGAACCTGGGACCCTTCAGTCTGCAGGCTGACGCTCTATCCCAGTGATGGCAAACCTATGGCACGCCTGTCAGAGGTGACACGCGAACTCATTTTTTTGGTTGATTTTTCTTTGTTAAATGGCATTTAAATATATAAAATAAATATCAAAAATATAAGTCTTTGTTTTACTATGGTTGCAAATATCAAAAAATTTATATATGTGACATGGCATCAGAGTTAAGTTAGGGTTTTTCAAAATGCTGACACGCCGAGCTCAAAAGGTTCGCCATCACTGCTCTATCCACTGAGCCAAACCGGTTAGGGCTAGTAAGTGTATTTAAATATAAGGAAATAACTATAACATGTGTAAGATACAGTTTTGTTGAACTGGAAACCAAAAGTTAATCAATTGAAAAACTATTAGAAAACAATAGTGAATTAAATAACATGGGCAGTCACTAATTTAATGTAAAGAATGTAAACATTTTCTATATATAATGAGTAACAATTAGAAGTGGATAATCATTTCAATCGCCATAGTAGTTCCTATCTTCATCATTTTCTCACTGATTCTTTTATGAACATAAATTGGTTTTGTGCTTTCTATTCTATTTCATTGTATGTCTATATATTTTGGACCAGAGTGTCAATGCTTTCACTTTTGTAACTTTATCACATGTATTAATATTTGACAGGGGGAAACCTCCATGCTTTCATGAACACTATTAAAGTATTCAAAGATGTTTTTGCTACTTCAGCCAGTGATATCTGATTTGTTCTTCAAATTGAATTTTAGAGTCACAAAGTTGAACTTTTGAAAAAAGTCCTATCAAGGTTTTTGGAACTGATTATAGAATCTCAGCAATTTTTGAAGTAGAAGGACTGTAGAAAGCTCAGTTTCTCTCATCAGACGTAAAAGGAAGGACTTGGGGCTCTGTATACAGGATCCTTCGATGGCACACAGCAACATTCACTCTGTGCACATACTACAGGACTCTGCCAGACACAGATGTGAAATGGAGCTTGTCTTCTGGAAGCAAAATAGAACTAGTTCTGATGTTCAGAAAGGCTGGATTTAAGAAAGGCTGACACAATGGCATGCTCGAAAGAGAGCCCCCTCAGTGTTTTATAACACTATTCAAATCAGCTGAGGCTTTGCATTGTATTTGAGTGGGAAGGTATGGTAATTAAAGGAGTAGAGAAATTGAAATATCTTAGGTTTTAGGGACTTGGCTTACAGGAGTACTGTATTTTTGGGCTTCTCTGAGGTCCTCATAGACCTTTTTTAAAAATAAGATAAAGGAAGTATGACATTTAAAAAAATCATTTTTTACACTTGTCACTTTTGGTCCCAAGAAGATCATTAACAGAGTGACAAGGATATTGTAGTACCACAGTGAAGGAACAGTAGTAGTGACAACCACAGTAACTATCATGATGTCTTAATTTTACATCCTACCTGTCTTACAGAAAGGACTCCTAGGAACTAACATATTTAATTATATTCCACTCAGATCATTCTTCTGGGGTGGTCAGAGGCAAATGTTGGGAAGACACGCATTAGTGAGAAATGAGAAAATCTTCAGAGGTCTCGGAGGCCACCTGGAGCAGCTTCCAGGACGGCTTTTCTCAGGCAGTCTTATCCTTACAAAAATGGTGATTGCTAGTGGCGGTGTCCTCCTGTGCTCCTTATAATTCAGTAAAAGCTTGAAAGATGAAATAAAATTTATTCCCTTACTGGAATTTGTGCTAATGAAGGACGGAAGACTTGTGTAGGAAAAAAAGTAAGATGTTTGCAAATGTTTTTCTTGGATCTGTTTTTAGAATAATGCCAGGGCAGTGGGGTAGCGAAACTCCATGTGTACCGTTTACATTTTGGTGTTTGTAAATAACACTCCTGGGATACAACTCTCATAGTCAAAGGTCCTGGTTTAATTGTCAAGGGAGGGACCCTGGTCATTTAAAACATGATTGTATTGTTCTATCAGAGTTGAGAGCCACTGCCCCACTGCATTAAAGGTTGTTTGATGATGATTCTATTCCAGGTCCTAAGTGCTGCGATTATGTAATAAATAGCATAAGTATATATTGTCTGTTGCTTTCTTCATTGATATAAATAGATATTTTGGCCTGGAAAGCCTATACCTATACCTATAAGATATAAAATTCTGATTCCAAATATATTATAATGTCATTCATGGACTGCTTATCCAAGTTCATGATTTTTATATCTTACCAGTATACTTTGTATGCCACCCCACTGCACAGTCAGTCAAAGTAGGCACAACCTTTTATCGAGAGCATTTTGTCAGAGATGGGAGAAGTGGGGATATAGTTCTAGGCACCGAGAAGTGGTTGTGTCTTCTGTGGAACGAGCAGAGCCGTAGGAAAGACTGTTCTCCATAAATCCAGTCTGAGAATTCATATGTTCATTGTGGAGTCATCACAGCCAAAGGTCTGAGTTAGAGAGACTGCATTATAAGGCAGAACTCAGGTCAGCAAGCCTAAACACTTGCTTTTATCACACTGGGATATGCAGAGGAGACTCTTTTCATTACACTCCCTGTACTCCATTCTATTAAATCTCTATTAAAATGCCTGGAACCCTGAATCCATAAAACAGTAAAGGTAGAAGACTGGGTGTGCAGCAGTCCAAACCCTCTAGAAGTACAAGTGAGTAAGTGGAACCTCAGAGTGAAGTGACTTGGACAAAGGGAACATGCGCAGTATGTTTGGGATTAGACCGGGGCTCTTTGCTCCTAGTTTCATGCGCTAGACTACTATGTGTTGTTACACACAGTTTCATGAATTTGTGTTCTGTCTTATAAGTCTTGATAGTCTTGAGTGAATACAGAATATCTTCCACACCTTTGCTGCTTTTGCCTTCCATTCCCTCCTTTTTCCCTACCAGAATTTCCCCATCCTTAAACTTTTAGATACAGAGGATGCCTATAGCTAGATCTTGATTGGGTCAGGCTGGTAGTTGATTGGCTTTCAGAATTGCAATGACCCCTAATGTTTAGGCCAAAAGATGGGGCTCATAGACCCTATTGGAAGCCACGTGCAGTAAGAATATTTCTTCAAATAATAAAAAAGATAGATTTTTAATTATAATAAATTGTATGTATTTTGGGGGGTTATAGAACTGAAAAAGTTGATATAAATGGAATAGCTCTAAAAAAACTGTTGGATTAAAGCAAACACATGAATAGACTAGGAATGTTTCCTATGGCAATTTACTGTGATCAGCACAACTAAAAAAAATAGACAACCAAAAATCATTGTGTAGCAATGTTTTTCTTTCTTTTACTACTTCACAATGTCCTCATAGAACACTTATCAAGAAAGAGAGTCAGGCCATGGTTTGAACTTGACTTTATAAAAGCAAATGATTGTGATTTGATGAGGAGCTAGAAGCATTAGGGGATTTTTATCAGCCCAACCCTGGGAAATTTCCTACATACTCTGCTTCAGTGAGTCATTTGTGAATCTAGAACTAGTTGGTATTGTGTCCCAAATTGAGAGGCACAGTGACAGGCATTTTTTCAAGTATGAAAAGGCTGCTTATTCTTCAACCTACTATAATTTTAGTAGATATGTTTTAAAAATTAGGATTCCATCCTGACACCCAGTAATTGAATATAAATACAATTTATTACTTTTTTATAATATATTTACAAGTGTGCTTGTCAAGACTCTGGGATATAATCTGGAAGCCCTGAGGTAGAGTAAAATCAACTGGTGAATGCACACTTGGGATTTGTGTGTTTGCTTATCACAACCTATCACATAATCCATTGATCAGAGCTTATCTGAGGTGGCCATTCATTTATCTATATATTTTATTGATATGTTGACCTAGCTCACATTTGTTTAGCTCTTTGTAATTAATAAAGTGTACTTAGGCAAATTTTCTCCTTTGATCTTGACAAGATTTCTATTGAGTTAGATATGACTCTGAGAGAGAAGAAAAATGAGAGCCATGATCATCCTGACTTGCCCGAGTACGCATGGCTGGTGAAGGAGACCGACATGGTGCAAATTCAGAACTTTCCATTCCAAGCCCATTATTTTTCCTACCACACCCCAACTGCAAGTCTTCTTGTTAGAAGCTGGGTAGCAGATGGCATTCCTTGTGTGGTTCTGGAGGAATAAAGATTCTGAGGTGACAGCCCACTCAGGTGTTCTGCATTAACATCCAGCTGTGCAAGCAAGGTTTGCAGGAGAGCACTGTGACAGTGGCACTGAGGGTCTGGAGACTCAACCTCAGAAGATCCGAGGTTGATTTTAGACCTGTTTGGCAACTTACTTCATTACTTTAGACCTTTCCTCAACTTTAGAGTGAGTAGCTGGATTGGGGGATATTTTAGATCAGTGGTCAGTAAACTATAGCTCCCTGGGTGAAATCTGGCCTATGTTTATACATAAGATTTTACTGAAACATAGCTATGCCCATTTGCTCATCCTTTAATGGCAGAATTGAGTAGTTGAGAAAGAGACCATGTGCCCTGCAAAGCCCTTTACTGAGAATGTTTGCCGACTCCTGTTTTAGATCTTTCTTTATATTATTTTAGTTTATTAAAAAAATTGCCATTGTCTTATTTTATTTGTCAATGAAAGAATAAGAATTTCTTAAAGAAGAACTTCTGAAGTACATCTTCGGCAAATGGGGGCACTTGTTTTAGCCTATAATGATTTGGCTGTCATTGCAGAGGGTCTCTGGAGTAGCCCTCTTTCTCATTGCAGGAACTAAGGAAGGTGTTTTCTAGGTCTGTATCCCATTTCCACAAATACAGATTCAATTAAAGCACCTTTCCTTTTAATTTTCCCATTCTTTATTGTCATTCAGCTTTGGGTTGAGGCAGTGAGATTGGTGCCCCCTGGGGACCTCCTGCAAATGCTATTCCACAAAGTAGTGGTTTCCCGATGTGTGTCTCATACAAAACCAAACAATACAAATAATGCTTCTATTGTACCTTTCCTATGGCTGGTCTCAAGGGGGAGAGACTGTTGTCATAAAACACCACAAAGCCACTATAGAAATGGGCAGGCAGAGGAGACCGTCCTCTGACGGCCTCAGAAACTCAAGGGAAACTTCCTCTGAACCGACAGCTGAAAGCTGCAGGGTTTTTGGTTGGTTATTCACTGAAATGTGAAGATTCCTTATCTCAATGAGGAATTGCGGAACATTCATACTAATATCTACATGTAAATTATTGAGCAGATGATCAAAATATTATACTTATAATCTATAAAATATTAACTGAGAGGCAGGAGTGATTTTTTTAAATAAAAGTCTAAGGTTGTTGGATAACTGCTAACTGTGGCAACATCAGGTTATTTCTTCCATTGTCTTCTAATGGCTAACCTGGATAAAATGCCCAAGTTAGATAAATAAATGGGGAGTCAGAGCTATGGAAATTCATCCTGGCACAGGCTCTCAAATTGCTTAGGCTATCCTGTTTTAAGCAAATAATTACTTATTTTTATTTATTTAGAAACATTCCTTTGCTTAATCATATCACACACCTCCCCTTCTCCTCCCAGTGATGGTTAAATTTAGTTTCTCAACATTTACAGCAAAGATGTATTTACATAACTTGTTTGATCTGTAGCATTCCTATTTCTAGAATGTAGTAGACATATCATGTAGAGAGAAGCCAGACTGCAACGAAAATTCTTTCTATAGGACTTACTGAGGGACCATGCAAGAAGAAAATTCTTATTCAGATTCCTGCCTTCAACCCCTTATCCCTTGGTGTCCTTAGAACTCATATTTTGTGGTCTAGAAAAAATTAAGTACCAACTAACTCAGTTTTTTGTAGGTTAAAGTACTATTCATGTTAGGTCTAGAGGGTAGCTAATTATTGATTGTTAGATCTAAAAGATGAGTAAGATATCTTCACAAGGACTGTATAGCATTGCAGATATTTGGAAATATTTCTTTGCATTTGGTATAGATGATGAAGAAAAGTGATTTGGGTTGGAAGAAAGATCTAGGTTTGGCAAGGCTGCTCTGAAATGATTATAATGTTAATTGTAATGTTAATTCAAGAATGGTCTTAAAAAGGGAAAATTTTTCTCTCTATTGGGTTCCAATCCATGGGCCAAACAGAAGAAAATTCTCCCTTCCTAAAATCACCAAGTCCACAGCTGAATGTGTAGACCATGTCTGATCTCTACCTTGTTGATCCCCTGGCCAATTAGTCACGTGGAAACAAAGCTGTCAGATGGCAGTGCTTTGGTTTGTTGCCCTCACAGATACATTCCTTGTTGACGGACACCACGCCAGCTAGTGAGCATCTGAGTGGCGCTCTCTGTCAGGTCTTCAGGAGAGGAGTGCATGCTGGGGCAGACATCCTGCACTCATTCCAGAGCCAGAGGGTCTCAGGAATAGTCAGCTAAGGTGCTCATTTGAGAATACATTCTTATGTATTTATTCCACAACCCCAAGACAGGAGTTGCTACCCCCCAAATAGGATTAGTCCCCATTGCAGTATAGCCCAAGAAACTCACAGAACTCAGGCTATAGCAGCTGACAATAGGACCTAAAGCTGAATTGAACTCCTCCACTATTGAAATAACAATCTGAAAAAAGCCACAGGATAATTTCCCATAAGTCTAATGCATGAGGTCTTTTTGAAGGCAGAGGTGGGTGGGTGGGAAGAGATCAAACAAAGAACTTGTATGCATGTATGCATAACCCATGGACACAGACAATAGGGTGGTGAAGGCCTGCGGTGGGGAGTGGGGGGGGGGGCTACAAGAGGTCAATGGGGGGAAGAAGGGGACATATGTAATACTTTCAACAATAAATATTTTATTTTTAAAAAAGAGAAAATAAATAAAATAAAAATAATTCACGGGATAATTTTTCATAAACCTAATGCATGAGTTCTTTATTTTATTGAGTAGTCACATCAGAAATTAAACCTTATAAGTATCCAAACGCAATTACAAAATGAGGTGATTATGGTGGCAATATTGTAAATGGGACTTCGCTTAAACGCCAGAACACTTGCTATAAAGGTGGCAATAATGATGCTAAACATAATACACTGAGTTTTCAAATATTAATTCCTTTATTTTTTTTTCTGTTAGACATGATGAGGTTCAAACAGCCATCGCCACACTGATTGTGGAAATAATAATATCATCACCATCCTCTGCTGGTGCAACATAAGTGGCTCTGCCATTCTGTCCCACAGGCACTTATAAACAGAGCAGGAATCAGACGTAAATCCCTGGAAGTGAAACGACAGGATGTTACAAGGCTCAGAGCTCCGAGTGTAATTGTAAACCTGCATGCTAATCAGCCTGATTTTGAAAGATACCAATCACAGCAAAAGTGGCAATAAACAGAGAATTAATTTTCCAGGCAGACCGTGACTATTTGCGAGCCATAAAATGTTGCCAGCTCTGGAATTTACCTCTAGTGTACTGGTTGATCCGAGGCAATGTACTTTGTTGAGAACCAGCTATACGCCTGCCCCCGCGCTCCTTCCTTCATGAGTCCTAATCAAGCTCCTCCTCTGGGCAGGCATCATGCTAAGCAGTAAGGGAGATACTAAGGAAGCATGTGGCATGGCTTGGTCCTGGAGCAACTTACAGTGTGGTTGGGGATGGGAGTGGGAAAGTTATATACACCAACTAGAAAGATTCAAAAGAAAAAAACAACAACAGGGAAATTTAGATGCTTCCATTGGATTTATCAAAGTCCATTTCAGATGGGAAGAAAGCTACAGAAAAGGAATAAGTGAGCTCAGCTCTGATGCTGCTCAGCCAGGTTAGAGAAAAGGAAAAAGTTACTGAAGAACC
>NW_027223762.1:25742153-25927153 GCF_028538775.1 Myotis yumanensis | reverse complement strand
ACCTCAGTGAGGTACCACTTCACCCCCACTAGGATGGATAGGATCAAAAAGTCAGATAACAAGTATTAGTGAGAATATGGAGCAATCTAAACCATCATATACTGTGGTGGGAATGAAAACTGGTACAGCCACTTTGGAAGACAATATGGTAGTTCCTCAAACTATTATCACATGACCCAGGAATGCCACTCTTAGAAAGAAATGGAAATATATGCTCACACAAAAACTTGTACACAAATGTTTATAGCAGCATTCTTCTTACTAGCCAAAACGTGAAAACAACCCATTCATCAACAGAAAATGCAGTGTGGAATAGCCATACAATAGACTAGTATTCAGCAATAAAAAGGAATGAAGAACTGTTACATGCTACAACACGGATGAAACTTTAAACACTGTGTGAAGTAAAGAAGCCAGTAACAATAGACCACAGATTACATGATTTCTTTCATATGAAACTCCAGAATAGGGAAATCTTAAGAGACAGGAAGTAAATTAATGGTTCCTCAGGCCTGGCAGTGGGGGTCGGAGGAAATAAGTAGATCTATACGGTGTCCCAAAAAAACATATTCACATCTTGAATACATTGCATTTTCAAAATATAATAGACTCTACAGACATTGTGTATATACATTTTTTTGAACAGCCTGTAGTAGTGAGAACTAATGGGCATGAGGTTTCTTTTCAAGGTGAGGAAAATGTTCTAAATTGATTGTGTAAAGGATTGCACATATCCATGAATGTACTGAATACCATTGAATTATATACTTTAATTAGGTAAACTGTGTAGTTTGTGAATTACATCTCAAATCTTCTAAAAAATAAATGTAAATATGTATAAGGACAAAAACTGATAATTCTACCACATAATCACATTATAGTGTTTTTTAAAAAAAGAAAAAAAGAGTATTATATTTTAGTTACTAAAGTTAAATTACTACTAACTTAATTTCTAGGCTTGAAACTTGAGAGATGCCTTCAACTCTCCCTTGTCGATCATTCTCTAATATCCAGCTAATCACCAAGGCCCATTGATTCTTTCATCATAATCTTTGACTCTTCCATGGTCTACTTCCACCCTTAGCCTGGTTCTGATCACTTCATGTATGCACTATCTCTGTTCTTACTATTTTCCTCTTTCAAATCATCAAACACTGCCAGTTTTTAAACCCAATTACAATTTTTTCAATAACATTCTCAGAAGACCAATGCCCATCGAATCAAGTTTGGATTTCTCCTACCAGGATTTTGGATTTCCCAACCTGCTCACGACTTTGTTTCCCACCCAGCCTCATTTCCTAACACATCCAAAAGGAGAACACTTTAGTCAAGGCAGAGCTATCCTTCACTGTCCCTTGTACATTCTACATGCATTCCTATCTCTGCCTTTTTATCAGGCTATTCTACTCTAAATGCCTACTCTCTACACTTACCTATATCCTATAAATCATTCAAGACTATTTCAAAATCTCACATCACTCATGAAGGATTTGTAGGGAATTCCAACTACAAATGATTTCTTGTATCTCCTAGCCACTTTTAGGGCTTATTGTATGTACAATATCTTAGCAATATGTATGTACATATCTGGGCAATTGTTTTACATGCCACTCATCTTAGCATTTGATTTATCTGTCACATATTTTAGCTTTTGATTTACCTACCATCTTATTTCATGCCATTCTATTATTCCATACAGAAACATCTTGTTTCAATAAGATTCTCGCCTTCTTTAGACAAGGACTACCACTTTTTTGTATCACTGAGACCCCGCAAATTTATACAATTAATGAGCTATTTCAAGATTAATTTAACTGTGAACTATAATTCACCATCATATTCCCCATCATTTTACACACCTTTCTACTATTAATGCAATTAATAAACCCAAAGTCTAAAAAATGAATACAGTACCTTGTCATACTGACAGACAATTACATTATCCGTGTCAAACAGGTCTGGCACATCCTGTTCACTAACATCATCTCCAGAATTTAAGGGGTCCTAAAGATGAAAGATGGTCACGTTAAGGAATTTAATGATGCTTTGAATTTTTTAAAAGTAGGCATATGTACATATATCTTAGAGAGTCAGAACAGTAGTGTACTTAAAAGTCAAAGAGGCCGAAACCGGTTTGGCTCAGTGGATAGAGCGTCGGCCTGCGGACTGAAGGGTCCCGGGTTCGATTCCGGTCAAGGGCATGTACCTGGGTTGCGGGCACATCCCCAGTGGGAGATGTGCAGGAGGCAGCTGGTCGATGTTTCTCTCTCATCGATGTTTCTAACTCTCTATCTCTCTCCCTTCCTCTCTGTAAAAAAATCAATAAAATATATTTAAAAAAAAAAAAAAAAAAGTCAAAGAGCCTGAGGTTGACTACTGATCTTCGGCAAATTATTAAAACTCCTCATATCTCAGTTTTCTCATCTGAAAAAAAATGAGGTTAATAATAAGACCCATAAGGCAGTGGAAATGTTAAATAATGTAAGGCAGATAAGACTTAATATGATACCTGGAACATATGCAAGAACATCATAAATGACAGTTACTACTACTTACATGCTTCTTAATTACCATGTTCCATAAAAATTTTGGTACATTTATTAGGATTAGAGTAGATACCAAATGCCTCTGTCCTGGCTGCCTTCTTTACCTACACTTCCATCCCCTAAACTTCCCACAATCTCTAGTTAACACCTGTTGACAGGCTATTTCGAGCTAGAACCTGCCCATGCAACTGGCTACTTTTCTTTTATTAGTTTTGGCAACCCACAGTTCCCCTTATTGTTCCACAGACCAGTGTTTTGTTCTTCAAGAGTAGTTCAGCTGTAGACACGCTGTTGTAGTAATTATGTTGGTAAATATGCCAAGAACCAAGAAAAGGCTGTAAGACGGATAATATAGTCTGTTGTAACTTTTTGCCTTCACCTGTATATATCTTGAAGTTGCAATCACAGCCACTCTCACTTGCACAAAGCATTCTTACTAAAATTCCATATTTTATTGCCAGATTATGTCTTGAATCTGATGGCGTCCTCTCCATGGAATCATTACTTCCTCAAGTGATAACTGCTGTTTTGGTATATATAAAGATTTAAATTTCGAGATAGTGATCCAAAAGAGGTCTGACTTTGTAAGAACGGTCTGTGTTACATGTTGTTTGTGAATTATCATTAAGAATGTAAGTATTTGCTTGAATCTCTTTCTAGTCACAGTTTTTGGAAATATGGGTGAACAAGTGAAGGATCAGTTGACTGGTAATCCTCCCATTCTGGCTTGTTAGTCTCATCAATATAATTAAACGAAGAAATTTCTTTATATCCGTATAAGTAATTCAGTCCATGCTGAAGTTTTAGCAGAGGCTTTGTGGTATTTTTCCATTTAGTACTGGTATAAATTGATTTGAGAAGTAATGAGATCGAAAAATCCTTATCAAAAAAATAAATTGGTTACTTCACTTATACTTTGTGGGTCCTCAAGCTGAACAGTTATGCTTGAAATATTTTTATAACCCTCCAAGGCTGGTAAAATATCTCTTTTTTTTTTTTTTTGCCCATTCTTCTTTGGAATCACTTTCACTGTCAGATACTATCACATTTCTCTTTTGCCTTCGTGATGGTCTAATGTCAGACTCATTACTATCTTCTGATAAAGTACTATCTTTCAACTGACTACCAAAGTCACTCGGACAATCAAAGTGGCTGTACATAATTTGCTCAAACATTCCTCTCTGCTGCAACATGTCTTTTTAAAAACTTTTGCCATAATAAAAAATGGATGGAAAGAATTAGATGTATTGCTTGTCATGTCTCTGGAAATACTGACTGACAAGTTGAGAAAAAGACAGAAGTTAACTCATGACCTGTCAGCAGCATTCAGACACAGAAACACGGTCAGCAAGATGTTAAGATCAACAACTATAGTAGCCGATTCCTAAATACTTACTACTGATGTAAATTACAAGTTTCAGATTAAAAGTTTAAATATTAGCATACAAATAAGTCTCATTTTAACACTAAAGACAACGTTAATCTTAATTGTTATTCCTCTTGGTTCCAAAGTATATGAAAGTACAAATATTATAAACTGAATAAAGAAAGTTTCAACTCAAAAGTAATACTCACCTCTTCCACAATGTCTATTTGAGGGTCTTCATTATCACTACTGTTAGTAGTTGAATCTCCATTTGATATGTTATCAGCTTCTCCTTCAAGTACCTTCAGGTCTCTTGCATCAATAATCTCTAGAACTTCATGCTCATCTGCATCTCTTGTACTTCCTATTTCATCACTGGAAGATGTATCACCAGTTCCATCTATTTGAATTATTTCATAAATATCTTCATCAGGTACCTGAATGCTTAAACCCACCTGAGAATTATAATCCTAAAAAGAGAAAGAAATGCAATGAAGTTTTCAAGTCAAACAATATGTCTAAAACATTGAATCATACAAAATATAAAATTACTTAAACATCTCACAAGTGGTCACTTTAAATCTTTCTTTCCTGTAAGATGATATTCCCTAATTTTGAATAAAACATAGGAATAATTTTAAAATTATAAACCTACTCACAGTCACATATAGACAGCAAGTGAGTTCCCTGCTTTAAGATAGCATTTATCAGTGCTTATATAACTTACTTAAATTTATATAGTACCTGTTAGCTTTTAAATATTTCACATTACTTTTTTTTTTTAATATATTTTATTGACTTTTTACAGAGAGGAAGGGAGAGAGAGAGTTAGAAACATCAATGAGAGAGAAACATTGATCAGCTGCCTCCTGCACATCTCCTACTGGGGATGTGCCCGCAACCCAGGTACATGCCCTTGACCGGAATCGAACCTGGGACCTTTCAGTCCGCAGGCCGACGCTCTATCCACTGAGCCAAACCAGTTTCGGCAAATATTTCACATTACTTTAAACAATAACTCATGAAGTAGAAAGGACTAAAGATATGATGCTCAGTGAACAAATGAAAAATATAAAAAATTGTCCTAACTAAAATAAGCCAAAGAAACAGAAAAATCCAAAATTATAGTTAGAAAATTCAATACTCCTCTCTCAGTAATCGACAGAAAAAGTAGACTGAAATTCAGTAAGGATGTAGAAAACCTGAACAACACAATTAATGATAAGTTAACCAAATTAACATTTATAGAAAACTGTACCCCAAGATGCAGTTTACAGAATATTCACCAAGATGGACCATATTCTGGGCCATACACCAAATCTTGACAAATTTAACACACACAAAATATGTTCTCTGAGCACAAAGAAATTATTAAACCAGATAACAGTAACAAAAAATTCCCAAAGATTTAAAAATTAAATAACACATTTCTCAATATCCATGAGTCAAAGAGTAAGTCACAAGAGAAATTAGAACAATTTAAATTAAATGAAAACAAAACATAACATTTCAAAACTTTTGAGAAGTAGCTAAAGCAATGCGTAGAGAGAAATTTATAGCATTGAATTACTATATTTAAAAAAGAAGCACGTTTCAAAGCAATGGCCTAAAATCCACCTTAAGAAAGTAGAAAGAAAAGACCAAATTAAGCTCACAGCAAATAAGGAACTAATGAGATATAAATAAATAAATAAATGAATGAATGAATGAATGAATGAAAGAAACAGCAGGAAAAAAAAAGTCCATTAGACTAAAAGTTCATTCTTTGAGAAGATTAATAAAATCAATAAGCTTCTAGCCAGAATGACAAAGAAAAAAAGAGAGAAGCCAGATAAACAATATTAGGAATTTAAAAAGAGGTGATGCCATAGATCCTGAAGACATTGAAAGATAGGAAATTATCAGTTATTTTGGCTGCTATAACAAAATACCATAGACTAGGTAGCTTATAAACAACAGAAATTTACTTCTTATGGAGGCTGGGAAGTCCAAGGTCAAGGTACTAGGAGATTTGGTATCTGATGACAGCCCACTTTCTGGTTCATAAGACAGTGCCTTCTCATGATGTCCTCACATGGCAGAGAGCTCTGTGTGGTCTCTTTTTATATATTTATATTTATATTTATATTTATATTTATATTTATATTTATTTATATATTTTATTATATATATATAAAATATATATTTTTTATTTATATTTTATTTATATATATTTTATTTCAGAGAGGAAGGGAGAAAGAGAGATAGAAACATGAATGATGAGAGAGAATCCTTGATTGGCTGCCTCCTGCATGCCCACTACTGGGGATCAAGCCTGCAACATAGGCATGTGCTCCTTATAGGAATCGAACCTGGCACACTTCAGTCTGCAGGTCAATGCTCTCTCTATCCACTGAGCCAAGCCGGCCAGGGCTGTGTGGTCTCTTTTAAAAAGCAACTAATCCCAATCATGAGGACTCCATGCTCATAACCTCCCAAAGGCCTCACCTTTTACTTACTAATATCTTTGGGAGTTAGGATTTGAACATATGAATGGAGAGGAACATAAACATTCAGACTGATAAAAGTCAACTTACAAAAATTAATTTTATGTCTATATAGTAGCAATAAACAATTGGAAATTAAAATTTAAAGAGGGGAGGAGGGACAGGAAGAGATTAACTGTAGAACTCATATGCATAACCCATGGACACAGATAATAAGGAGGTGAAGGCCTTAGCGGGGGAGGGGAGGGAGACAATGGGGGGGAAAAGGAGACATCTGTAATACTTTCAACAATAAAGATAAATGGCTTTAAAGGTACATAAATAAATAAATAAAATGAGAAGAAAAATAATAATAAAATAAAACAATACTATTTAAAGCAGCAAGAGAAAAGCAACTCATCACATACAAGAGATTATCAATAAGCTAACACACAGATTCATCAGCTGAAACTTTGAATGCCAGAAGGCAATGGATGGTAGATATGTTTACTAGAAAAATGCTGAAAGAAAAGACTGCCAATCGGGAATTTTATATCTGGCAAAACTGTCCTGCAAAAAATAATTGAGAAATTAAGGCATTCTCAGATAATGAAGAGGGGGTAGATATTAAAGTAAGATTTCTGAAGGAAGTAATAAATGGGTCAGTAGGAATTAACCAGAGGAAAGGATAGTGGGAAGAAAATCCAAGCACCAAGCAGAGGATAACAAAGGCAAAAAGAGGGTCAGGAAACAAGGTCAACACAGAGATTCGCATATAGTTAGCTTGGTATTCCTAGTAACGTAGTAGGCATGAAATAAAGGAGGAGAGAAACCAAGATGGCGGCATAGGTTAACGTCGGAGTTTGCTGCCTCGAACAACCACTTCAAAAATACAACTAAAAGACAGAACGGACATCATCCAGAACCACAGGAAGGCTGGCTGAGTGGAAGTTCTACAACTAGGAGGAACCGAGAATCAGAGGAGGCGCAGTGCTGAAGTAAAATACTAAGGTGCAGAGTGCGTGCGGCGCGGGCTGGTGGCTGAGGGCGTGGTTGTCTGTTTCAATCCGGAGGGAGCCTCAGACTCTGAGCTCCAGATCCGGGCGAGTCTCTAGGGACCCAGACTCAAACGGGAGAAGCAGGACTGTCTGGCTACGGTCCCTCCGAGGTTTACAGCGGTTGCTGGGACAGAGAGGCAGAGCCCGTGGGGACGGACTGAGAGCAGCCATAACTGCTCCCTCCTCTGCCCTGTTGATCCTGTGGAACCCGCCCCGCCCAAGCCCTGCACAGAGGCATTTACCGGATAGCCTCAGGCAAAGGCTAGATTAGCACCTCCCTAGAGGACACAAGTTCTTCCACTGCAGACACAGCTGATTATCACAGCCAGTCCGCCTGGAGGTCAAATCCCTCTAGTATTAACTACAACAATCAAGGCTTAACTACAACAAGACTGCGCACAAAGACCACTAGGGGGTGTACCAAGAAAGCGTAAAAAATGCGGAGACAAAGAAACAGGACAAAACTATCAAGGGAGGATATTGAGTTCAGAACCACACTTTTGAGGTCTCTCAAGAGGCTTCTAGAGTCTGTCGATAAACTTGATGAGATGTACAGGAAATCTAATGAGACCCTCGATGGTGTGATAAAGGACCATCTAGAAAGTAAGCATACACTGACTGAAATAAAGAATATTATACAGACTCCCAACAGCAGACCAGAGGAGCGCAAAAATCAAGTCAAAGATTTGAAATGCGAAGAAGCGAGAAACACCCAACCGGAAAAGCAAAATGAAAAAAGAACCCAAAAATATGAAGATAGTGTAAGGAGCCTCTGGGACAGCTTCAAACGTACCAACATCAGAATTATAGGGGTACCAGAAGATGAGAGACAGCAAGATATTGAAAACCTATTTGAAGAAATAATGGCAGAAAACTTCCCCCACCTGGTGAAAGAAATGGACTTACAGGTCCAAGAAGCGCAGAGAACCCCAAACAAAAGGAATCCAAAGAGGACCACACCAAGACACATCATAATTAAAATGCCAAGAGCAAAAGACAAAGAGAGAATCTTAAAAGCAGCAAGAGAAAGAAACTCAGTTACCTACAAGGGAATACCCATACGACTGTCAGCTGATTTCTCAACAGAAACTTTGCAGGCCAGAAGGGAGTGGCAAGAAATATTCAAAGTGATGAATAGCAAGAACCTACAACCAAGATTACTTTATCCAGCAAAGCTATCATTCAGAATTGAAGGTCAGATAAAGAGCTTCACAGATAAGGAAAAGCTAAAGGAGTTCATCACCACAAAACCAGTATTATATGAAATGCTGAAAGGTATCCTTTAAGAAGAGGAAGAAGAAGAAAAAGGTAAAGATACAAATTATGAACAACAAACATGCATCTATCAACAAGTAAATCTAAGAATCAAGTGAATAAATAATCTGATGTACAGAATGATCTGGTGATTATAATAGAATCAGGGACATAGAAGGGAATGGACTAACTATTCTTGGGGGGAAAAGGGGTGTGGGAGATGCAGGAAGAGACTGGACAAAAATCGTGCACCTATGGATGAGGACAGTGGGTGGGGAGTGAGGGCAGAGGGTGAGGTGGGAGCTGGAAGGAGGGGAGTTATGGGGGGAAAAAAAGAGGAACAAATGTAATAATCTGAACAATAAAGATTTAATAAAAATAAATAAATAAATAAATAAATAAATAAAATAAAGGAGGAGTACATAACAAATTCTAACTGAGAAAGAACATGGAGGTCCTTTCATGCTACATAAAGGAGCTTAAACTTTATCCTGTAGGTGATGAGCAGTCAGTGATTTGATTAGAGACTGCACTTTGGATAAATCTCTGGTAGCCTTGAGGAACAGAAATTAATAGTTAATATTCATTGAACACTTACCATGTGCTAGGCAGTGTGCTGCTGAGCACTTCGCATTGATTATCTCATGTATTCCTCCCACCACTACAACTCTATGGTAGATACTATTATCTTTATTTTACATATGAGAAAACAGTAACTTGTCCAATTCACACAGTTATTAAGGGACAGAGGATGGATTCAAAGTAATTCTGATCTCTGAAGCCTAATCTTTTAACCTCTAGGATGGATGGACTGGGAAGAGTAGAGTGAAAAATAGCAAAGACTATAGGCTAATAAATTATGAAACAACTATGTTAACCCAAATAAGAAGCAATTAGGGCAATGGCAGTAGGTATGAAAAGGGAACAGATTCCAGAAATATTTAGTTTTAAAAGTTACCAAAATTACATGATTCAGCCTTTAAAATGAATGAAATTCTGACATAGGCTACAACATGGAAGAACCTTAAAATATTATGGTAAGTAGCCCAGCCAGCATTGCTCAGTAATTGAGCATCAACCTATGAACCAGAAAGTCACGGTTTGATTCCTGGTCAGGCACATGCCTGGTTTGGGCATGCAGGAGGCAGCCCATCAATGATTCTCTCTCATCATTGTTTCTATCTTCTCTCTCCCTTCCTCTCTGAAATCAATAAAAAAATTAACATTATGATAAGTAAAATAAGTCAGTCTGCTTTCACTTAGGAGTTACACAGAATAGTCAAATTCATAGAGATAGAAAGTAGAACAGAAGTTACCAAAAACTGGGTGGATGGGGTGAGTAATGAAGAGTTATTTGTTTAATGGGTACAGAATTTCAGTTTGAAATGATGAAAAGTTCTGGAGATGGGTAGTGGTGATGGGTGTACAACAATGTGAATGTCCTTAATGCTATACATCTAAAAAAGTATGGAACTATGCATCTGAAATGGTTAAAATGATATAATTTTGTGTTATACATATTTTCCCACATTCACAAAATAGTTCTTTAAAAGTACATAATAAAAGGAGAAAAAAGAGCCAAAAGGAAATTTTAGTCCTTAGCTTGTGACACCAGGTGGGCAGTGGTACCATGCAATATCTCTAACGAAGAACAATGAATTATTGTGACCTTCTAGTAGAGCTATCTACAAGGCAGATACAAGAATGAAGCTCAGAGGAGTAATAGGGTTGAAAGTATAATCATCAACGAATAGGTGGTAGTTAAAACTATGATAATACATGAGATTGCCCAGGGAAAACATGAAGAAAAGAAATGAGCTGAGGCTAGATCCTTAGGAAAAAGGAAGGGCAGATAAAGAGGAGGAGCTCATGAAGGAACTATAAGCATACAGTTAGAAAGGCAAATAATTACAAGATAAGGAAGCAGAAATGACAGTATTTGAACTTGGGGCAATGAGAATGGTTTGAGAAGGAAAGGCAAGAGATAAAAAGGAATTAAAGAAGATACACTACCATACCATTTCTCTCCTAATCCTACTTTTTGGAGTTCTAATAAAGACCTGAGCTTCATGGCATTATAGCTCCATAGTTCTCCATGGCATTATAAGACTAGAAAACAAAGGTCCTACGCCGAGGAAAAACTTAACATAGTAATATCATAGATTTTAAAATAGGAGCTCATCAAAAATTGTCAGGAATATATGCGTGAAACAGTACAAATGTTAAATTTACATAGAAACGTAAGATCTCTGGCAGTCTATGCAAGAAAAGTAAACAATTACAGCTAATTTTAACTTGCAATAAGAATTTCTGAAAAGCTACTTATAAAAAAAAGAAAAGCTATTTATAAATGTTTTGAAAATTATATTAGCATAAACTTCACCAGATTAAGAATTATTTTAAAGAAATCCGACAGTAAATTTTAAAAAATAATAAAGTGAATTTTGAATGTTTGGACTGTGTTTTAAATACAGATCTATTTTAATGCTAAACCAACAAGTTATATGAAAAGTTACCCAATATACCACATGCCCATTCTATATAATAAAAGGCTAATATGTAAATCGACCAAATGGCGGAAAGACGGGTCGCTATGATGCGTACTGACCACCAGGGGGCAGATCCTGCATTGAGCGTCTGCCCCCTGGTGGTCAGTGTGCTCCCACAGAGGGAGGGCTCCTCAGCCAAAAGCCGTGCTAATGGTTGACATGCGCTGCAGCAGTGGCAGGAGCCTCTCCCGCCTCCATGGCAGCACTAAGGATGTCTGACTGCCGGCAGTCGGACATCCCCTGAGGGCTCCCAGACTGCGAGAGAGCACAGGCCACCTGAGGGACCCCCCCCCCCCCAACCCAGTGCAAGAATTCCATGCACCAGGCCTCTAGTAAAGCATAATAGCACTACTATAAAGCTTAATATGGCACCAGAAGCTATTTAAAAACTCTATATACATCATCTCTGATAATCCTAAAAGTATGAGGTTGGTTTTTTTTATATATATATATTTTATTGATTTTTTACAAAGTGGAGAGGAGAGAGAGAGAGAGTTAGAAACATCGATGAGAGAGAAACATCGATCAGCTGCCTCCTGCACATCTCCCACTGGGGATGTGCCCGCAACCAAGGCACATGCCCTTGACCGGAATCAAACCTGGGACCCTTCAGTCCGCAGGCCGACGCTCTATCCACTGAGCCAAACCGGTTTCAGCTGAGGTTGGTTTTATACCCAGTTCAAAAAGATAAAAGTGGTGAATCTGGAATTTAAACCTATTGTGACTCCAAAGCTTAAGTTCTCAACCACTATCCCCTAAACAATTCTTGATTAAGCTCCCTTAACTAATCTATTTCCCCATATTAGAACAAAGTACAAGGTGATATCTAATAAGTAACAGTAGACTAAGTCCTTGAATCATCACACCAGAAATCTGCAAAGTTCATACAGAGTCCAGGAGAAAAATACCTCTAAAAATTGTAAGTGATGGAAACAAACACTGCTTCATACTTATGAGTTTAGCCTACATTTCTTAAATTTTTATAGTATTTGGAAAATATTATAAATACTTGAAAAACACTCTAATCTTAATACTTTATGCCAAAACTAAACTATAAACAGACTTGCTAAAAAAATTTGAACAGGCTTCATCAAACATCTGAAACATTCTAAAACAGGTCAAATAGTTTCATATAGTCTTTGTCTTTGTTGGTTATCCTTTACTGTACGCTATAGCCTTCCCCTTCTACCTATGAAAATGTTAAGGTGGCACTTAACTTGTACAGACTTGTACAGCAGTTCTAGAGGACCACCAAACCATTAGCTAGAAACACAAACCTTTAACTATTTGTCCTCTGTCACTAAAAATTGGGTAAGTGGAGTAATCTATGACATATTTCACATGTGTAAAAAGATTAGATGATATCTTTTATTTTACCATCCAAAATTCCCCATGAATCTTTTTGTCATCACTATGAATTCCTTGAAAATAATCAAAACCTATTTTCAATATGGAAAGTTAATTAGAAACTATTTTTCAGTGCTTTGAATTCCAAAATAAATTATGTTAACTAGTATTTTAGCAAGCAGAGAAGAACAAAGTATCTACTAGAAGATAATTCCTCATATAGAGAAAATTTTCATATGGGAGTTTAAGAAAATTAGGTAGAGCAAGAAAAAAACCACTTTGGACTGTTTTTGTATTTTAAGTATGACAATGAATTTCCCCTAAATATTTGTTTAATTACTAGAATGGATTTCTTGGTCCTTTACATTTTATCTGCAGACAAAAACAATTCTCACCATGTTAAGGGAAAGGTAAAATTGATCATCTTAAAACAATGCATTTTCTTTAAAGAAATATTCTAATTTATTAATTGAAATTAAAAGTTTAGAAATTCTGAGCATGAATACTTTAAAAACTAATAGTTATAGTAAAAACAATTTAAAAAACAATTTTCTAAAGAAACATACATACTTCTAAGGAAGCTTACATTTTAAAAAACTCAGAATATCTAATTACTGGCCATTGCTTATCCCCTAATACCTTCTCTGAGACAGGTAGGCTGCTGGGCTCCTTTGTATTTCTTGGCTGCTTCACAGAATCACATCCCAACATCCTATTTTTAAGAAAATGAAGCTGACCATCAGATGAGTG
Organism: Myotis yumanensis; assembly: GCF_028538775.1. Taxonomy (NCBI): domain Eukaryota; kingdom Metazoa; phylum Chordata; class Mammalia; order Chiroptera; family Vespertilionidae; genus Myotis; species Myotis yumanensis. The sequence continues at coordinate 25,913,818 of NW_027223762.1, read as the reverse complement.
CTGGTGCTGAGCCCTCCGAGGGCCTGTGGCGATGGGCCCACCATGCAGATTTTGAGTCCCACTAGCTGAAACACTGAGCAATGGCTCCACATTGGCATCTCTTTGAGAGAACTGTGGTGGAACTCCAACACCAGGAAGACTGACATACTGAGAGCTTGCTGGCTGACTCAACAAATCTTCAGACATGATTTTATGCTCATTTCCAGGAAGTACAAGTATATCACTGGTGGCATTTTCTAAATGCTTCCTATCCACTGTCCCAGAATGAAGAATTGTGGGTTGCTGGAGCACAGTTTCCATTCTCTGTGATTTTTCAATAGCTGCTTGAAGAGAACATGGATTCAACTGTGGAACACTGGTCTGTATTATTGAAGGCTGCCCAAGCTGCTGAAATACTTGCTGAATTGGATGCTGAAGAATACTTGCTCTTCCAGAAGTCTGTGTCACCGCAATTGGTACATTGACTTTATAAAGGTAACCTTAAAAAGGATATATCAAAACTATAAGAACAATAGAATCCTAATTTCCTTCAAAATACAACATGTACAAGAGGCTGGGAGGAAATATATCAATATGTTAACAGTGGTTATCTCTAGGAGCTTGCTTTTTTTTGTATTTTCTAGAATACATATGTATTGCTCATTTTTAAAAATTAAATATGTCTTGCTTAACTCTAGCCTTTTCCCACTATTGCTTATATGGCACATTTTGAAATACATATAATAAACCACCAATATTTACTCCACAAGCCTCTCCCATTGTTTGATAAATTACAGTGTTACCAACCCAAAACTGGGATTTTAACAAACATAATCATGGAGAATATATTTCATATATTTAAGATATAGGATACCATATAACAATTATAAGAGAAGGCTACCCAAAAAGAGTTTATTAATTTCAAAAGTTATCAAATTTCTCCTCTCTTTCCTTTAAAATGAAACTAAAAAGACAAAATTTATTTTTTGAGCATTGTGTTAGGTATTTTGCTTAAACTTTACAACAACCCAAAGAATAGATATAATTCTCTTTCAAGTTAAGAATTACTTGAACATTTTGGATATCCTTTCTATTATGCCATACAATCTCCAATAAGAAGGAGACAAAGGTTGCTCAATATAATCTTTAGTTTTTCTTGATTAGACCTAACAGAGACACAGATATGGTTTTTTATTTTATTTTAATCCTCACCTATGTTTATTGATTTTAGAGAGAGAAAAAGAGAGGGAGAGGGAGGGAGAGAGGGAAAAAAGAAGATTGAGGGGAAGACGAAGGTGAGTAGGGAGGAAGGAACATCCATTAGTTGCCTCCAGGCCTGATCTGGGGGTCAAACCCACAACCTATATATGTGCCCTGACAGGGAACTGAATCTGCAACCTTTTTGGTGTACAGGATGACACTCCAACCAACGGAGCCACCCAGCTTGGGCCAGATATATTATTTTGTATTCATCAAAATTTAGATAACTGACTTGAATTAGGGAAAACATATACAGAGTATAAAGTATCTTATACAATGTAGGGAAAGAGAATTGAGTATGAAATACAGGACAGGCCTAGTACAGTGTCTTTCATGGTAGATTGCCTCCGTAACAATAATAACCATCATTTATCATTACACTTAAAGCAAGTTTTATTAAAATTTCTTATAATTTCTGGTATGAAGTTTAATCATCAGTATTACCATCCAGAAGTCAATACAAATGCTAAAAATAAAACATTTTTAGACTATACTCTTACCAGATGCAGTCTGTAGCGTCACACCTGCTGGTACATGAATAGGATAACCAGAAAAAGCAAAATTTGCACTGGAGTTTGCGGTGCTCTAGATATGAAAAATTTACATTAGAAAGTTACAAAAGGGCTTTACTTGTATCTTTTCTTCCTGATCTCATAGAGGGTCAAAAAATCTGATTCAGGACAACAGTTTGACAACACTTAACATTACATCTCAGCACTTTAAAAAAAAACACCTTTTTTATATTTAATTCAAATAATCTCATTATGAATAAAAAGAATTCTTTTCTATGGCTATTAGCAATAAATCCATTAAGTCTTAACAGTATGAGCACCAATTCAAAACTTGCCCACTACATAGTACTACCTGGGCCACTGACCTTCAAGATGCCAAATATAAGAACCATAGTTGTTTATAGTCCTCTAGTCTGTAAGTTGATCACAAATGGTATTTTAAAGTAGATGATATAATAGTGAATAATTTTTGTTTTGAAATAAATTTTAGGGTCTAAAATTTTTTTAATACTAAATCAAAAGACAAACATTTTTGCCTATCAGACCTGAAATAATTTAAAAGACCTATTAGTAACACTCAATGTTAGTAAGGATGCAATTATAAATAAATAAACAAACAAACAAACAAACAAACAGAAATTCTCTCAGGCCACTGCTTATATGCGTGTATATGATATAATTCTTTTGGAGAACTATTTTGCAATGTATACGAAAATTGCAATTTTCATATACCATGCATGATCTTTGAACTAGAAATTCTACTTTCAGGAATTTATCCTGATTACCTGATTATCACAGGAATATACAAAGATAGGGTATATCTACAGGTATAACAATGGGATGTTATGTTAGAACAAAACTAAACATAATTTATATATCCATCAACAAGACTGGTTAATTAAACTGTGATGTACCCACTAAGACTAATCAATATTTAACTGGCATTGAAAAAAATACCTCTATATTACTAAATTTAAAAAAAAGAAAATAAGTTATAAAAATGATACAGAGAATGATCCTACTTTTACCCTGAAAACTAATATAACTTTCATGAAAGAAGTCTAGATGGGTATACATCAAACAAAACAGTTATCTTTGGGCATAATACTGCATGGTTATTTCACTTTTTACTTTATAAATTTGTTTTTACTTTAAGAAGAATATTTTTTCTTTAATCAGGAGGAAAGTTATGTCCATTAATTTCAAAGGCAGAGACAATTTCCTCATTAGTCTCCTATCAAAAGCAGTGCCATTCTTCCTAAATATACTGGAAGCAGTATAGTTTGTTTGTTTTTTATGAGGAAATGGAAATAAATAGCCCACTAAATCATTTACCCTAGAAAAGTAGCTGATGGGCTGAAAGAAAATGAAAATAGTTACTAGAGTATATACCATCAGTACCACGGAAAAAAAGGTAAAAGACAAAGCATGCTATTTTTCCCCACCGAAAACTACTCAATTTTCTATACATGTTTTAATTTTATTTTCTTCCTCAAATCATGTGTGGGGAATCTATACTTTAACTTCTACTATACAAAAGCAAAAAAATGACCAAAATGCTCCACTTAAACCAAGGGACTAACTATGATGTGGCTCAACTCGAAAAAGAAAAAAATCAGAAAAAGTACTGTATCAAAATTATCTATTTAGAATCCATCAAGTATATAACATTATACAGTGTATTAAAACTCCATAAAATGTAACTTCAGAAATATTATAATCTTGAAGGTGTAGTCTTGGTAGATGCTAATAACTTCTCTGGAAGATAGAAAAAGTTGATAAGAAAATGTCAATTATGGAACTCCTGAGTTTTTGCAACATCTTTGTTATAGAAATTTTTCCTGTTTCCCCATCCTTTACCACATCCTTTCCTATTCACCTGGAGAATTAGGAATTATGTCTATGCCCAGTTTTCTGCTACCATTCACTAAATGTGGGGCATATCTTTTAAAATATATCTTAAATAAGCTACATACCAGTTCTGCAGTGGTAAGACTGGGAAGAGTTCTACCAGCAGGAATAACTAAAGAAGCTGCATAAAAAATGAAATAATTATGCAATTCATTACAATTTACCAAATGAATAAAATTCCTAAGTATAGCTTATTTTTTAAAACTGGTTTCCATTACTAACATGTATGACCATGGTGAATTCTAAACTTCCTGACCCCAAGAGAGGTAAAGTAATTAACTGTATTTTTCCCAACAACTTTAAGGACTTTACAACTAACCTACTTTAAATACCAAAAGAAAATTTTTATTTTAATAAAGTATACTGTATTATAGAAAGCCACAATAAATACCTAGATTATCTTTAGTAAGTCAATGTAGCACTAAGTCTCCATTACAACATTTCACAGGAGAGAAAAGGTAATATTTGTTAAAGTGCGTATCTCCAAAAGATTGTACTGTTGAGCAAAAATATATAATCCAATACAAATTATCCTAAATTCTATAGGTTCAAAAGAGCTTTCAATTGATTCATTTTATAAAAAAATATTTACAGTACTTTAGCCAAGTAAGACAAGCACAGCTACGTAGGTGTAGAAATAAATGAATAAGACCATGTCTCCTGAAATCTTTGCATAAAACAGGTATGCCTGCTTAAAATATATATATAAGAACAAATTCTTGGGGAAATAACAACTCAACCTGTATTAAAGCTGATATCTCATATCTTTTCTTTATTATCTACCAATTTTCTATGCTAACTTTCCCTTTATTATTTATAATGTATCTAAAAGGTTGGCCTGCCCTAACCGGTTTGGCTCAGCGGATAGAGTGTCGGCCTGCGGACTCGGCCTGCGGACTGAAGGGTCCCGGGTTTGATTCCGGTCAAGGGCGTGTACCTTGGTTGCGGGCACAACCCCAGTGGGGAGTGTGCAGGAGGCAGCTGATCCATGTTGCTCTCTCATGGATTTTTCTAACTCTCTATTCCTCTCCCTTCCTCTCTATAAATAAATCAATAAAATATATTTTTAAAAAAATAAAATAAAATAAAAGGTTGGCCAACTGGCTGTAAATGTAATCATTTTAAAAATCAGTCTAAAAAACAAATAGTAATTCCAGTAGAAGGATCTCAGTTGATCAATGTAACCTTAAACCTTACCTCAAGGTTCATTTTACCTAGATGAATGTGACTGTTAGATTATCACTTCGCCTTTTCTTTAATAAAAACCAGAATGTTCAGGCAGCACAAAGGTATTAAATGTATATGGCCTTTTTCACATACTACATTAAGGAAAATTTTCCCAAGATCTATTTCTGATACTAGAATGGTTCCATCATATACAACAAAAAACTCAGAAGAGCAAATATTTTTTAAACCATTCTTTCCACATTAAGACAACAGACATGAGGCTACATAGATTGATGGTTAATGAAGCACAAAATTATTTTTATCCTCTGTTCATCTATGACTTCGCTTATTAACAGGCAGTCTTTTAAAAAGGCTAAATTAGGAAGAATTGTGGTGGCAGGAAAACAATGGTATTAGTCTTAATTAGCTGAAGTGAGCAAAGCTTAAACTGGTACAGCTTAAGCCATAGCCTGAGAGGAAACAAAAATCTGTTAACACACTGTCTGAAGCAATTAAATTAATTTCTTAAGGAAAAATAGCAACAATGTTCCTCTTTTAAAGACCTTGCAATAAATCCTAAAGGGTAATTCTCTATAGTTATATAAATCAAACAGAGCTGTAAGAGTTTTAAGAGTTTCTTTATAGCCATCAGAATAAAAGTATAAACAAACAGAATTTTATAGTAAAGTTTCATGCAGCTCCTACTTAAGCTTGATACTAAATTCACAAGTTACATGCACCATTTATATATGTTCATAAATTATATACTGGTATATGTATATATGTTATATATAAATTTATGTTCCTGCAACACACTTTTCAAAATATTCAAGATGGTTTTGATAACCAATTAAGTTTTAACTGAATACATGTTTTTACTTAAAGTGTCAGAATTTTGGTCTTCATGTATATATTTTAAAATATTAAATTTCACAAAAGAATGTGCTTTAGAAAGAATTCAATCCATAAACATAATTTAAGAAATTTTGTAAAAAGACAATATGGCGCCCTAGCTGGTTTGGCTCAGTGGATAGAGCGTTGGCCTGCGTACTGAAGGGTCCCTGGTTCGATTCTGGCCAAGGGCACACGCCTGGGTTGCAGGCTCGATCCCCAGTGGGGGGAGAGCAGGAGGCAGCCGATCAATGATTCTCTCTCATCATTGATGTTTCTATCTCTCTCTCCCTCTTCCTTCCTCTCTGAAATCAATAAAGAAATATTTTTTTTAAAAAAAGACAATATGGCATAAGAATATTCACATTTATAAGTGAATTTTTCCTTTTACACCAAAAAGTCTTTGCTACATTAAGATAGTTAATAATTTAACAATTCCTAGTCCTGCTTTGAATCATTCCAAATCTTAATAACGAAGTCACGTGATCAAGAAGTGCAAAGACTAGTCAATTTCCTCTGTGACTACTCATTAATATATGGATGTCTCCATATGTTAACCAAACTGAATATTCTAACTCAAATTATCTTAAGAATCAACAGCATTGCTAAAATTTTCACCAGATCTAAGTTCAAGAACTACTAGATATAGAGTTTATACTTGAACTTTAGAAGTTTTAATTCTTAAAGATGAAAGCCACCACAAACCTCTCTCTGTACCTGTTCTTCCTTTACTTCCTCCCACAATGACTGATGGTTTCATGAAAAATATCATGTGATATAAAGACCATATATCAGAAGCTGACATAAATTGCCCTAGAAATAGATTAGGTGACTACATGTCCCAATTTGCCCAGAACAGTCTTAGTTTACACCTGTTATTCTGAGATTACTAACAGAATCCCATTTCTCTCTAAAAATCAATAAAAACATATCCTTGGGTGAGGAAAAAAAAATAAAAAGATCTGACAGAACCTATGGTTATTCAGATTTAGGTATTTGGCAGACATATTTTTGAAAATGAACTAAGTACACCCACTACTTCAAGGAAAGCAAACTGATAATATCTGTTTGGTAATGCTAAAATTCACATTTTCAAGCAAAAAATTGAAATTTTGAAACTTTATATCCACCACAGTGGGCTTGATAGCTTTCTAATACTTTTCTAATAAGATATGTGGTGATATTAATGAACATGATTTTTTTAAATCTTATTTAACAAATGATGTGTCAATTGCACAACTCAGTGACCCAGTATTTTCCAAATAACCAAATACGTTACAAAATTACACATGGATTAAAGAGTCATTCAAAGTGCAAGATCTACCAGCGCACTTTAACATTACAAAAAGTCCACTTGATGATTTCAGATTCCTCCTTGCACTACCACTTGTTGAGTTTTAGTGTAATATTAAATTATCTGAAAATACTATTAAAATACTCCTTTTTTTCCAATTATCTATCTGTGGGAGGCTAGATTTTCTTTATATACTGTAGCTAAAATTACATAGCACAACAGATTGAACTAAAAATAGATATGAGAATCCAGTTGTCTTTTATTAATCCAAACATTAACAAAATTTGCAGAAAATTAATACAATGCCACTCTTCTCACTCAATATTTTTGTTCTGAAAAAAATAGTTTTATCAAATATATTTTAACTCATTTTAACAAATATGTTTTTATGTTAACATACGGTGATTTTTAAATTAATAAACCAATAATTTTTAAATTTATCAGCTTTAATTTCTAATATGGTAAGTAGATACCTAAAACCCATATAAAAGAAAGTTCTTTGAGCCCTGGCTGGGTGACTCAGTTCGTTGGAGCAGCATCCCATACACCAAAAAGGTTTCATGTTCAATTCCTGTTCAGGGCACATATCAAGGTTGTAGGTTTGATCCCTGGTAGGATTATGTTTCTTTCTCTTTCTCTCTCTCTCTCTCTCTCTCTCTCTCTCTCTCTTTTTCTCTCATGTTTGTCTCTCACATCAATGTTTCTCTCTCTCTCTCTCTTATCAATAAACATACCCTTGAGTAAGGATTTTTTTAAAAAAAAAGCTCTTTGAGGTCCTCAATTTTTAACAGTATAAAGGAATCCTGAGACGCCCCAAAAAAGTTGACAACTGAAGATGCAAGAATTTCTTAAATAAATGGATAATACAGTGAGAAACTATAATAGAGAAAACAAGTTTAAAAGGGTGAAACAGACAAAGGCAAAGATTTATTGTATTGTAGAATTAATCTGAACTTGTTATCAAGAGATAAAAAGGTTGTAGAAATTAGTTTGTTATTTTAATCAAGCTTCTAAAAATATACAATGGAAAGATATAATTAAGAAGTACACCAATTTTATGAGGCTATTTGCTTTAAGAATCTTATTTTTAGGATACCTAAAAATGAAGAAGAGAAAAAAGACCCAAAATGCACTTTTAAAGGATATATATATATACTCCCTCTTAAACTACTTGATTATAAATGATGTAGAAGAAATGAGAAAAACTGTCTTATTTAAATATAATTGTTTCTATTATTCTAACTTCTAAGACAGAGAATAATAAAAGTGGTGAGTGAAAACCAACTAGATATATTAGTTTCAAGATTACTTTGTGGTTTAAATTACTGTGAATATTACCATCTTGTGGCAAAATCAAGTATTGCAATATTGAACGACAAAGAACCTGAGAAGTGTTAACTATGCTTTTGATAAAAGACAGTCAAGTATTTTATTCCTCTCACACCTGTCATCCTCTAAGCCACTCCTAAGTAAAAATCTCTAAAGTTCTTTAATAAAGAAAAAATTCAAAAAGATGTTATTTAAATAGAAAAATAAAGGGATGTCCTAACAAAATAAATTTTGTTTAAAAACAAAAACATAACCAAAAATCCAACACTGATGGAAAAGGTTTCGATGTGTCAACTTAGTAATTAAAAACTGCCATGGCTAATTCTTATAGAGAAGAATTATACTTTATAAATATAGCATTAGATAAAATTTGTTTGGTAATTCACTATCTATTGTTAACTTCATTTTTTAAATAAGTTATAATTGCTGCCACACTTAAATTCTCTCATTTTGTAAATGAGGTAGTAGCCTCCTTACCATTTTTCTCTTCACCTTGGCCCATGTGATTTTCATATGAATGTTCCCCAGTATGCAATGAACAATCTAGTTATTACTGAAAATCTAATCCAAAATCATCTCTTACAAATGTTAATCTACTGAATTTCAGGTAAACTCAATAAAATCTATTTGTGTGTGTAGCTGCATCTGTGTGTTTGTATAAACATCTACTAGTACATGTATACATGTGTGTGCATGTGTACATGTTTACACACATATATGTCTACACAGAGACACACACACAGGAAATGGAGCGTTAACAAAAACATGGAGATTATTCAGGCTACATTATTGTTTTGGATATATACAAAGATGGCTAGAAACACACACACACATTAGGGTAACATAAAATATTGTAAGAATCAGAGAAGAAAAGAAGGAATAAAGGCCAGAACAGTGGTTCTCAACCTTGGCTGCACATTAGAATTACCTGGGAATCTTTTTAAAATCCTGATTTCTGGGCCTCATCCTCCAGATATTCTGTTCCTTTGTTACTAATGTTGTGGCCCTACCCCATAACAAAGAAACAGAATTTCCAGAGGATGAGGCCCAGAAATCAGAATTTTAAAAAGATTCCCAGGTGATTCTAATGTGCAGCCAAGGTTGAGAACCACTGGGCTAGAAAGATATAACAGTATAGTTTTATCTCTCATTAGCTAGTCTTTTCCAGTTTAAAATGATATACATAATATGGACAAATATTTCTCTTTAAAGCAGAGGTCTAGATTCAATAAGTCCAAGAATAAAGATTAAATGCATACGGTAAATTTCTAGCCATCACTATATATATCCAAAAGAGTGAGGTAGCCTGAATAACCTCCACATTCTTGTTAATTCTCCATTTTGCTTTCAATACATTAACAGATGTATAATATATACAGAAACCAAGAGAAAGAATGCACAAGTACGGTATGCAAGCACGCCACAATCCCTCTGCTTCTTCAGCAAAGGTGTCTGGATTACTCCTTGACTAAAACTCACCAAATTCTCTGAAACAACCAAAGCATACTCTTGATAGCCACAAATTATATAACTTGTTCCTCTGAAGTAAGATTTTGTCACCTTTGTGGACTTTTAATATTTTTAAAAATTAGTTGAATAATCTGATTATTTGTCAATAGTTATTTGGGGTAACTGTGTTCACTTAATGGTAATGATTTTGAGGTCTGAGCCCTCTCACCTTAAGAACATTACCCTAATTCAAAACCACCACCAAATGAGAATTTAGTCTAAAGATCCAAATGGTACTAATTTACTAACTGTATCCAACCTGTTGATGATTGCAATGTTTGGTGCAAGCTGTGTGGCAACTGAAGGGTGAACAGAGGTGAATGGACGCTATTTCTGAAGAAGTCTTCTGTTGCTTTAGACTGCAAAATCTTTGTTTTCCAGAGCTGCAGATAAAAAAATTTTGCTTTAAACAAATAAAATAAAACATTATAATACTTATTTATTATTTTACTTTTTAAAATTAAAATGTCAGCTGATGGCACAATGAATGGGTAAGTATTAAACTATAATTAAGGGATTAAAACTATAATTATCAGTTTTATAAGCTGAAAAACAACAAGACAGAGAAACTTGTATTGACAAACCTGCTTTAAGTCTTTTAAGACATGTTCCTCTATACCTTCTTCAGCAAATAGATCCCGTACTCCTTCAATCACATCTTCAATTACAGATCTGTAGAGTTTAGGCTACACAAAAGCAATTGTTAAAGTCTTAAATTCTCAAGTTTGAATGTATCCCAAAAAGACATGCAGTGTACACTTCCTAAAGACAAACTACCACGTGAATTTTAATAAGTGCATCCTACCTCCAGTATGCATGCATTTGTGCTTGCCATAAATTGTGTTACATTCAGACCTATAGCCTCAGCCTATATCTACAAGGCTGAGTTAGAAGACTACAATAAAATATGAGATAACTAGAGGCCCGGTGCACGGATTCATGCACTGTTGGGGTCCCTCGGCCTGGCTTGCGGAGATCAGTGGACCTCAGCACCGCTGCAGCCTGGCATTACCCACCAGCTCATGGGGCTCCAGCCCACTGTCCGCGTCGATCCCACAGAACACAAAGTAGTGCGCGAAGCAGCAGGCAGCCAGGAAGTAGCCCGAGCCTGGGCTGGGCGCCATGCTGCTCCTGCTTATCCCAGCCCACTGCACCTGCCACCACCTCCACTCAGGTGCACAGCAGGAGTGTCCACAGGAGAAACTCATGCCACTGCAGCTGCGCTCGCCAGCAGTGAGCCCAGTATCTGGCACCCATCTGTCAGCTGAGCGACATGGGAGCACACGACCACCGGGGGCAGCTCCTGGGAATCTTGAGTATCTGTCCCATGGTGGTCGGTGCACATCATAGCTACCAGCCCATTGTCAGGACACTTAAGCTTTTATGTCTATACTAGGAGGCCTGGTGCACAAAAATTTGTGCACTTGGGGGGGTCCCTCAGCCAGGCCTGTGCCCTCTCACAGTCTGGGACCCATCGAGGGATGTCCACCTGCTGGCTTAGGCCCGCTCCCTGGGGGGATTGGGCCTAAGCTGGCAGTCAGACATTCCTCTGGCAGCCCGGGAGCCCTCAAGGGATGTCCACTTGCCAGCAGGGAGCAGGCCTAAGCTGCAGTCGGACATCCTCAGCGCTGCTGAGGAGGTGGGAGAGGCTCCCACCACCACTGCTGTACTGGCAGCCATCAGCCCGGCTTGTGGCTGAGCAGAGCTCCCCCTGTGGGAGCACACTGACCACCAGGGGGAAGCTCCTGCATTGAGCGTCTGCCCCCTGGTGGTCAGTGTGTGTCATAGTGACCAGTCATTCCCAGTCCTTCTGCTGTTAGGGTCAGTTTGCATATAATCCTTTTATTATATAGGACAGAGGCCTGGTGCACGGGTGGGGGCCGGCTGGTTTACCCTGAAGGGTGTCCAAGATCAGGGTGGGGGTCCCGCTGGGGTGCCTGGCCAGCCTGGGTGAGGGGCTAAGGGCCATTTTCAGACTTGCCACACCTCCTCCAGGGTGGGGGTCCCTGCTGGGGTGTCTGGCCATCCTGGGTGAGGGGCTGATGGTTGTTTGCAGGCTGGCCAAGCCCCCCAGCGGGGACCCTCACCCCATGAGGGTGTGGCCAGCCTGGGTGAGGGGCTGATGGCTGTTTGCAGGCTGGCCACAGCCCCTTCAGGGTGGGGGTCCCCGCTGGGGTGCCTGGACAGCCTGGGTGAGGGGCTGATGGCTGTTTTCAGGCTGGCCAAGGCCCCCAGCCATCCAAGCTCCCAGTGGAGGCTGGCTGGAAGCAGGTATCTGGGATTTATTTATCTTCTATAATTGAAACTTTGTTGCCTTGAGCGGAAGCCACAGCTGGCCAGGGCAGAAGGGAAGCTTGGCTTCCTCCATCGCCGGGGCAACCAAGCCTCCTGCTTGCTCCAGCTCTGTGGCTGCTGGCCGCCATCTTGGTTGGGTTAATTTGCATATAGTTGCTCTGATTGGCTGGTGGACGTGGCTTGTGAGTGTAGCGAAGGTACAGTCAATTTGCATGTTTCCCTTTTATTAGATAAGATACTAGAGGCCCAGTGCACAAAATTTGTGCATGGGGGTGGGGGTCCCTCAGCCCAGCCTGCACCCTCTCCAATCCGGGACCCCTCAGGGAATGTCCGACTGCCTCTCGCAATCCGGGACTACTGGCTTCTAACTGCTTGCCTGCCTGCCTGCCTGCCTGATCACCCCTAACTGTTCCCCTGCTGGCCTGATCGCCCCTAATCGCCTCTGTCTCGCCCCGCACCCAGGACCCAGGATTCCCTCCTCTGGCCAGCCGCAGGCACCCAGAACCTGGGCTGGCTTCGCTGGGGCTGGCTGCAGCCACAGGGGACCAGCCGCAGCTGCTGGTGCCCAGGACCACAGGGTGGGCAGCTTGTCCCTCTCCCAGGGCGCAGGCACAGGCACTGGCACCCGGAACTGCGGGGCGGGTGGCTTATCCCTCTCCCAGGCTGCAGGTACAGACGCAGCCACTGGCGCCTGGGACTGCGGGGCGGGTGGCTTGTCCCTCTCCTAGGGTGCAGGCACAGGCACTGGCACCTGGGACTGCAGGGCATGCAGCTTGTTCCTCTCCTGGGCCAGGCCAAAGGCGCAGGCACAGCCGCTGGCGCCCAGGACCATGGGGTGTGCGGCTTGTCCCTCTCCCAGGCCGCAGGCGCAGCCCCAGCCCCTGGCACCCGGAACTGCGGGGCAGGCAGCTTGTCCCTCTCCTGGGCCGCAGCCTGACTGGTCCCCATTCCTCTCTCATGAGCTCATTTGTGCCTGGCTGGTCCCCATTCCTCTCTCCCCAGTGTTGAGTGTCTGAGCCATTACAGCGTGACAGCATGAGGGCGTGACAACCATTTTCATATTAGCTCTTTATTATATAGAATATTAAAGCCTAAGCGACCATTATAACCGGATGACCAGATGTCTGGCCAGTAGCTATGACATGCACTGACCACCAAGGGGCAGAGGCTCAAAGCAGGAGCTGCCCCCCAGTCGTCAGTGCACTCCCACAGCCAACCTTCTGAGGCTGGCCAATCTCCCTCAGTCCCTCCCCCTGGCCAGCCGGCCTCAATGAGGGCTGACCGGCCATCCTCCCATAGTTGGCGCATGTGGGGACTGGGCAAGATGGCCCCAATCAGCCCTGATCGCCAGCCAGGCCGAGGGACCCCACCCATGCACGAATTCATGTACCAGGCCTCTAGTCCTATATAATAAAAGGCTATTATGCAAATAGACTGAAAGGCAGAACGACCAGTCGCTATGATGTGCAATGACCACCAGGGGTCAGACACTCAACACAGGAGCTGCCCCCTTGTGGTCAGTGCGCTCCCACAGGGAGAGCACACTCACCCAGAAGCCAGGCTCATAGCTGGGGAGTGCAGCGGCAGTTGGGGGAGCCTCTCCTGCCTCCATGGCAGCACTAAGGATGTCAGCCATCCCTGAGGGCTCCCAGACTGTGAGAGGGTGCAGGCCAGGCTGAGGGACTCCCCCCACCCCCGTGCATGAATTTTGTGCACCAGGTCTCTAGTATATAGGTAATCTCATCAGGATGTATAGTTACTGTTATGTTACCTGGCTTTTGTGTCAGTATTTAATCTCTCTACTCCTTTTTAAAAGGGAAACTAATTTAAGGCAGGTGGAAATGAACCTGTCTTTAATTTACCTTTTTCTCAAAGAGGCCAAAGGAACTTTTTTTAGAATTCACTGTTTTATTTCCATAAATGCAAGTAAACTCCTAATAAGCCATAAGATTGGAACAAACACTTACAATAGAGTAACCAAAGCCTGACCCACTTCCAAAATACACATAGACCAAAAAAATATTCTAAACCATTGTCAAGTAAAAATATAACTGCACCAAAATGGATTGTCTAACAGAAACCAAGAAATGAAAGAACCTTACCCTTCCACAATCTGCATATTGCAGAGACTAAGCAACCCCTAAAATACTTCCTAAAAAAAAAACATATGCCATAACAATATTAAAAACATTTCTACCCAGATTAAACACTGGTCCTTATCAATAGAAAAATAGCCCTGTGGAACAAACTTGGTCCTACATATCTATGTAAATTGTGCTGTACTCTCACCCCAATGTAAAGTGGCAATACTAAGAGTAATAACAAGACTGACCTAGTGAAAGTCCCACTAATAAAAAATGGCAAGACAGGAATTTAGTTGAGTTTCAAATTGCTTAATCAAGCCAAAATGAAAATTGTGGCATTATAGAATTGCTTTTTCATACTATCCAGGAAATACTCCCACTCGTGCCAAGAGTAGCCAGGTTTTAAATGAATGCTTCTAAAGATCCAGGCTAAACCTATGAATAGGCCAATCAGTTACATTTAAATAATGTTGTTCACAAGCATATCCATTAAGATTAAGTGCCCTAGATTAGTTGTTTCTCTTTAAACAGTTTACCCTGATAAAGGCATTCTAAATTGATGCTTCAATGTTAGTCCCAGCTAGTGTGAACGCATTTAAAGCTGAAGGAAAAAACTCCTAGGGCTAAAAACATCTTTAAAATCTGCCCTCAGAATGTAACAGCAGCCATCAAAAATAACCCATTAGAACACAGGTTTTCAAAAGCAAAGTGGGCATTAAACATTCTTTCTTTCTCTTCTAGGACTACAGTTAGATTTTATATTCTTTCCCTATATGTTACCTTTACTAAAACTATGTATAGTCCAGGAAATCTACCTTAATCTCTTCTCTATTTGGAACACACGCGCAGGCACGCACTCTTTCTCTCCCTGGAGTACATCATTAGATAAAATGGCATACATGTAAGCTTATATTAAGGCATAAGTATTTTACATATCTTAAAACTCATTAACATCAGAAAATACACAGTAAAATAATATTTCTCTAAAAATGGACTCTTTCGTGCTGCGCATGTATACATGGAACTCAACAGATCTGGACAAGCACATTGCCTTTCACCATCTGTGAAGTCTGTGGAGATGCACTGAAAATGAAAGTGAGTCCTTGCTTTCTTTCTTTCCCCTTTAATTCGGGTTTTTAAGATTGACAGAGGGTCCCACAAGTGCCACTTCACCTGTCAGTTCTCACCCTGGGGCTTAGGAACCCCTAAAGGGGAGCTGATTGTACAGTTAAGCAGTAAGAAGCTAAAAGTTAGGGGAAAGAGGGAGGGGGAAGAACTTCGAAAATACATGGTGGGTAACATGAAATATATATATTACCTGTGATTTTGCGTAAATAATATAGCTTAGAATCAACTATAACCAAACTTCAGAATTACAACCGGAGTGCAACTGAACTCGGGAAATGTCTAAAAACAGGAAACTGGGGGGTTTAAGGTCAGTTCCATATCTCACCACCTTCTAAACGTCTCATTCTAGACACCCTCCGTTTGGGTGAGGAGGACGGAAGGGACACATGCTCTTCCGGTGGGAGCCAGGCCCAACTTCCGGCAGGGCTACCTGCCCTCATTCCATCCTCCCACACGGAGAACAGCGGGAGACCCTAAGGGTGAGGGTTTCTTCAAGTCTGAAGGCCAGGAGGGAAAAGGGTGTGCAGTGTTCGACCGCCATAAACCCAGGACCTGGCACCCTCTGCACCGAGACTGTAGGCCAGAGGCCAGGCTGGTCCTCCTTACCACGGAGTTGACACAGGCCATGACGGTGGCTGCAACGCCTCACCGCTCGCGCCTGCGCAGTACGCTGTGTGCACTGAACGTCGTGCTCCCCGCGCTTTGAACGTCCTCGGGTGTCGGGTGCACGCTGCCTGCGTGGCTACGTATGGACGTAAGGACGTAAGGACGCGCAGGGGTCGAGGCGGGGAGGAGAGGAAGGTTCACAGATTGAGCCGGGTTTTCTGGAGGTGCGGTGCCAAGGCGGGGAGAGGGTGGCCTGTGTGGGCAGGGGTCCAGCTACTAGAGCTGATCTGGTCTGATCAGCTCTGGACCGTTCACATGACCTCTGAAGAACCTTTATTTTCTCAATCTGTGAAGAAAAAAAAAAAAAAGGCTAAGAATAAAGCCGTATGCCGGTTCACCTTCAGCTCTGAGGGCGGTTGGGCCAGGAAAGAGGGGAGGCTGGTGGTATCTGTTCTCTCCTACCCGATTTCATTCCTCCCTCTCCGCCGCCCACTCGCAGCTGAACTCCAATAAAAATAGAAGAAGAACCAGGCTCTTCAAGATCCGTTCTCAAAGTATCGGACAGCAGCATCGGGAACCTTGTTAAAATGCAGGCTAATGAGTCCCACCCCAGAGCCGCAGAATCAAACGCTCAGGATGGGGCCCGGGCCTCTGTCACTTGCACATGCCCTCGGGGCGATGCTGAGGAGCACTTCATGAGACACTGTCCTAGGACAAAGATTCTCAGCTTTGCTGCACGTTGACATCACCTGGAGAACTTAATGAAGGTTTGGCACGTAGGTAGCACCCCAGAGAGTCTGATCTGACCATGCAGCTACGGTGGAGCACCATGCTGAAGGGAGCCAGCACCCCGGTGCCACCCAAGGCCCATTCCTCCTCAGGCAGGATCGCCATCTCTTGCTCTACAGTAATTCCCTTCCTCCCCTCAAGGGTAGAGCATCTAGCAGTGATGGCGAGCCTATGACACGCGTGTCAGAGGTGACACGCGAACTCATTTTTTTGGTTGATTTTTCTTTGTGAAATGGCATTTAAATATATAAAATAAATATCAAAAATATACATCTTTGTTTTACTATGGTTGCAAATATCAAAAAAATTCTATATGTGACACGGCACCAGAGTTAAGTTAGGGTTTTATCAAAATGCTGACACGCCCAGCTCAAAAGGTTCGCCATCACTGACTAGGGCATACCTTGCCTAGGGCAGAGGATAGATGTAAAAATAAATAACCTGCAGCATTAGGAAAGGGAAGAAGTCATCTATTGCCACGACTCTGCCAGTGAAACAGCCTTTCTAGCCTGCAGATCAGCCCTAGCCTAGTCAGATGGCTTATTTAATGATTTAAAATTCTATTAGGTTTAAAATTGGCTGTTTATTTATTTAGTTGTGCATGTGAGTTCAGTAGAGCTATTTATGCCCTACCACTCTTTATTTGCTTTTCCTGGGTCGGGTATCTTATGGTTTGTGAGTTTCAAGCAGCTGATTTATACGAAGCCCTTCAGAAGACTTTCCTAAATTGAAAACTATCTGAAATTTCTTTTACAAAAACCCAAGAATTGTATACAGTAATGTTTAATGATTGTATCTCTGCCTGGCAATTTACTACCAGAAGTATTCAAAGTGACTTATTTTTCACCCAAAATAGAAAGCTAAAAGCAGTCATTGATTCCTACTGATATTATAAAATCCAATTAAATTATTCAAGCTGGGAAATAAGAAAGCTGAAAGTTCTCTTGTTTTCCATCTTTTCATACCCAGGTTTTAAAACTCTATTCCTAAATGCATAGGATTGGTAATCACCTAGCTTTTTGTGAGAGCATACTATTTTATATTACTTCATTATATATTTTACCCTCCTAGGGCTATACTGTAGACCATACATACTATTTTTGTAGTTAATGCTCACCCAAGGATACTTTTTTCTTTGATTTATTTTATTTTATTTTATTTTTTTAGAGAAAGTAAGAAGGGGAAAGGGAGGGAGAGAGAAAGAGAGAAAGATTGATGTGAGAGAACCACATCGATTGGTTGCCTCTCGCATCCACCCCCAATCAGGCCAGGGGTTGAACCTGCAACCCAGGTACTTGTCCTTGACTGGAAATCAAGCCCGAGACCCCTCAGTGCTCGGGCCAAATCTCTAGCCACTGAGCACACCAGCCAGGGGAGGTCATACATACTTTTGAAATTAAATTTGGACCTTGATACCCATAAAAAGTGTGACTAAGGGTTGAACTGTTATTGCTGAGTATGTTTAACATACTACTTAGTAGAGTTACATTGAGGTTATGTAACTTTGGCAGAGCAGTGTCAGCAACTTTCCATTTGTCCCTTAGGATGTGTCTGTATGATGATTAGTAGACTCAGATGTAATTTTTTCTCAAGAACAGACAATGGCTTTTAGAAGATATATACTTTAACCCACATTCTAGGTGAATTCAAATTACAAATCTTCTCTGGACCTATGGTAGCCAGTTTCCAGGATGCCCCCAATGAGCCTCACCTCTTGGTATTTACAACCTTGACTTGTGCCCTCTCACATTGTACCATGGTTTTGCTGGGTGACCAATACAATAAAGCAGAAGTGATGGTGTATCACTTCCAATATTAGGTTATAAATGACTGTGGCTTTCTTCCTGGGGATTCCTTCAGATCACACACTTTGGGAAAAGAAAGCTGTCGTGTTATGAGGACACTCAGGTAGCTTATGGAGAGGCTAATATGGCAAGGAACTGAGATTCCAGCCCATGGCCAGCAAGGATCAGAAGCCAGTATACAGTCATAGGAATAACCTTGGACATTGATCCTTCCCCAGTTGGGCTGTCAGATTATTGCAGTCCTGACTGACAGCTTGACTGCCTCCCTTTGAGAGACCTGGAACTAGAACCACCCTCTAGGTTCTCCCAGGTTCTCAATTCCCAGATACTGTGTGAGATAATAAACATTTATCATTTTAAGCAGTTAAGTTTAGGGGCAATTTAACCCATTCTCTGATTGGACTGTGACTAGTGAAAGCTTGGTTTTCCCTCATTGTAATCTCAGCATTTAAATACCTTCATCAATCACAAGAAGATTTCAAAAGTATGTAAAGGATTCTTTATAGACTATAATTTTATAGCCTCGACCCCAGGTTATCATCAAACAAGCAAACAGTTATAGTCGTGTTATGGTCACATTTCTTTTGTCAATAATTCAAACTCAGAGGGAAAGTGTGTTCGTTCATACACAAAACACTTTTGATGCTAAAATTGAAATGTCAAGATCCCAAAGCCTCAGTGAGGCAATTTTACAGTGTCTATTTTTTATGTTAGTAAATAGAGAATAAAAAAGGGATGCTGAGCTTTGGTCCTTCTTTGAGTACTCAGTTCTTTGGAATTACACGTGTGGCAAAGCATAAAGCTCTTCCCCAACTGCCCATCACAGTTCCGAGCATCAAGTTTTCATTTTCTCCTACTTTGTTTAAAGACTACAATATATATTTAAGATATCATTTATAAGCAATGCCAGTTTTGTAACATTTAAGCAACTTTTAATAATCAGATTAATTTCTTTGCATTCTGTATGTTCTCATTACTTTTGCCTGGAGGTTTCAGTGATACTATTACAAAAGTAAAGAAACAATTTCACTTTGCTTATTGTGAGAAAAGGCCATATGTATGAAGTCCTTTCTCTGAATAAGAATTTTTTTAAATGTATTTTAGAGGCAGCCCATTATTTTTTAACATATTAGATTTTACAAATACAGGGTATTTCAGTAACTGTATAGACTCTAAATAGTATGTTTATCAGTAATGAAAAATACAAGTTAGTCTATGAGAATATGGCTTAAGGCAGCAAATATTCATAATTAGTTTCTGAGCATTTTGCAACCAATGCACTAAACCCAGCAGTATTGTGTTTCTCTGCTTCTGTTTCATCCTTCACATCTTCCAGGAAATGAAAATCCAGATAATCTCTGCCTCACCTTGTAACTTTGAAATAGTTACAATGTTGGTAGTTCTGATTTATTTATACTCTGCACTTTTGTAACATTTTCCATTTTCTAATACAACTTCAAAATCAACTTACATTATTTGAACATCAGATACTATTCCACCATGATGAATCCCTTCCCCCTCCAACCCCAAAAGAATTTCAATTAAAATGACTGTGTGACACAATGCTATGGCCAACTAGTGAGCTTATCACACAGTGGAACACTGTTAATGACCACATTACTGCCTATTTTAAAATGTTTAATAGTAAAAAGATGTGTACATTGTGTACATATGAAAATTAGTGATTATAATTAACTCATAGAAAGTATGGAGGGTGACTTCAAACACAATTTTCCCCATGGTTACTTTTTCAATATTCTCATCAGGGTCTTGATAAGGATTCAGTAATTTCCTAGCTAACAAATTATTCCATTTTCATTTCTTTAATCACAATGTGTATAATCATATGTGAGCATGAAATATCAGCAAGGATAATATCCATTGTCTCCAGTTAACTTTCCAATCTAAATTTCTACTTAGGGAAAATGGGAGATATAGACCAATAAACTGAACTTAAGGCTATGACCTGGAGAGAACCAACCCACTTTGTTCTCAGAATAACTGTACTTTCTTTTTTCCTAACTTGTCTAATTTTATAAGAGGTAAATGGAAGCATCTTACATATTCTATATCGTAGGTTATCTTAGGTGCTTCAAATATCAAGAGAGGCAGGGACAACATGAAACAGACACTTCTTCCTAGTCCTTACACTAAGTATAGCTAAAAACTCTAGATATTACATATAAAACAATCATAAGAAGACTCTGAAAGATGGAGAGAAGAGCATAGAGCAATTAGGAACCTCACAACTGAAAGAATGATATAGCAGTTAATCCCCTGGTTTTCTTTTTGCCTTGTGTATACTGGATAGGGTGCTTGTGAAGCTGGCAACCCAGAAACATCAATGGTCACAGACAAAAAAGAACAAAAGCCTTTTTCTCTAGCCAAAGGACCAGGAAAGGGGCAGCAGGACTGAAAACTATTAGACAAATAACTGCTCTACTCCAGTCACATACCACAGGAAGAACTGGCCCCACCCCAGCCCTGTAGGGGAGTTTAAATTTCGCTCTGCCCAGCTGCAATGAGGTGCAGCCATCCCCACAGTGTCAATGGAGATGCGATGCCTGGACTTGTACTCCACTGAGCGATACTGAGGCATCCACACCACCTCTGGGGCGGTGTTAGAGAAGCCAAGACTTTCATTCCTGCCCGGAGATACTGATTCCTCCCCCTGCAGTGCCAGTGCAGGCCGTGTGAGAAGGAGTAACAACGTACCCCAGGGTGATGTCAGTGGACCCTGATGGGGGATCTGAACTTCCACCCTACCCAACCGTAATGAGGGGCTCCTCCCTCCCGGAGGGTTTCAACAGACACTGAGCCAGAAACATGGCCCTTCACCTCCACCTGGCGATAGCATGATGGCACTCCCACTGGCCTGGTGTCAGAGAAGACCCCCTAAAACAGAAGATTTAAATAAGATACAGAATATCATAACAAACAAAATGTCCAGGATGCTATTGAAAATCATTTGTCATACCTAAAACCAGGAAAATCTCTACTTGGATGAGAAAAAAGTCAATAGACACCAACACAAAGATGACTAGATGTTGAAAGTATCTGACAAGGTTTTAAAGCAGCCTCATAAAACTGCTTTGATGAGCCTCGGCCGGTTTGGCTCAGTCGATAGAGCATTGGCCCATGGACTGAAGGGTCCCGGGTTCAATTCCAGTACCTCGATTGCAGGCTCGATCCCTGAACCTGGAGGGGGCATGTGTAGGAGGCAACCAATTTCTCACATTGATGTTTCTCTCTCACTATCTCTCCCTCTCCCTTCTACTCTCTAACAATCAATGGAAAATATCTTCAGGTAAGGATTAACAACAACAACAACAAAAAAAACCACTTTGATGAGCGATTAAGAAAACAATTTAACAAGCACTTTAAACAAAATAATAGACAGTCTCAGCAAAGAAGTGGAAGATATAAAGAAAAACCAAATGGAAATTATATACTGAAAAAAATTAAAAATTCAATGGGCTTGTTATGAATTGAACTATGACCCCCCCCCCCAAAAAAAAAGATATGTTAAAGTCCTAATTCCTAGTATTTCCAAGTGTGATCTTATTTAGAAATAAGATCTTGCAGGTGTAATTAGTTAAGATGAGGTCATACTGAAGTAGAGTGGGCCCCTAATCCAATAGAACTGATGTCTTTATAAGAAAAGGACAAGGATACACAGAAAGACAGCCATGTGACAACAGAGGCAGTGATTGAAGGAATGAATCTATAAACCAAGGAACACCAAAGATTGCCAGCAAACACCTGAAACTAGAAGAGGTGAGGAAGAAATTCTCTGCCAAAGGTTTCAGAGGGAGTATGGTTATGTCAACACCTTGATTTCAAACTTCTAGCCAAACTTCAACCTAAGGTAATAAATTTATGTTATTTTAAGTTACCAGTTTATGGCATTTTGCTATGGTAGTCCTAGGACACATACAGGGCTCAACAGCAAAACAGATGGTAAAGGAAAGAATCAATGAACTTGAAGATAGAACAATAGAAGTAACCCAATTTGAACAACAGAGGGAAAAATAGACAATTCAACTATAAGTGGATTTCTCATCAGAAACCATGAAGGTCAGAAGGAAGGGGCCTGAAAGAAAAGAACTGTCAGCTCAGAATCCCATATTCAGTGAAAATGCCCTTCAGGGGGGAGGAAAGAGGGGTGAGGATCAAAACATTCTCAGATGAAACAAAACTAAGATTATTTATCACTAGCAAAACCACTCTAAAAGAGTGACTAAGGAAGTTTTTGAAATGAAAAAGAAATAATAAAAGAAGGAATATCAGGAAGAAGTAAAGAAGAACGAAAAGTAAAAATATGAGTAAGTATAATACACTTTCCTTCTCTTGAGTTTTCTACTGTGTCTCACAGTTGAAGCAAAACTTATTACATTGCCTCATGTGGTTCTCAAATTCTGTTATCAGTGGGGGAGGATAAAGTAAGGTAAGGTTTCTTCTGTTCACTGGTACTAGTAAAAATATTGACTGTGATAAGTTATGCATGTATAATGTAATACCTAGAGCAACCATGAAAAAAAGCTACACAAAGAAATATGCTCAAAAATACTATAGATAAATCAAAATGGAGTTCTAAAAAATGTTCAAGTAACCAACAAGAAGGCAGGAAAAAGAAAAGAGATACAGAACAGAGGGAACACACAGAAAACAAAAAGACAGGCACAAACCAGTATTGGCAAGGATGTGAAGAAAGTGTAAAGTGGTGCAACTTCTTTGGAAAACAGTTTGGCAGTTTCTTGAAAATTTAAATATAAATTTACCATATGACCCACCAATCCCACTCATACCCAAAAGAAATGAAAACACATGTCCAGCCCAGCCAGCATGGCTCAGTGGTTGAGCATCAACCTATGAACCAGGAGGTCACAGTTCAATTCCCAGTCAGGGCACATGCCTGGGTTGTGGGCTTGATCCCCAGTGTGGGACATGAAGGAGGCAGATGATCAATGAATCTCTCTCATCATTGATGTTTCTATCTCTCTCTCCCTCTCCCTTCCTCTCTGAAATCGATAAAAGAAAACATCTCCACACAAATACTCATACATGGACGTTCATAGCAGCGCAGTTGATTATAGTAAAAAGGCAGGGAAAACCCAAATGTCCATCAACTGATGAATGGGTAAATAAGATGTGGTATTGCTCTATAATTGAATGGAATATTATTGACAATAAAAAGGAATAAAATTCTGATACATGCATGAACCTGGATGAGCAATGTGGAGGAATCTCAAAAACATGACACTAAGTGAAAGAAGCCAGAGACAAAGGGCCTACATTGTGAATTCTATTTATATGAAATATCTAGAAAAGGTAAATATATAGAGACAGGCATTAGATTAGTGATTGCCTGGGACTGAGATGAGAACAAGGAGTGACTGAAAATGGACTTGAGGGATCTTCTGGGGAAGACAGGAATGCTCTAAAACTGATTGTGGTGATGACTGTACAATTGTGTGACTATAATAAAAACCATCGAATTGTACACATAAAACAGGTGGATTTATGATATATAAGTCAATCCTCAGCAAAGCTGTTAAAAGGTGTCAGGAGAGGCTCTCTTCTTTAGTGTAGACCCAATTTTTTTTAAATTGTGGTAAAATACACACAACATGAAATTTGCTATCTTAACCATTTTTAAGTACAGTTCAGTGGCATTAAGTACATTCATATTGTAATGCACCCACCACCACCACCATCCATCTCCACACCTCTTTTCATCTTGCAAAACTGAAATTATATGCCTATTAAACAATAACTCCCATTTTTATTTGGGTTTATACTCTATCCTTACAAGGAAAAAAGCACCTTCTGCAGCTACAGAATGGGTTCAAAACACTTTCAACAAAAGATGCTCTCATTTCACAACCAGAAATAACACTTACTGTATCCGATGTTAGGTATTCAATGAAAAAACGCGATCCCTGGCACAGAGTAGGTGCTAAAAGGTTAAAGCTGCTTTCTCTTCTCTTTAGCAGCTTTTATAAACAAGATTAAATCAAATTTAAAACAAACATTTTAATCTTTTCAGCCCTTTTAAGATATGTGTGTGTGTGTGTGTGTGTGTTTGTGTTTGTGTGGGTGTGTGTGTGTTTATTAAAGAAAAGTGTATTTGCAATTATAAGTGTGATAGATTTTAAATTTCTTAAGGATTGAGGCTGTGTATTATTCATCCTTATATGCCCCCTGAGTGCCTAGCACAGTCCCTCCATTATAGAAAGCATTCATTAAATCTTATTGATTTGAAGTTATTGTTAAAATGATGTAAAATGGAATTTCTAGCCCATTTGTGGGAAAATAATTAGGGGCTAAGATGCAACTATCCTTAGGAGAAGTAGTACATTGATCCAAGTTCATCCTATCATTTATTTATTCATTCGATATTTTTTATTCAACATATAGGTTATAAGCTCTGGCTAAGGGATCAGCACCATAGCATTGGCATTGATACTACCATCACCTACCACCACCTCTGGATTTGGGCCTCTTCCCAGAAAATAGGAAATCAGTGGGCAGAGCACTCCAATCAAAATTCCTGCTGGGATGGAGGAAAAAATAAATGCACAAGCAATTACAATATAATGGGATTAGTCCTAAAAATCACTTAGGAAAAACACCTAATGTGAATGGGGACAGTCTGGGAAGGCTCTCTGTAGTGGGATCCCTAAACTAGGATCTGTGGGATGAATAAGGGACAGGGGAAGGGGGCCAGGAAAAGTGTGCCAGGGAGAGGGCACGGTACAAGCCAGAGCTTGGGGCATGAGAGAGAACATGGTGGGTTTGAGGAAATGAGAGCAGTTCGATTTGGCCAAAAGACAGAGACCCAACCGGGCAAATGTGGCAAAGCCGAGGCAGGCTGGTAATCCGTGCCAGGTCACTGACCGCAGCATGGAGTGTGGGTTGGAGGACGGCCATGCTGAAAGCAGAGAAGCAGTTAGAAGTCTGTGGGGTCAGGAAGAATGAGCAGCCCTGTTTGAAAAGCAAGCAGCCGAAGCAATGTCTACAGGGGAGGACAGCAAGATCTACGTTACTGATGTATATCCTTTCCGGGCACTCAATCCAATAAGGCAAGCAGGAGGAGAGGGGAGGACCCCAAGGGACTTGAGGAGGTTTAGGGGAAGGGGTGGAGCAGCCAAGGATGGAGAGCAAGGCAATAAAAAGAGGGCAACAAACATCATCCTGTTCACAATTTTACCCAAGGCCACTTCTGGTCCCAGTGTGAGTTTAATATAGAATCTGTCCTTTTCCACAATGAGTACTTAGCGAAGCCTTTGAAAAGTGTTTCAGAATATCTCAAAATTATCCACTGGAGAGGAAGGCTCTTGGCATTTAACAATGCCACTGTTCACAGATGCTCTTTCCCTGTCCTTTTCATGGCACTTGGCCTTTCAGTGGAATTCTCTCTGAGTAGTGTAAAAATATCAAAATAAAACCCTACAGAAAAGGACAAGCACTGCAACTGGGTGCCATCTCCCACCCACCACGCAGCCACTCCCAGGCCTGCAGTGTCTCTCAGAGATGAGAGGCAGAAAAGGAGACTAAATTCCATACTGTTCTCAGTTCCCAATTTACAAAATAGTTGATATTCAATCAAGCATTAGTATCAGTAAAGAGCACATAAATTGAAAGACATGAACGAAGTATTCAAGAAAATAAAATTAGCACTGGCCAGTGTGGCTCACTTAGTTGGAGCATCGTCCTGTACACCAAAAAAGTGGTGAATGCAATTCCCTGTCAGGGCACATACCCAGGTTGCAGGTTTGATCCCAGATCAGGGTGCATACAGGAGGTAGCTGATCAATGTTTCTTTCTCACATCGATGTTTCTCTCTCTCTCTCTCTCTCTCTCTCTCTCTCTCTCTCTCTCTCTCTCTCTCCCTCTTTCTCTCCCTCTCCCTCTCCCTTCCCCTTTCTCTCTCTAAAAAAGTCAATGAAAATAAACCAAAAGAAAATTAAAGTCCATCACAAAGGAACCTTAAAGGGATTCCACAAACACCCACCCTCTGTGAGAGGGTGAAAAGTCTCTGAATCCAATTCCATTTCTGGAAAAGAAACTAAGAAATAATACTTTGGCTATAGAGGCCTGCCTGCATCTGTACCCATAAACTCTGCCTTCCCGCCTATTGCAATGAGTGAACTTTTCATGCCTTTATCTAAATCAGCCCCTCTGCTAGCACCTCCAATTCCATCCCCTCATCTACCCAGAGGTATAGCCCTAGTATTTTCTCTCTCTGTCTTCTGCATCATCATTTTTCCTTTCACTAGTGCCAGCATGCAGAGATAGCCACCACCCAGCGGTATACAAGGGTGGGGAGGAACAGTCAGTCTTGGGTGCAAGTAATAATGGAATGCATTGTCTGTACAGAATCTATCTACTTATATAAAAACCATGGGTGGTGTTCCTCACGACCACAACTGCCGTGTCCAAGTGGAAGGAAGTCAGTCCTGCAGGGGTTGTCTTGGCAACGGCTGCACCCTTCCCCAAGCTGTTTCCTGGAGCTGTTTCTGGTGAGGTCGGGGTTTGAGGCAGGAACCCACCCTTGGAGCATGGACCCAATGAATCCCTGGTCATTTTGCCAAGGGCTGCGCCCTCCCCAGCTGTTTCCCGTGTGGCCTGAGGGAAGAACCCACCCTCAGAGCACCAGAAGCGCCCAGCAGCAGTCAGTCCTGGGTTGCTGAGGTGGAGGCTGCGTATAACTCTAGGTCTGGCCCAACAGGGGGCATGGCCAACCTTCAAACCAGACCCTAACAGTAGAAAGGAGGGAGCCCCATTCCTCACAGAAACTGCTATTGGATAGCTTGCTGTCAGTGGCCTGCCAGCCAGGAACCCCATTCACCTGCAACCCAGACACTGACAGGAGGGAGGAGGGAGCCCCTTTCCTCACAGAATCGACAGGTGGCCAGTTTGCCATCAGGGGCCTGCCAGCTAGCAATCCTATTCACCTGTACCCTGGCCCCTTACAGCAGGGAGGAGAGACTATGTTTAAAGACCAACTATTGGAACAAAGTACCTCTGAAGCCAAAAGAAGCCATTGTTGGCTACAGAATAGTTAGAAACATCAATGAGAGAGAAACATTGATCAGCTGCCTCCTGCACACTCCCTACTGGGGATGTGTCCGCAACCAAGGTACATGCCCTTGACCGGAATCGAACCCAGGACCCTTAAGTCCGCAGGCCAATGCTCTATCCACTGAACCAAACCGGTAAGGGCAATTAATTCCCTTTTAATGTGCACAAATTTCGTGCACTGGGCTACTAGTATATATATATATATATAAAAGCCTAAGCAACTGAACCACCACACAACTGGAACAACCAGAATGACCAGAACAACCAGTCGCTCTGACATCCACTGACCACCAGGGACAGACACTCAACACAGGAGCTGACCCCTGGTGGTCAGTGCATTCCCACAGGAGGAGCACCACTCAGCTGAGACCTGTCCTGGTGGCCCACCAGCCCTGTGACAGTCACTCACGCCCTCAGAAGTCCTGCAGGTCTAATCTCCAGAGAATGGGCCAGATACCAACAGACCAGCACCACTGGCATGATCCCAACAGCGCCGCTGGCCTTCTGGAAGTCGACCTCAGGCACCGCAGCTGCTTCCCCTCCCTAGCTGCTCCACAAGGAAGAAACAATATAAAAGCAGCCACCAGGAGGCTCCTGACAACCGGAACAATGTCAGCAGGACGGATCCAGATCTGGGCTGGAAAGGGTGTCCCACTGCCTGCCCAGAGGGCCAACCGCATCTCGCCCTCTCCACCCTTCGGGACCCCACCCATGCACAAATTCATGCACTGGGCCTCTAGTTTAAATATAATAGTGAAACTCACTAAAAGTCAGTCTGCTTTCTATAATCACCATGTGCTGTTCTAAGCCATGTCAGAAATAAAATGCTACCACCAAACCCCAATTTTTTTATTAGCATAGTGTTCTAAAAAAATTGCTGAATTACTATGGACTTTAATAATGCATATGTAAACTTCAAATCAGAAAATTTAAATTTCTCAGCATTTAATAAACATTGTCTTCTATAGAGGGTAATCTGGAAAACTCCCAGTTATGCAGTTAAACCAAGGACATATGAGGATTCAGATACACATGTTCATTTGGAGGATACCTGATGGTCCAGAATCATTCAAATTTGATTCAGGTGCAGTTCTTGCCCCAATCCTGGGTTTAAACCATAGAGTAAAAATTTTAAAATGATTGTAAAGATAAAGAAATAGAACCTGAGTTACTTCAACTCTGTCATTCTCTGTGACCATTTGGAGTTACTATTTGTGTCTTTAAATTTTTTTTAAAGGAGTTGCCGCCGCCATTGGAGTGAGGCCCCCCCCTTTCCCCCTCGCCTCCTGACAGTAAAGGTTTAAGGGGGACAGAGCCCTGGGAGGCCGGGCCGGGCTCGGGGGCCACCCCGGGGGCCCGGGCCATGGATGTGCGCCGTCTGAAGGTGAACGAACTTTGGGAGGAGCTGCAGCGCCCCGGCCTGGACACTCGGGGCCTCAAGGCCGAGCTTGCTGAGCGGCTGCAGGCGGCGCTGGTGGCCGAGGAGCCCGAAGACGAGCGGGAGCTCGAGGCTGAGGAGGAACCCGGGATACCTGGGCACAATAACGAGGAGGTCGAGACCGAGGGGGGCTCCCAGCTGGAAGGGACCTCGCAGCCGCAGCCACCGCCGCCGGGGCTGCAGCCGCATCCGGAACCTGGCGGCTACTCGGGGCCGGACGGACATTATGTCATGGACAATATTACCAGGCAGAACCAATTCTATGAGACTCAGGTCATCAAACAGGAAAACGAGTCAGGCTATGAGAGAAGACCACTGGAAATGGAGCAGCAGCAGGCCTATCGCCCAGGTAGGAAAGTACACATGGTACATCTCTTTTGAGGGAAATGGAATCTATAGGGTAAGGGGAAAGTGGGTTTACAATATTTTGTATGGAAAATACAATAATTAATAAATAATAATATAAAAAAAAAGTGAAATAGAATGTGAAGGGTAAGATGTAATATTTTTGCTTAATAATTTTTGTTTAGTTACTTTGCATATAAAATATTTATTGCATTTGAGTAATAATATATCTAAAATTGAAGTTTATTATTTTATTCATTTTAAATATATATACATATACATATATATATATATATAGAGAGAGAGAGAGAGAGAGAGAGAGAGAGTGGTTTCAGAGAGGAAGGGAGAGGGAAAGAGAAATAGAAACATCAATGATGCCCAGGCAGGTGCCCTTGACCAGAATCGAATATGGGACCTTTCAGTCCGCAGGCCTACTCTATCCACTGAGCCAAACTGGCTAGGGCTATTCTTTTATTTTCATCATTGTCTTAAAACTAAAGAAGGAATATAAAATAAAACATTACAGTAGCAGTTGCTTAAGTTGTACCCTTTTTTGCCTATATTCTTATTTTATTAAAATTCACTTGTTAGTTACTGGACAACTATTTAAATAAAATGTTATTATACCAAACTGTAACAAAGAACCAAAGTACAAACTGTTAGGTAAATATAAAAACTATTGAATAAATAGTTGTGTTTTTCTTTTTATCCTGCACAAACCTGGAGGAATTTGCAGGTGTTTGTTTGCAGGATTGTGAAACCAAGTAACCAGTTCATAATTATTCTAAATTTCATAACAAAATCTAAAGTAAGATCTCCCACCAATATGAAATAACATTGACTGGTGGAGCTCAAGCAAGAAAACATTTAAAAGCAGAACAAGAAGTGTTGAAGCAATGACTAAATTTATAGTTAATGAAAACCCTGAAGCGATACAAGCTGACACATCCAAAACACCCCATGATAGAAACACCACAAGATTCAGATGACATGGGACTGAAAGATGACAAGGCCCCAATTTCTGTAAGCATTGACAGTGTGGAAGAGAGGGAAATGTTCAGCAGGAGTCAACATCAATAAGATGATTTTTTTTTAATGAAGGAGAGACACTACTAAAGACCAAGACTAAGATTTTGGTCTTAAGCAGGGGATGGGTGTTAAAAAAGATCTCATACTCACCAACTACTGTCCTAATGTTCATATTTACAAAAAAAACTCCTCAAAAAAGCCATCTACTCACTGTCTCCACACCCAATTGAGTTGTCTGTCAAGGTCACCGACGATTTCCATGTTGCTTGCTAAATTCAACGGTCACTTCTTAGTTCTCCTCTTATCCTATCAGCAACACTTGAGGTAGCTGATTATACTTACTCTAGCTAGCTTCTCATCTTCCGTCTCCTTTACTGAATCATCCTCCTTTTCCTGAACTCTGAACTTCAGAGTCCAAACACTCAGTTCTCAGACCACCTCTACTCTTCATATTCACTCAGTGAGCTTATCCAGTCCTAAAGCTTCTAGTTCTAATATCTCTAAATGTTATATCTCCAGCCCAGACCTCTTTCCAATTATACACCCAATTGCTACCTGCTGTCTCCACTTGGATGTCTGGTAAGCGTCTCAAAGTTAACACACCCAAACCTGAATCTCTCATCTTTCTCCCCTAACCTGCACCTACAACAGTCTTACTTTTCTCCATAAAAGACAGCTCCATTTTTTAGTTGTTGAGGCCAAAAATCTGGGAATCATTTTTGGTTCCCATCTTTCCCTCATGCTGGGAATCTCATCCAATCTATCAGCATACTTATTAGCTCTGTTTTCCAATGGGTTCTGAATCCAACCATTTTTCATCTCCCATCACCATTCCTAGTGACCATCTCTCACCTGGGTTAGTGCAATAGCCTGCTATCTGCTCTCTCTGCTTCTGCCATTGCCCCCTTCTGTGGCCATAGGGTCATCTTAACATGTAATTTAGTTCATGTCACTCCTTCACACAACACCTTCTAATGGCGCCTATCTCAGAATAAAATCTAAAGTCCTACCCACAACCTCTCTCATATCCCCCCAGCCATCCTCCGTGTACACTCTGCCCCTGTCACCCAGTAGCCATCTGTCTGGCTTGCTGTCCCTCCAATAATCTAAGCATATTCTGATTTCAGCACCTTTGCAGTAACAATTCCCTCTGGGGCACTCTCTTCTTTGTGTGTCCTTGGTGACTTGCTTCCTCACTTCTTTCAGGTCTCTGCTATAATGTCATCTCATCAGAGAGGACTTCCCTGAGCAATCTACCTAAAATAGCACTCTTTTGCCACTTTGATGCTTCCCTCCACCCCACTGCATTGCAATGATCACAATGTGATATCTATTGTCTGACTTCCTCCACTATTATACAGTATATCCTCTACAAAAACAGGAATTTACTGTTTTGTGATTACTTATCCTCAGTGCCTAAAAAAATGCAGACACATAATAGGCACTCAATCAACATTAGAATCAGCAAGACAATTATTTGGAACAATGGTCACATAGCATTTTGAGGTAATTTAAGTTGACCACTTAAGGCAGCCAATGTCTTAAGCAAGCTCTATTCTTTAGAGTGTGGAAGACACCTTTGGGGGTGTCTCATGTATTTTGTCACATTCATAGGCTCACCCATGCTGTAAGATTTTGGGAAGTGCCCTGGCCTCTGTGGCTCAGTTGGTTGAGCATTGTCCCATGCAGCAAGAGGCGCACTGATTCCATTCCCAGTGAGGACACATGCCTGGGTTTCGGGCTCTATCCCCAGTAGTGGGTGTACAGGAAGCAGCCGATCCTTGTTTCTCTCTCCCTCTCCCTCTAAAAAATCAATAAAAATAGCCCTAGCTGGTTTGGCTCAGTGGATAGAGTGTCAGCCTTCAGACTGAATGGTCCTGGGTTCCATTCCGATCAAGGGCACGTACCTCGCTTGAGGCTTCCGGCCCTGGTTGGGGACATGCGGGAGGCAACCAATCGATGTGTCTCTCTCACATCAGTGTTTGTCTCTGTCTCTCCGTCTCCATTCCACTCTCTCTAAAAATCAATGGAAAAATCATCCTCAGGTGAGGATTTTTTTTTAAATCAACAAAAACATATTCTTCAAAAATATCTAAAAGAGGACAACATCCACCCAGAAAGATTTCAAAGACGAAAATAGTGCCCATCTTGAAAAGACAAAGCCCATTACTGATTTCTGAGGACTAAACAGGGTGAGAAGGCTCATTCCTGAGTCAAGGTGGCATGGAATATTCGCCTGAAAGTAAATATTTGCTTATTCTTACCTAAGAATCTGAAAGTACAATCCTAGGCTGAAGCTTTTTAGAGACCACATTGACCTTGATTCATGCAACTGAAGCTCAGAAGTCAAACAGGATGGATTCATTATAATCGTTTATAACTCTTTTAAAGTAAGCAGATTTTAAGTTTATTAACTCTCATTAGAATAAGTATGTTTGAAATCTGTTGGGAAGAAAGGCACTCTTTTTCTGTTCCTAGCTAGCACTTAGAAATGTTTACAGATAAGCATGGTGCTTAAATCTTTGGGATGTGTAAAATTGTATTCAACAGCATTTTTAGACAAAGCATTAAGAATACTTTTAAATGTTTGTCTAGTTCATTAATTTTGAGTATACTCCACTGGACTCACAATGCTTTGAGATGCTTTACAAAATGCCCCCAAGATCTTGTATTAATCATAATACAAGCACCACCAAATTCAAATGTAGTTTCTAATGCTGAGGAGCAGCAGCTTGCGTGTGAGCGCCCTCTTCTGTTCCCAGAATATACCGCAAAATGCCTTACACGAAATTCACAATTCTGGGTAGTACAAAATGGGCTTTTCAGGAAAACTCCAACACACACAATCGTTCTTGAAATAAGTTATCCTCCTACCTGTGGCTTAGAAGGCTGTTTTGGAGCAGATGCAGAAGGGGAAGATGAGGGAAAAGTTGCAATCCCATAAGCCAAATGGCGATTTGCATTTCTTCACCAGGAAGTCTCATAGAAATGAACTTCATTCAATCTTTTAAAACACACTTTGGGTGGTGAGCATGCAATAGAGTATACATGTTGTATTATAAATCCCCTGAAATTTATATACCGTTTCTAGCCAATGTTATCACAATAATTTTTTTAAATGGGGAAACTAATCTGTTTTCCTTTTCCTTACAGGTGAAGATGACTTTAAAGACAATACTACCTAAAACTTTTAAAAAAATTTAAATTCTTTATTGGTTAAAGTATTACATATGTACCTAAAACTTTTATGCTATTGTTTTGTAATTCAACTATTTGCTTTCTGACCAGCAATTCGCCCTTGCTTTAGAATTACAGTCAAATTCATATTTAGATGCCAGTTCCAAGTAGGAACTTTTAAATACAATTGTAACAAGAAAAATCTTTTATTTCATAGACACTGGGAAAATGTACGGGTAACTAGGTTGCGCCCCATGAAATTGCCATCAAGATGGATAAACTTTGTAAGATTCAATCCAATGCACCCAGCCCTGTGCTTTAGGACCCAGGGTAAGGGCATACAAGGTCCCTGGAGTAGATAGAGTAGCTCCAGAGACTGGGGAGGGGCTGGAAGAGAGCAAAATCTCATGGAATCATTGTGTGTGTACACCAAGCATGTCAAACTCGCAGCTGGCAAGCTGATGCAGCCCATTGGCCACCAGTTTGACATGCTTGTGGTACACAAAGGGGGTGAAGTGGAGACAAAACAGCAAAGAATTGATGGATGAGAATTTGAGGGATTTTGTTACAAATATGACCAGTTTTAGGTCACTTAATCCTTTGTTGTTCCTAAGGAATTAGAGCCAAGCCCTGTAGCTAAAACAGTGCTTACTGATCTGGCCTGTAGGAAGTTTTATTTCCTGTAGCAGTTTTGAAATTTAACTTGAATATTGAAATGGAAGTTAAATTTCAACACATGGCAGTGAGGGGAGTTTGCCAATCTAAAACATGCTTTGGTGGGGAGGGGGAGGTAATTGATTATTTTAAGGTGATTATTTTTAAGAAACTATTTTAAGCTGGTTGTTTTTAAGAAAAGACTCAGGAATAACCTTTGGCCTTCCCCCTGCCTAAAATTATTTAAATAGAGGATCTACTCCAAGATGGGAGCTATCATCATAAATCACTGTAGTCTGATATGAACTGAATGTGATGCACAGGGAGGAACCCAGCAACGCCCATCTGCTCAAAGTCCTCTGCCCACTGTTAAAGATGACCCAGCAAACATATTTACCAAACATTTGCTTTTCATCTCCATGTGAATTGTCTCCTCCCCTTTGGAGTTCCAAACCAGGACCTCCCCTGTTCTTTATCCTTAGCTCAAACCCCAACTGCCCCAATTGTCCTTGGTTCCAGATTCTCACGGAATCTCCCCCCGCCCCCAACCCCAGTAGGTACATATGCAATAAACTTGGTTGTTTTCTCTTGTTGATTAGAAGAACTTTAAAAGGGTAGGAAAAAAAATGTATTCTCCCTCTCCCCTCACAGCACCTTTCTCATAAAAAGGGTGGGTAGAGAGGTTGTTAGGTTGGTTTATTTTAGAGCTGATTTATCTTCATATCTTTTACAGCCTCTCCCCTCAATCTTATCTGAAGTATATTCTATACAATTATATAAAAATAGCTTTCTAAACTTTCAAAAAATAGTTTTAAATGCCCATTATATCCATAATACTAGTTGCCAAGATTTGAAAATTCTTTAGAATTATCCTGTGGACAAAGTTTGTCCTGCTGTCAGGAAAAATTGCCAAAGATTTTGAATAGTAGCTCAATTGTCCAGGTTATCAACACCTTTCATTGTCTTTGCATTATTTTACAAGTCTGTATATTTTAGAAAACTGATAATACACATAATACAAGTCCATACAAATGCAGATTAATTGTGGGCCAGTAGGGGAAATTGATTATCTAATCTAATAAAAGAGAAACATGCAAATTGACCACACCTCCGCTATGCCCCAAGCCATGCCCACCAGACAATAAGAGCGACTATATGCAAATTAACCCAACCAAGATGGCAGCCGGCGGCCAGCAGCCATGGAGCTGGAGCAAGCAGGAGGCTTGGTTGCCCCGGCGATGGAGGAAACCAAGCTTCCCGCCTGCCCTGGCCGGCTGTAGCCTCCGCTCAAGGCAACAATGTTTCAATTATAGAAGATAAATAAATCCCAGATACCTGCTTCCAGCCAGCCTCCACTGGGAGCTTGGGTGGCTGGGGGCCATGGCCAGCCTGCAAACAGCCATCAGCCCCTCACCCAGGATGGCCACACCCTCATGGGGTGAGGGTCCCCACTGGGGGTCTTGGCCAGCCTGCAAACAGCCATCAGCCTCTCACCCAGGCTGGCCAGGCACCCCAGCAGGGACCCCCACCCTGAAGGGGGTGTGGCAAGTCTGAAAACAGCCATCAGCCCCTCACCCAGGCTGGCCAGGCACTCCAGTGGGGCCCCCCACCCTGATCTGGGACACCCTTCAGGGCAAATCAGCTGGCCCCCACCCATGCACCAGGCCTCTATCCTATATAATAAAAAGATAATATGCAAATTGACCCCAACAGCAGAATGACTGGGAGTGACTGGTCACTATGACACACACTGACCACCAGGGGGCAGACACTCAATGCAGGAGCTGCTCCCTGGTGATCAGTGCGCTCCCACAGGGGGAGCTGTGCTCAGCCACAAGTCAGGCTGACGGCTGCCAGCACAGCGGTGGTGGTGGGAGCCTCTCCCGCCTCCTCAGCAGCACTAAGGTTGTCCGACTGCAGCTTAGGCCTGCTCCCCACTGGCAAGTGGACATCCCCCGAAGGCTCCTGGGCTGCCAGAGGGATGTCTGACTGCCAGCTTAGGCCCAATCCCCCAGGGAGCGGGCCTAAGCCAGCAGGTGGTCATCCCCTGAGGGGTCCCAGACTGCAAGAGGGCACAGGCCACACTGAGGAAACCCCCCTCCCCCCCAGTGCACAAATTTTTGTGCTCCGGGCCTCTAGTCTATATATATAAAAGCCTAAGCGACCATTACGACCGGTCGACCGAACAACCACCAGGGGGCTGACGCTCAATACAGGAGCAGCCCCCTGGTGATCAGTGCGCTCCCACAGCCAACCTCCTGCAAACAGCCAACCTCCCATGATCCCTCTTCCTGGCCAGCCGGCCAACCTCCCATGGTCCTTCCCCCTGGTCGGCTGGCCCCAATCGCCCCAATAGGCCCTGATCAGGATTGGGCAAGATGGCCCCAATCAGCCCCGATTACCGGCCAGGCCAAGGAACCCCACCCATGCATGAAGTCGTGCACCAGGCCTCTAGTTGATTATATTACTGCATTGTGGATAGATTCATTTTACATCTATTTGTAAATTCATTTCAGAATTCCTTATTTCATGTACATCTCTGCTTTTGAATTTTCCTTGGAACAAGTTGCAACATGTTAATCCCCCCCTCTACACACATACCCAATTAGTTAACAAATTAAGTAAAACCGTGGGCATATACTCACATTATTTCTTTAGGAGAGTAATGATTATATCCTCTTTTAAAAGTCATCCTTTAACATCCCAAATGATAGTTTGGTGGTGTTATTTTTCCAGGATGTGCCAAGATGCCATGTTCACTGACTCCTTAATAGTAAAGCAGTATACATTCGCCTGACAGAGTCAATTGTTTAAGTTTATTAAAATTGACTTCACACCTTTAAAAAAAAATAGCCCCAGACCTTGCAAAAGAAGATATAAGTCCACCACACAGCAAGAATCATTTGAAATACATCTTTAATTTTGAAAAACCAATATGCAATCTACCAAATACTTTGTTACACGATTATTAAGGCTCAATCTATTTTATATTTGTGTTGCTATGTCATAAAGTAATATTTTAAGTACGATATAATACTTAATCATTATTAAGGAAGGCTTTCTAACTGAATTTACAAGAAAAGGGCTGTATCATAAGCACAGCTTCAGAATGAAGGTAAATAATCCTTAGAACTATCTAATATATAAATCAGGTTAAAAAAAAAAAAAAAACCACACAAAACAAATCCAATCTGTATGTGCTGAAAAGTATTTTTTTCATACCTTTTAAAATGAATAAACTATTTCTATTCCCATAGAAAGAGAAAATGTCTTTAAATTCTGATCTGTACAATTGATCAAGGAACCATCAAGCCATGAATTCACTTCCACAGTTAATATGATCCTTTGACTGGGAAGGCAACCAGACCTGAACAATTAGAGCAGGACAACTAGTCAGAACCTGGTCAAGTCCTGGGAAGCCTGACATGTGTAATCAAATGACTGACCCCTAACCAGTCAAACTCAGAAAGGGTTGATCTAAAGTACATAAACTAAAATGCTGGAAAGGAGTAGTTCCTCCTTCACTCTCCTCCATCCTTGCCAACCTTAAAAGCAAGGGGTTCCATTATTATAGTTGTCTTTCAGATCATCATTTACTTTCTAGCAAAGGAGATTCTACTTCTTAATTTGTAAGTCTAAATGGACCCTATCTAATTTTTCACTTATGGCACTGTGGTCACATCTTACCTTCTGTCGTTTCTGAGGTCAAAAGAATTGTATTAAAAAGCCTCTCCTTCCTCCACAGAATGTTAATTTAACGCTAAGTAATGAATATTTAAGAATCCTAATAGATGTGCAAATGAACAATTATGCCATAGCACCCCGCTGTTAACGCCATCAACCTTTGCATTGCAGCGGAAACTCAATTTGGGCTTTAGTCAGCGGTTTGTTACTAGGTTTCCAACACTGATCTTGAGATGCTCCTGAAGGCTGATGGCTGGTAAGTAAGTGACCCCAGCAGTGAGGTAGTCACAGACCGGGCAACCTGTGAAGCACGAGGGGCGATTAATTGAACCCTTTGCTGAAATTATTCCGAGGTGTAAATATTCATTAAGTCCAACTGAATCAGACTCTGAGTTCTTCATGGGCAGGATGCCATTAAACAGATTTGAAAGGAATGGCAGTAATTAACCCAGCGAACTTTGCTGGCACCTGGAGCAGCAGCACCCCCAGCCACCTTCATATTTGGTTTGAGCAGATTGCAGTCTCTCCAGAGTGTGCTGCGCCAGAGGATGGGGAAAGATGGTGGAATTTTTCTTAATGACGCACACACAGATTTGCCCTTCCATACATCAACAGTGAGTCTCAAGCATATGATATTATGAGCAATGCATCAAGTGGGGTTAAAAAGAGCAATAACACTTCATTTTAACAGTCAACTTCTGCCTTCCTTGCTGTTATAGCAAAATAATGAAAAACAATAAAATCTGCTGATTGATACAAACCATCATACATGTTCGTTTTAATCTGGTTTTGGAACAGATTACAATGAATGGGACACAATATTAAATAAAACATAAGACATAAACTCTGAGCCGACCAATAAATGTTGTTTGGAAGAACATTATTATATCAGTTTTTACTCAAAACAAATCTAGTAAATAGAGAAAAATATCTCCTAATCATATTGTAGATCCAACATAAATTGAAGGTGTGTTAATACCAAATGGAGGACTTTGTTTTTCAGACTAAAAAAATACCTAGAATATAGATTTCATGAATTTTAAAATTTGACCTTTCCCTGTAAATATTGAAAGGAAGTTATAAACAGGATTATAACTGCTAATGCTATTGGCTTTTCATTAGAAACCAAACATTTAGCTGACCGAAGAACAGAAATGTCAAAAATCTAGGGAAAATAATCTAGTGTTTTTCATTTTGCTCTAAATTTAGTAGAACTAGCATAAAATAATCATGAGCTAGACTTCTACTCACGAGAGACTTATGTTAATCACAAATAATACTTTATCAAAATACATTCTTAGAGTCTGTACTTTTGGGAAAGAATATTCATGAAGTTTAAAAATTCATCTTTAATGCACATAAATATTTTAACTGGTGTCCAATACTGGGATTCCATTTTAAAAGAAATCTCTCCAAGCAAAAGGCAATAGGTCTTAGTGACTGGTACTAAAATATGTATATCAACAGAAATAGCTTCTTTGCAGCCAACACCAGAATACAAATACATTTTGAAAACAATAATACCAGGGGCAGAGACAGGTACCAAATACACAGCCAATGATTACTTGCCATGTGGTAAGAGGACAGGAAGATAAATAATTCAAAACCACAGACACTTTCCACATCTCCATTTTAGCTTGTGGTTTCAGCATCAATCTATACCGACCCACATTTCAGAGATGAGCAAGAGGGAAAATTAAGTATTTTGGTTTATGTGTTTTTTTTTTATTGCCTCACCCTCCAGTACAGGTGCTAACATAGCAAGAAGAAATAGGGACTGGAGGATAATAAATATGACAGCTGGGTAATCCAAAGCACAAAACAATCAGCCACTGAGTAATCAAAAATCAAAACCCCTTTAGCCAAACTGGCTGTTGGGTCACACATTGAATAACAGCGCCTTTGAGTTTCAATAGGAAGCAGAAACATCACGCAAATTATAGACACATTTTAAATCAAACCCCTGGAGCACAAATATATCAAAAAGCATAAAATATAGATTGTTCAGTTTCAGGTCTAAACTTCTTCAAACACAGCCAGCCACTGGAGCTGTCCTAAGCCCTCTATTCAGAAGTCATTTCCACCAGACAGTAGCAGAACTGTGTGTGATTACTATTTGAAAAGTGGGTTGTCATCATTAACTCCTGCTACTCCTACTGAGTGATGCAATCACCAGCTTTATCTGGGTCTTCCCCGTCGATTTTAATCCACTTCTTTTCTATTTCAACCTGTTATGCAAAAGCAAAAACACGAGCAGCATTAACAAATGCAACACAGCACTAGCACCTGTTCAGTCCCATTTCATACATGAGGCATGCTCTGCAGCCACAACACCCTTTGGACACAGGCACAGCCCTTCCACCCCCTCACGCTCCTTCCGTAGTGAGGCACTCTCTTCTCTTTTGGGCAACAGAGGTCCCCCTTCCCCCACCCCAATCCTTCCCTCTAGGGTCAAATCTTAAAAAGAACTAAAACTCTCCTCTCTTCTAAGTCAAACATCATTTTTATAAAAATGTACTCAGAATATATATTGATAACACAGACCTCTGGCTAGGGATGTGATCAATTATATCCTCATATCATAGAGCCAGGCTTTGGCCCACCTGAGATAACACAGACCACCCTCAATAAGGAAGCCCCCATCAATCTCTATCCTATTACCCCATTTGATTCTCTTCCTAGAATCTGTCATTATTTGACATTACATTATTTATTTGTTTACTAATTGTTTTTTGTTCCCCACTAGAAGGTAAGCTGCATGAGGACAGGCAGTATCTCATTTACTCTTGTATCCCCAGCATCTAGAGCAGCACCTGGCACTTAGAAATTGCTCAATAAATACTTATTAAATGTAAGATTACATTTTGAAACCAACTGCCACCCAGTGCAGATCAATTAGTAAATGCTGTTAAACTAGAGACTGTTGCATAATTTTGAGTTGTCCTTCGGCACTATGTGAAACTGGCGTACCCCGTGAATAGAAAACTAGGTATAGAGGAAGTCTCTGTGTGCGCTTGACCCACATTTCAGTCACACATAACACTTATACACCTAGTGTTACAGGTCAGGTTCCCCAAGATGCAAACTCTGAGATGGAGAATGGTGTGCAGAAGGTCTACTGGGGGGTTGACACTTGGTGCGGGAGGGAAACGGGGGAGAAGGAAGGAAGCAGAACAGGAAGAAGGAGAAGCTGGGCTGCAAGGAGGTCACAGTAAAGGCTTCAGGGGGTGCCCAGGGGAAGCCGAAGCTAGGATGGCCCTGTGGAGTTACCCAAGCCGAGGCAAAGGGTTTTCACACCCCTGCATCCACCAGTCGCTGAACGAAAGCTGCCCCAGGGAGAGCGCAGGACCTGGAGCTCTCTTCAGCCAGGGCAATTCCAGCTGCTAGGGGAACAAGCGCGTAGGTCCCCTCGGGGCTGCACAGGACAGGTGGCCCAAAATAAAGAAAACTCCTGACAGACTCCTCTGTTATCAAACCACCAGTTGGTGTTTATGAGTCGAAAATCAGAATGACATTAATCATAGCTGAGACTCAAGCAACACAGATTTCAAAATGATATGAGAAAGTATAAAATGCTATTCATGTGCAA
Source organism: Myotis yumanensis (assembly GCF_028538775.1). Lineage (NCBI taxonomy): Eukaryota > Metazoa > Chordata > Mammalia > Chiroptera > Vespertilionidae > Myotis > Myotis yumanensis. The sequence goes on along the minus strand of NW_027223762.1, from coordinate 25,872,256 downwards.
GATAAAAGAAAAATAAATTCTAACCAGAACCACCTGTTTGTTATTTGCTGTTTACGTTTTTGTTTTGTTTTTTACTTTGGAAATATTTTCTAATTAAATGATATATTTGTAAACGAAATCGGTGACGCATCACCATTTCAAGATACTATGGGAAATATATGGCAGCGTTTATGTCTAAATCTACTAACTTTGAAGACGAGAAGAAAAGCCAGTTTAGAAACAGGTGCAAATGTATGCCACTCTTTAATTCTTCTGGCCTAAGGATGCAGAAGCGCTGATGTACCGGGAACCAATTCCAGCATGTCATAATTTTAAGAGTTTCATCAAAAGGTTGATGAAACTTGGGGACTCAACAGGGTTGAGTCACACATGTAGTCACCTGTTGGGAATGGCTAAAGGCATTTCCCCAAACCTGAATAGGAAACTGATTGTGGCTGCCAGACAGTTAAAGGGCATCTTAATCTACATGTTAGTGCCTCCTACTGGCCAAACACCTGAACAGCCTTAGGCTATTCCCCAAACTGACAATGCTTCTACCCTTTGAAACCTTACCCTTTGAAGTGTATTATCTCCACCTTGCCTTAGGACAAATTGTGTTAATAAAAGCAAGGGTCCTAGACAAGGGGGGAGTCTTCAGTTCCTTTAGCTGAAGGTCCTCTGACCCCCAATGCCTTTCAAAATTATATCTCGTCTCCGGACTCTTTATTAGTCTCTGGATTCCTATGTCATCTACGCGCAGCCTTTTCCAGATTCCTGAACCCTTCTTGATGCTGGGACATGAACCCTGGCATAAACGGACGCCCGAAGTGGGACTTTCTGAACGCTGGTAAGCACCAAAATGATGGTGAACATTTTAAATTGTTGTAATAGAGTAACTTCGCATTTCCCAAGGGGTGCTTCACAGAATACCATTTCAGAAGATACTGATATACATTTTACATGCACATGCCCATACAGACCAGATTTCATAATCAATAAGTTGGAGGAAACTGGGTCAAGGTTAACAAGGACTTCTCAGAGCCTTCATTTAATGTTAAAGTGTGGCATTCCTAAGCTTTTTTCTTTTTTTTCCTGGATACATGTTCCACAGAACACATATTGGGAAGTGCTATTCTAACATGATTTTTGTTATAAATATGCTTCTGAAATGTGAATTCATTTTTAATGCCCTGTTTTCCATTGAGAGCTGATTAAGTATGTAACCCTGTGTGCTCAGGCTCCTAACATTCTCTAGAACTGAGAAGGGACAAACTAGGCTCACAGGTGACCATCAAGTGTGCATAGGTCAAACACAAACACACACACCCATACATAGTCACGTAAGAGGGCAAGGCAAATATCTAAAACCAATCATGTCACAGCTCTAGAAGCCCTAAGGGGTTTGGGATGTACCTGGATGTTGTAGCAAGCTCGCTGAAGAATGTGTTTCTGTGGCTGCACATCGCTCTCCACCCCCAGAGACCTGACCTCTGTCCTTGAGGCACAGGTGTCGAGCATCCCAAACTGAACAGTAGCAAATGGATACCAATCAGAGGGAATTTCTTGGTCTGATCCAAGTTCTAGTTTGTATGACAAACAATGGGGATGATCAGGACCTTGAGGAAAAAATCAAATTGTCAGTCAAAGTATTTCAATAGCCATTGAACATTTCTCTTGAATGTAAGAGGCACTCATCCCTCTCTTTAATAAGCAATTCCATTAGCACTATGGCAGCGTGAATTCTGTTTGAGCAAAATACCATCAAAATTTACAATTCTGCACTAACTAGGGGGAAATCTTCAATTTTTAAATACTAGCTTTAAAATAAATACAACTTTATTATTGTATACATGTATATATGAACTCCTAAAAATGTTTTCAGTTGAAGTATGTTAAGTTTCTTTAATTAAAAGATACTATCTTTTACTTAATATGTGTAGGATTTATAAAAAGTACTGAGGTAAATAACATGACTTTCTACAATGTATGTAGGATCTGTAAAAAAAAAAAAAAAACAAAAAACAACAAAACTTGCTTAATTAGGCTAAATGACCTCTTATAATAATTCTTAATTTATTCATTTTCTTACTATTCTTATTGATAGTTAATGCAAAGATAAGCTATCTAAATTAGGTCACATTATAAAATAATTCTGATTTTTTTAAGTTAAACTTAATGAAATTGTATTACATTTCAGGAACTATTTTAGGCCAAAAATTCCTTTTTCAGTAGAACAGATTATATTTTAATACATTAATTTCCACTCACCCTTCTTAAAGCTTTGATGAAAACAGACATGCAGTGTAGAGATGGGCTTATTGGCTTTGACTGTTTCAATCTAATATTTGTTTTCACTTAATTCAATGTGTCATTTATTGAGCATCTACTCTATGCCAGGCCAGGCTTTGTGCCAGACCTAGGGATATCAGATAAATGCAAAAATTTAAGTGTAGTCATATAATGTTTGTGAGTGTGTGAGTGTGTGAGTGTGTGTGAGTGTGTGTGTGTGTGTGTGAGAGAGAGAGAGAGAGAGAGAGAGAGAGAGATAATGGAGTAAAAAATATTTCCATTGTAATCACTGTAGTAATAGTGATTCTGTTGCATTTTCCACAGCATCTACATATCCAATGCAGCTATCTGCCCTTAAATAAATGTATGAGGTGACAGTAATTTCAAAGCCAGATTAAATTACTGTAGCACTGACATAGCTTCCAAAATAACATTTCCATCAGAATATAGCTTTAGGCACAAAAACAAGAGTTTAAAGGATTTCACTTAATTCTTAAAAGATAAATTGCCTTTCATCCCTTACAATCTGTTTCTTGTAGAGAGACTAATAGAATTCTAAGGCTGTAAAAGGCCTTGAGAAGTCATCAATCCATTAACCACCAGAGGCTCGTTAGCCACCCCCACCACTTACATGCAGGGTAGGACCACAGTGGCCTCTGAGGTGCTCTAAGCTACCCAGATCACTGCAGGCAGGTGATAACTTTATTCACACACACACACCCAGGGGAGAGTCCACCATCCATTACCGTTTGTTTCTAGTCTTCTGCCTGAAGTGCAGACACAGTAAGTTCATTTAAACTTAACTCAGGAACTCTAATGTCCATTATGACACACAGTGGTGAAGAACACAAACACTGGATCCAGGTTGCCCAAAGGCCAGTCCCAGCTCTGCTACTCAATAGCTGTGTAATCCTTGGCAAATTACTTGATCTCTCTGAGCCTCAGTTTCCCCATATGAAAACGGGGGTGATGATGCTGATAATAATAATATAAACCTTACAGGATTGTTATGAGGATTAAACAAAACAATCAGCAAACCTAGACACTAAAACCATGGTATACTATAGTGGTATAGATACAAGTGGGGGATATATTCTGGTATGATTACTTTGCAAAGTACTATTCGATTATAAATACGATATTATTTAATTACTATAATTTTGCTAAGGAAGTGACATTTTTAGAGCTGAAAATTATATTGGAGATTATCTAATTAGATATTTCACATTTTAAAGGGGAAAAAATTTTTTGGAATCTCCTGCAATCAAAATTACCAAAGTTGAAGACCTAGTACTCCAAAAAATGTTAGAAACAAAACCTTTCTGCTTGTTTGTCCTAAAAACTGGTAAAAGGTAAAGGAGAGCAATTGTTCCTTTAAGCTTTCTGGCATATTTTCTTTGGCTTTTAAAAACTCTAAATACTCTACAATGTTTAATAACATACTCCTCCTTTAGACTTTGGTCTCCGTGAGGAGAGGTATCATGTCTGTCCCTAGGACAATGTTTGGCACGTTTGTGGGTCAATGGATATTTGATGAATTTACAAAAAAAGAAAGGAAAATCATGTTATTTATCTCAGTACTGACCAGCAGGGGGCACTCTCGGGCTTTGGAAATTGCTATTCTCTCACCAGAACTTTCTCAGCAAAGGGAATGCAAATTACAGTATCTTCTTAGGTCCAGTAGATATCTGGTCCTTCTCAAACCAAAACATTTCACATCTGAAACAGAACTGTTGCAAGTTGGAAGATATGAATGGCAAGAGAATGATACAAGTGGAGGAAGAGAAAAGCAACCAATGTGCTGGTGACAGAGAGCAAAGAGAAAAAGTAAAGGCAAATTGGGAAGGTAGAGATAGATATGTTTGTTAATTGACCCTCCACCATTTCCACTCTCCTAATTCTATGCCACCATCTGCACCTCCTTTGGCTAATTAATGTTCTCATCTTTTCCTCTTCTTCCTTTCTCTCCCCACCCACCTCTGTTTCCCAACCCTCCGCTCCTCCCACCGACCTCCTAATCCCCCACCAAAGCCTGTCCTCAGGAAAGGTTCCTCTGTTCCTTTGCTGTCATTCACATCTTTGTCTGAATAAACTATCTGAGCTACCTGTCCAAGGCCAACTTCTGTTGTAAAATGAAAGACCTGCCCACTGTTAAAAGAAATATTAAGCATTGACATGCTAGAAGACACATTTAAAGGGCCAGCAGCCCATCCCACCTCCCTTAAAACCACATGTAAGTGAAAATGAAGTCAATCCTGATCTCAAAATTCCACAGGAGGGAAGGCATAATTTTTTTAAATTAGTACCTAGCAGAGTAGTTCTTATATTCTCTTTCATTTTCCATTTTAAAATATTTTTTTTCTAACAGTGTAGATTTTTCAGAAACTAGCCTGGAAAAGGTAATGTTTTAAAGACTTTAAAAATCTGCTGTTCTCTAAACACCCAATGGCTTTAAAAATCATATAGAAAAGTGGAGATGTACTCTAAGACTCTGTTATTCTACGTGTTGTCCGTGGGCAACAGCATTGGTATCACCTGAGAACAGTTATCAGGCCCCACATGTTGAATCACAATCTACATTTGAACAAGGTGATTCATGTACACACAAAAGTTCGAGAAGCACTGCCTTAGACAAAAATTTCCTCTCCACCCCAACCTATTTCTATACTTCTCTCCTCCAGTGGCAAGTGGCCAGGCACCCTCTCACTCTTTGCGTTTCCTCCCCCAGCCCCACCGTGGTGAAGCCACAAGACTGGACCACAGGATGCTACCCACTGCAGAGCCACCTCCTGCCCACCTTCTACCTGACACACTCCATTTGCCTTTTCCCCAGGCCTCCTCTTTGCACACAGAGCTGATCTGAACAAAGCAACTTTGATCCTAAAGGATTTGTTCAGTAAATTATCACTGGAATGCTTGTAAAATGCTTTCTGTGTGGGCCTGGTGCTATGAAAGTCTTCAAAAAGAATTCCCGAAGGCCAAGATCAAGTCCAGCCACCTCTCTGGGAAAACCCACTCTTGTAATTGTTCTTTGTGAGCTCAACTGCTAGTAAAAACAGGCACAAGAGTAATAACAGAGCTCTATAGACATAGGGATAGACAGCGCAGGGAGGGATGTTCTCTGCCTAGGGGACCATAATATGTTCCACAGGTCGGTAGTTCTCAACACTAGCTGCCTGGGAGAGCCTTTTATCAGCGCCCATACCTGGGCCTCCCCCCACCAGAGAGTCATGGTTGGGATAGAGCCTAAATGTGGGTATGATGTTTTTAAAGCTCTAATGATTCTATGGTCTCTGACAAGCAGACAGGGCTTGGAAACAGACAGATTTTAAAAGCAAGAGTGATGACAGGATCCTCGGCTATCAGCTAATGGCACCACTATCCACCTATTCCCCAAAGCCAGAGATCCTGGCCTCCTCCCATCCTCTCCCTAACCCCAAGGCTCACAGGTAACCTGTCATTGTTTTGGGGGCTCCTCTTCTGAATTTCCTCACCCATCCCTCACCTCCCCAGTGAAAGGCCCAGAGGAAAACGCAAGGAAGAAGAAGGATAAGAAAATGAAAATGCTCAGGTAAACTCATGGATGTAGATCTTTAAAGATTAATTAGGGAATTTAATGTCAAGAAGTCAACTATAAGTGTTCCCTGTGTGCCACCATGTACAACTAAATCCTAGCCTAGACTAATATTTATTATATATATATTTAAAGTTAAACTTATCTGGCAGAAGCTGGCACAAAAGAATGAAATAAGCCGCTGTTTAACTAAATGTCCCATCTCCCACCCAGCAATGTATAAGCGTGTCCTCAGCTGACCGAAGTTACCATCTGTCTCAGCCTCATTTCAATCTAAGTAGGGTGAAAACATTGAGGCTGTTTCACATGAAAATCAACTTGAGGTGTTGAATATTTACTTGAATGTTTATCAGGAAGCCGATCTATCTTCCATACCACGGCCCGGTAGGCACTCTCATATTTTGCTGACCCCACAGTGACCTGTATGACAGGTTCAGATTCGGGTTCATGTAAACTCCCCAGACATGCCGGGCGGTTCATTTTGGCTTTCAGGGACTTCTGCCTCTGGAGGTTCATGGTCCAGAGAGCCTTGATCCACTGCGACGGGACAGGAAAGTGTATCATTATGTTGTCACAGGACCTCAAGGAACTGGCATGGGATGATTTCTGAAGCAATGGGGTCATGCTGACAAAGGCCTGAAGCTCCACATATGCCCCCTGGACAACCACTACAGACTTCAGGGAAAAGGGAAGGTCTTCCCCATTATACAACGTCTTGAAACGCATCAGCTCAAACCGGCAGGCATCCAGAGGTACAAACTTAATGATTCTTGATTGCTCGAATTCTTGTGCTTTCACACACTTATGAAAATGATATTCAAGAATATCAATCCCCTTCTTTTCTGGGTCTGCTTCAAAATAGTGTTCATTTCGCTTCTGCAGCTCAAGATCATTCAATGTTAAGAAGCATTCCGAGTTCCCATTCACAAAGCAGAGGCAACAGATCTGAGTTATCACAGCACTTTCAACCAATTTCCCTTCTTCTTTAGTGATTTTACCCCAAAAGTTGTCCACAATTTCAAGGGAAATTTCTTGTTCCTCATAGTTCTTTTTTGGTTTTGAAACAGCTGGCAGCTTCATCAGCTCCTCCTCCACAGTAGTCAGAAAGTCAACGAAGTCATGGTACTCTGTGGATCCCAACTTTAGCATCTGCTCTATGTCTGGCTCGTGAACTACTTCTGTCTTAGAATGGTACTTTCTTTTTTCTGTGTAAGACACATGTTCAATCTTCACAGTATGGATTTTTCCCGCCACACTGAAGTTCTCGAGTTTGGGTTCAGAAAGCCTGCACTGTGAATCAAGCTGTAACTCTTTAAATGGTTTTTCTAACCCCTTCTCATAATACATTTGCAAAATTCCTCCAGGTAAGACTTTTAAAAAAATCGGTCCCCACTGACGGGAAGACATCATGTTCTTCTTCTCAGGAATTCTCAGCATGAAAGACCATCCAGGTTTGGGCTGACTCCTGAAGAGGGTGTGGGGGACAAAGGAAGAGCCTGTATCTTCAGCATACAGACACTGCATAGACAAACTTCCAAAGGAGTCTTGGTCCTCAACTGATTGGAGATGTTCAAGCTTCTTACAGATGTAGTTGAGTGAACACTGATTTAAGCTTTTTTGATCAATGGGCATTTCTTTGTCTCTTGATGGGAATCCCTTTCTGCTTCCTGGAGGGTCAAAGGTGAACCGGGAAGCACTGCCTTCCTCTTTCCAAAATGGACTTGAAAAGGCACAGTCCTCCTGAAAATACTGAAACTGAAGAGCATCACTTTGGAACCCCAGGCTTTCAGCCTGTGGAGGACTAACTTCATCTGGAAGACCCACTTTGGGAGCTGGAGGTGTGCATGAGTGATCATTGGGTAAGGAAGCATGGGGTACACAGGTTAGTTTAGTAGACAATAAGGAAGAATCTGCTCCAGGTGTTGTGAGTGGGCTGTTTGAAGATAATTCTGGAATAGGATAAAGCACATGAGTCCCTGCTTTGGGGATGCCAGGAATTCCTGGGAAGTCTTTGGTAGGTGTAGAAAGAGGAGAGTTACTTGGAGGTCCTGGACTGAAGTAGAAGTCTATGATGGGAGAGGGGAGGGGGGTACTGTTGGTGGAGGAAGACCCACTGGAAAATTCCTTAGGAGTGGAAAGGTTCAGCTTAAGTCCGTTTGGCCTACAGATGCCTTGATTCTCTGGACGGAAATTCTTTGACTTTTGAGAAGATTGAAATGTAGGGTCATCATCAAATGTGACCCAGTTGCCTGGGTTTGTAGAACACATCTTTAAAATCAGATTGTGATCCTGTCAATGATTCAGATGTGTTGTCTCTGTTAAAGGAGAAAAAGAAAAAATAAGAATAAAAATGAGGGGAAAATTTCAAGTTACTAAAGGTCTTTAGTTCTGAGAAATACTTCTATTTAAAAGTATCTGGATTTATAGATTAACTGAGTTCAAAGAAGTGCTTAAAACTGTAACATTTTTGATGGCTGAATGGATTTAAAAATATAAGATCTAGCCATATGCTGTGACAAAAGACTCATTTTAGATTTAAGCAAACACATAGGCGGAAAGTGAAAGACTAAAAAATGATATTCTATGCAAATAGAAATCTAAAGAGAGCAGGGGGTAGCCATACCATCAGACAAAATAAGTTTAAGTCAAAAACTGTCACAAGAGATAGAGAAGGATGTTATGTAATGAAAAGGGGTCAACTCACTAGAAAGATAGAATGTTTAACACTTGGGTTGCGGGTGAATTTCCCGCCAAAATATAAGATGGCGCGTTAAAATGCCTATATCTTTTGAAGTATGGGTTCGATTGAAATGAAATATTTGGTAATACGCAGTTACAATCGGCCCGAGTTTACACGTTTCCCGCACTCCACCGCAAATCTATATGAACCGAGTTTAAGACGGCTCCCGCGGAGTACGCGCAATTCACGCGAGCCGACTTAACTCGTTTCCTGCAACCCAAGTGTTAAAAGTATATATAAACTCAATACTAATTCACCCTAATGTATAAAGCAAACATTAAAAAACTAAATGGAGAAATAGACAGGGACACAATAATAGAAGGATATTTCAATATCCCACTTTCAATAATGGATAGGACATCCAAACAGAAGATCAATAAGGAAATGGAGGACTAGAACAACACTATATAAATCAAGTGGATATACAGGACACATACAAAACATTCCACATAACAACAGTAAAACACACATTCTTCTCAAGCACACACAGAACATTCTCTAGATACATCACAGGTTAGGCCACAAAACAAGTCTCAACAAATTTAAGATTGAAATCACACAGGTATCTTTTCTACCACAATAGAAAAAACTGGAAATCAATAGCAGAAGGAAAACTGAAAAATTCACGAATATGTAGAAATTAAACAATACACAATGGGTCAAAGAAGAAATAAAAAACAAAATTAGAAAATATCTTGAGACAAAAATTAAAACACAACATACCAAAACTTATTGTATACAGCAAAAGTGGTGCTAAGAGAGGAGTTCATGCTGGTAAATGGTTACATTTTTAAAAAAGATCTCAAATAAACAGCCTAACTTTATAGCTCAAAGAACTAAAAAACAAACAAAAACTAATCCCTAAGTTAGCAGGAAGAAATGAATAAAGATTAGAGCAGAAGTAAATGATATAGGCAATAGAAAATAGAAAAAATATCAATAAAACTAAGAGTTACATTTTTTAAAAAATCAACAAAATTGACAAATTTTAGCTGGAGTAAGGGGAAAATACTTAAATAAAATCACAAATGAAAGAGGAGACATTACAACTAATGTCACAGAAAAAATTTTTTTTAATTTATTAGAAGAGACTATGTGAACAATTAGGGGCCAACAAATTTATTAACCCAGAAGAAATGGATAAATTCCTAGAAACATAATGTCTACCAAGATCCAATCATAAAGAAATAGGAAATCTGAACTGACCTATACCTATAATTAGTGAAAAGACTGAATTTTTTAAAAATATATTTTATTGATTTTTTTACAGAGAGGAAGGGAGAGGAATAGAGAGTTAGAAACATTGATGAGAGAGAAACATCAATCAGCTGCCTCTTGCACAGCCCCCACTGGGGATGTGCCCACAACCAAGGTACATGCCCTTGACCAGAATTGAACCTGGGACCCTTCAGTCCGCAGACCGACGCTCTATCCACTGAGCCAAACCGGTTAGGGCAAGACTGAATTTTTAAGTGGTAGAGTATTGTTACCTATATGCACATTGTTGTACAACAGATCTCTCGGACTTTTTCTATTGGCATGACTAAAACTGCATCCCCACTGAACAGCAATACCCTTTTTCCTCTCCTCCCAGCCCCTGGTAACCATCATTCTACTCCCTGCTTCTATAAATTTGACTACAGTCATGCACTGCTTAACAATGGGGATGCATTCTGAGAAATTTGCCATTAGATAGTTTCATTGTTGTGTGAACATCATAGATTGTACTTACATACACAAACTTAGATGGTATAACCTACTATACACCTAGGCTATATGGTATAGCCTATTGCTCCTAGGCTACAAGTCTGTATGGCATGTTAGTATACAGAGCAACATGAGATTAAATCAAGCACAAGAGAAAATGATGCAATCAAGAGTTGTGGTAAACATGAGAGGTATGAGGCTGCTGCTGGTATAACACCGGGTACTGTTTTACAATGAAAAATTTAAGAATTGTTTTTATTCACTGCAACATTTTTTTAATCACTTCAAAAAGTCTTTATTTGAATGATTGTTATGTAGCGAGACCTTGTTAGTGCTCTAGAAAATACAGGAGGAAGAGATAAAACCCAATGAATAATGAACTTATAACCCACTGACAGCCCCAAAATATGTGATGTTTACACTTTAGCAGCATTTTCAAATTCATGGCCTCATTTATGAAAACAACCCTGAGAGATGTATATCGTTATTCCAATTTCATAGCAGAGATTACTTGGGTTGAGTCATTGCCTAAAATCATCCAACTGATTAAAAGGCAAATCTAAGATTTTTAAAAATAACAGTTTTATTGACATACAACTCACATATAAAATTCACCCTTTAAAAAAAAAAAGACAATTCAGTGGTATTTAGTACATTCACAGAATTGTGCATCACCACTAAGTCCAGAACATTTTTGTCACGCCCCTCCCAGATAAACCCTGCACCTACTCAGTCACACTTCATTTTCTTCCTCTCCCAGGTCCTGGAAACCACTGATCTACTTTACTTTTCTGAATTTGCCTACTATGGACATTTCATATAAATAGAATCTCTACAACATAGGGCCTTTTGTATGGCCTTTTCTTTCACTTAGCATAATTTTTTTAAAGCTCGTCCATGTAGTAGCACATATCAATCAGTGCTTCACTCCTTTTTGTGGCTGAATAATATTTCATTGTGAGGATATCCCATACTTTGTTCATCAGTTGATGGACACTTGGTTTATTTCTATATTTGTCTATTATAATACTGCTTGGAGCACTTGTGTGTAAGTTTTTTATGTAATCATTTATCTCGGGTATATACCTAGCTTGAAAAGACCCTGAATTTGAACACAGGGCACTTCATGCAAATCTAACACAACATAAATTACTGAAATTATTCTAATGACATCAGAGGTGAAGAGCTATACGGAACACAGTACTGACCCAGGGGGTGGGTATAACCCAAACACTGGGCATTGCTCTGCCACTCATTCTGGATATTCAGTGATTAGACTAGAATCAGCTCTGAGTTTCTTTCCAATTCTAAAACAACTCTATGGTAGTTGACATCCAGTTGAATTTTTTTTCAAAAGCAGAAATTGTGTTACCACTGGGATTTTTGACCAAACTTCCAAACTGACAGAAAGTAAAGTTCCATAAGATCTACTAGTGTAAAAACTCAAAAACTGCTGGAATAAAGGCCATGAGAAAGGCATATTTTTCTCCCTCCAGCCCACCTTCTTGCCTCCCCTTGTGGAAAATGAAGGCTCAACCAATGCAATCACTCAAGCTCGGAAAAGAGCCAACACAAAGGAAGAGAGAGGGCCTGGGGCTCAGCTGGGGACAGGGCTCGCTCAGTGTTGTCATTTGCTAAATCCGCACATTCCTGAAGGCACAAAAACACACAGTGGAGCGCAGCCCAGGCCAGCTGGCTCTCTGGAGGGCATTTCACTGTCACTGCCCTTGGGCTGGAGTTGCCAGCAAGCAAGTTCCCTTCGGGGCAGGAAGAGCAGTGTTTCAAGGAACTCTGCCAGGAGCCACAGAGGCAGGAAATCAGAAGCAATATTTATCGACCCATCCCATCTCACCCTCTTCAGAAAGAATCCAGCCAAAATACTTCTTCAGACAGGGTGGAAGATCATATAAATATTTACTTTAGTCGGTTAATTAAAAGAAAGAAAAAGTAAAAACCAAGAAAAGAAATAATTCAGCTTCAGGCTGCCTCCTCTTCTGATCGATCCCGAACGTTATGCCTCATCCGTTTTTCATGGGTAGCTTCAAAATTTGGAACAGTGATATTGGTTTTTCAGATTCATGCTTATTATGAAAAAAAAATGATTTCCATACACCAGATAGAAAAATCAATCCCATTACTTTCTAAGTGACCCCTGATCTTTGGAAAGCACACCTTGCAAAACATCTACCTTGAGTACAAAAATCTATGCAAACCATACTCTTCCCCCTATGCAAGACTTCCATAGGAGGCACTCAGCAAATGTAATGTGAGTTAAATGCAACCAAACAGAATTCTGTGTTATGCCACAGAAAGCCCAATTCTTTGCCCCTGTTTAAAAGGCAGGACTTAGATGCTGCTCTGGAGTGAGTGGCTAAGACTCCAGCTCCAAGGTCAAAGGCAGGTTTGTTTCCTGCTCTGCTCCTCATTCTCCTCTTCTTTATCCCTCTTGCTGCCCTTCATTATCCATCCTTTTTATACTCATTTCCATTTCTCTCCTTTTACCCCTTCCCTCTCTAAGGCTTCATCTTTCCAGTCTAGTCTCAAAGCAGCAACCAGCCAGTTTTCCCAAAGTCAACTAGAATCAATTCTATTCAGCGCTTTCCTTCTCTTTCCTTCCCTCCTAACCCATCCCCACCCCCTACAGGGACAGGGGGCCACATCAGAATCTAGAGGTATAGAATGTGTCTTCTTTTAGTCATCTGCAAATTCACCCCATCTACTTCAAGATGCAGATTTTAAAAGTATTCAAGCGGTAGCATCCATTTAACCTCTGGGTTTGTTTTGTTTGTTTTCTGCACTGCAAATTGGGTAGGATCTAAATATGCATCTGTGCCTCCCAGAGGGCCCCAAGCCCTACCATTTACAGAGTCCTTTCACAGACAACATCTCGTTTAAATTTTATGACAATCCAGAGTGGGCCACAGCATTTAAGAGCCTTCTCCAAAGTCCAGGATCCAATGAGTGCAGAGCTGGGAACCCAGGACTCCTGGCACCAAGTCCCCAGCTGCCTTCCTCTGAAGGAAATATTCCTTTGGTTCAACTCCCTGGCTTTTTCCTTGGATGTGGATGCCATCCCACCCTGTTTTCAGTCGAAATGGATTATCCGCAAACTTGTAGAAGACAATTCCAGACGAAATTCAGAGACAGGTCAAGACACTAAGACTGAACGGGGGGCATAAGAAAGGAAAATGTAGAAATTTATGGTAGAAATTTCTAGAAATCAATTTCTGAGGTTTAAAGGTTTCTAGGGGAGTGTTTGCTCCCTCTTAAGACTAGTAGACATGCTTCTGGTCTCCCTATTTTCAAAGCAACATCAGAATACATTGAACTCAAGATTAAACTGAAAGTAAATGCACATGCCTACTCACACGGGGAATAACAAGGATATAGGCAGACCAGGGTTTTCAACTTCGTACCCCAACACATGTGACAGACGGCATTTTGTTGGGGTTTTTTAATATATATTAATATTGATTTCAGAGAGGGAGGGAGAGGGAGAGAGAGATAGAAACATCAACGATGAGAGAGTCTTTTATCGGCTGCCTCTTGCACGCCCCACACTGGGGATCGAGCCTACAACCCAGGCATGTGCCCTGACTGGTAATCGAATTGTAACCTCCTGGTTCATGGGTCAGTGCTCAACCACTAAGCCACACTGGCCCAGCCAGATGGCATTCTGAAGCTTAGCACATTCTCTTGGTTGTGCCCAGAATTTTATAACCCCCAAAATATTTAGGGAAGCCTTAAAATAATTACTCCCTATGCTGAATGTTGGATAAGCAAAGGAGGGGCCCAGGCCACAACCAACATGAGAAAGGCTCCACTTACATACAATTCCTGCATTCCACCCCTTTCTTCTGCTTAAGAGATCATACTGGAATTCTTAAAAAGAATTATGGAAATTATAATAAATTTATCCTAAATTATCTTAAAAATGAAATCTTTCACAAATAACAACATCTTAAAAATTAATAATACTGCAAATTACTTTCAATAAGCCCTATGAATAAGTTGCAGTGGTATGAAAAAGTGGTCTCACCAAAAACAACTTAGGGATAAAAATTTTCATGTTATTGTGGAAAAAAATTCGTATCTTCCTTGAGAGTCAGAGTGAAGCTTTTTCAGAAAGGGATCATGTCTCATTCATTAGATCATTTTCCACAAATGTCTGACACGAGTGTGCAGCACTATACAATTTTGATTGAATCATTTTAAATGGTCTATTCAGTATTCCATAAAGTAAATCTCTATACTGCTCTCCCCAGTTCAAAGAATCACTGAATTTTAGAGTTGGGCAGAAATTGGAGGTATTCTGTTCAATTAACCACACCAACAAACATTTATCAAGCGCTCTGTGCTCATGGTATGCTAAGTGTTTGACCTCATATAACCCTCACAGCCACATCAGGTAATGATATCATCATTTTGTAGAAGAGGAAAAGGAGGCTCAGAGAGGTTAAGCTATTTGCCCAAAGTCACCCATCCCAGTTAGGTTGACCTGCAGTGTGACCAGGTCTGTCTGATCCCAAAGCCCATGTGTGATACCATCCATCACCCCCAAAGGTCCCAAGAGATCTGATGCCTGACTCTTCCAGTGTCCTACCTGCCACTTCCAAGTACTTTCCACCACTCCACCCTTCACTAAGGAGAAAGCTCCGGGGTAGAAGCCACCATTTCCTGGAGCCAGGAGCTCTCTAAACTGGAAGGATTCTGTTCTCACCTGCAAAGACCCTACTTCTCCATAAAGCCCACCACGTGTATCTGCCGCTTGGACACCCCAGGCTTGGGAAAGGCAGACTCCGAGACAGTTTTCCCCATGATGGCTCAAGAACAACAACAGCTCATTATCAATTTGGGTCAATTCTGAGACAGGCGTTTGTCACTCAGCCTGCCCTGTTTCCTGTCCCTTCCTGTCTGCATCGACTGGACAGCCCACTCTTAGTGATGAAGTTTTTCAGACTTGCCGCCTAAAAAATGCATTGATGTGCCACCTGCTCTTCGAGTGGCAATCTTGGCAGACTAATTCCCCAAACTCTGTGTAACTCCCTGCATTGTCCTTCCTCCCAGGCCAACTCTCAACCCCCTCCATTCTTAGTTGTCCACTTCTGCTGTTCTTTGCAGTTTTCCTTTGCTTTTCTCCAGAAACCACTCAAAGAAAGTATAAATATGAAGTTCTACCTTATCCTGCAGATTGTCAAAATTGGATTAGATGCACTTGGTTGTTGAATCAGCATTCCAGATTCTCTGCAACTGACGACTATATGTCCGCCTCAGCGTGTTACCTGTGGATGACCCCAGGGTCCGGCTTCTCTGTATCTGCCAGACGCTGGGAGAGACTGATGCTAAAGGGGTGATCAGCAGAGAGAGCTCAGGGAAGCGTCACCACCCTCAGCAGTAGCCTCCTGACATTGGCCCCACCAGAGCTGTCATTGTTGGGCTGACTCCTACACAAGCGTCATGAACACAGCTGGACCCCAGCAACGCCCTCGCCTTTGCAGAGGGCTGAATTTAGTCCTTTATGCCTGTGACTTTGCTGCTCTATATCAATGCTGCATAATCTAGAGAAAGAATGTCTTCATGTCAGTGTCTGTGTGGTTTCCTTGGCTGTCCCCCAGATAAGGAATCCTTCGACTCTCCCCAGTGCTGGACCCCTCAACTGCCACACAGAAATGAGCCTGGAGCTGCATTTGCAAAGCCTCCCTGTTGTTCTGTATGGTTAGAGAACTGCAAAAGTTACCCTCCTTGTTCTTCTGCAAGGTATAGCCCGAAACAAAGCCAAAGTCAGGGAAAGCCCAGGGTGCACAATGCATCCCTGAAGAATTTCCTTAAAGGTTTGCTATGAAATATTTAAAATACCTCCTATAAATTTAGTTTCCTTTCAAGGGGAAACTAAAAGTTTGAAACAGAAAGGAATCATAAGACAACACAAAACCCTAAGAAAAAAGTAAAATGAAAACGCTTGCAGAGTTCTTACCTTAGCTCACAGAAGGGCCCGCTACATGCACTGGAAGTATTATTAACACATATGTTCTGCAGTCCATATAGTTAATCACAAACATGTGTGCTATTTAGTTCAGCTCTGTGACAGGAAATACCATTTGTAAAATATTAAACCACACCAAAACCTGTCCCTGCCTTCAAATATCATCTGTGCTGCTTCTAGCTGAGCTCCCCAGCCCCGCTCCTCCCCTGGGACACTTAACCTCCACTTTTCCAGGATGAATTTGGTTCCCAGCTATTATTTTTACCTTGTTCTAATAATCTGCTCATTTCCTAAATTTAGAGAGTAGTAGAGACAGATACCAACTCAAACTGGCTAGTCCCAGCAGACAGTCTTTACAAGAACAAAGAAGAGATTCAAGGCCAGGCAGGTATTCTGACTTCAGAATCTTATTCTTCTTACCATGACAGCTTTTTGTATGGTTTTTTGTTGTTGTTGTTGTTGTTTTTTTCAGCAAAGCAAGTAAGAATGTATTGGCCACAGAAAAAGCACACTTAGGTGGGATGTTTCTTAAAGCTGAGGACAGTGAAACAAGGAAGGGCTTAGCATAGAATAACCAACAAGAGAGCCTAGGCTGGGCTGCTTTAGCTCACTGGGGAGTCAGAGAAAAAGGGGGACTTGGAGACAGGGTCAGGGAATTAGTCCAGGAGGAGTTGCCGCTGCCCATTGCTCCCCTCGTTGCAAATCTCCTGGGTCCCTTAGAGTTTAGAGATTGCGTGCCTGAGGAGGGGAGGGAATGGCATGGGCATGCTCTCTGAGGGAGAGTGCACCACCATGACTGCTATTGTTTTTTAAATATATTTTTATTGATTTCAGACAGGAAGGGAGTGGGAGAAACATCAATGATGAGAGAGAATCATGGACTGGCGGCCTCCTTTACATCCCTCACTGGGGATAGAGACTGCAACCCGGACATGTACCCTGACCAGGAATTGAACCACAACCTCTTGGTTGATGCTCAACCACTGAGCCAGGCTGGCTGAGCACCACATGACAGTTTGATGGAGTATCCACACCAGGTTCATGTCACTGTCATAGATGCTATGGAAATTTGTTAAACAGAGGTCTCTGGGTCTCAGTTTCTTCATCTGCAAAATGGTGGCAATATGTACCTCTTACGTCAATTGTCTCATAATAGGTACTCAATAGAGTAGTTTTCCTTCCTCTTTCTCTCCCTCCTGTTTCCCCTCTCAAACATTCCAGCCTTCCTTTCTCTAGCCAGCAAGAAAGTAAAGAGCCCAGATCCTGGAGTTGGCGTTGGCATCAGGTCAACTTGTTACAAATCCTTTTCTAGAACTGTCTCCATTCTGCCTGGCACATGACCATGCCTCTACCCTGCCCTCCAGATGTGACCTGTGCCTGGACCCATGCTCAGGGCTTCTCCTTTGGGAGACAGCATCTCCCAAAGTAGAGAGAATTTAATAGTGTGGGGACAAGACCCAGGGCCAAGGGCATTTATGGGTCTCTTCATGGCAATCCTTCCCAAAGCCTATGGCTGACATGAAAACCTGGGACCATGTTTGTCACCCACAACCCTGACTCAGCAGCAGTCTATACCACTGGTTCTCAACCTGAGTGACTTCAATCCCAGGACACATTTGGCAGTATATGGAGACATGTTTAGTGATCACAACTGGGGGTAGGGCACGCTACTGATCTCTCGTGGGTAGAGGCCAGGGATGCTGCTAAACATCCTACAATGCACTAGATGGTCCCCACAACAAAGGATTACTCAGCCCAAAATATCTCTAGCACTGAAGATGAGAAATCCTGCTCTCTGGTGAGGAGGTCAGTGAGCTGAGTGTGCCAAGCAGGGTGTCCGTCCACATGCGTGTGTCTACTTGGTAGATAATGAATCGGAGGCACAAGTGCTGTCAGAATCGAACCCTGTCTCGGGCCCAAATCTCATGCTCTTCCTCCTAAACCATAATGACTACCAGGGTGGGAATCAGAACAGGAGAGAGCCCAGATAAAGGAATATTTTAAAAGATTTGACAGGACTTGGATACCAAAAGTGATCTAGAAAACAGGGGGAAGGGGGAGTCCAGCACTTAGAAAAGTAGCTACAGAGTGATACCATTGTAATGACCTGGTTATTATTTAACAGGAAAGGAGTAAAGGGAAGACTAGACACTGTAGACATGCCATTTATAGTTTTGCCAGAAAGCTGCAATTTAACACTCTCCAAGTCTGTTCCCTGCTGATCAATGGAGGAAGGGCCTGGACAAAGGCAGTTGGACCCATGCCCAGTAAGGTCTGAGTAATGTGGGAAGGTGCTTAGCTGTCAGCCACACCTGGGAACAAGTCAGTGGACAGAATAGGTGTGGCCATCGCAAGTGCACAGAGTCTAAATATTTGAACTCCTAGACAAAGAAAGTTCACTCTCTGGGCTCCTGGCCCTCTAGCTCTCTTGGGACTCTTGCTGCAGGGGGCACGTTACCCTGCATTCGCCCACGTGGCCAACAGCCGTGTGGGATCCACACAATGGACTGATGGACTTCACCAAGCCTGATGGTGAACTGGACCCGGCTGCAACATGGAACGGAGACTCTGCCCCTGCTTCTGACTTTGCTGAATCCACAGCTGCTCCTTTTCTAAGACTGCATTAAGGGACATGGGACTTTTAAACCCAAGGAATATAACTCCAAATAGTCTTTTACCTCATCTCATTCTCCCATGGGGGGCCTCTGAAAATGCTTATTTCAGCAGCATCTCAAGAATCCCTCTCCCGTCCTGGCTGGTTTGGCTCAGTGGATAGAGCGTCGGCCTGCGGACTCAAGGGTCCCAGGTTCGATTCCGGTCAAGGGCATGTACCTTGGTTGCGGGCACATCCCCAGTGGGAAGCGTGCAGGAGGCAGCTGATCGATGTTTCTCTCTCATCGATGTTTCTGGCTCTCTATCCCTCTCCCTTCCTCTCTGTAAAAAATCAATAAAATATAAAAATATAAAAAAAAAAAAAAAGAATCCCTCTCCCATGAGCGACAGGGAAATCTGGGTCACTCATTTCTCCAGTAACACAGGAGAGGCAGGAAGGGGAGCAGGTCAATCACAAATCGGTCTGAGGTCCATCCCAGTGGAAATATCTAGCAAGGAGCTAAACCAGGAGACCGTACCTGGAGAGAAAACCGGAGGCTACACATGTAGAGCTGGGGGGCTTTCTCCACTCGGGGAAAGCGGAATGCAGGAGAGAATGAGAGAGGCCACAGGGCACCAAAGCTAAGGACCCTATCATTTTATAGGAAGAGGAAAAGAAAAGGAGAAAGTAAGTCACACAGAACAGGCCAAGGAAAAACCAGGAGGTGCAGAGACACCCCCCCCCCCCCCCCCCCCCCCGCCCAGGCAAGAAGGAGTGTTTCTATGAGCCCTTGAAGAGCTGGGGAGGGTAGAGATAGATGACCTCTGGGTTGAGTGATTAGGTCAACAGTGACAGGATTGGGGGCAACTTCAGCAGAAGGTGGGCATGAAGCGTGGCTGCCAGTCTAGAAGCCAAGGGAGCAGGGATGCTGGGGCTCATGAATAGACAGAGGCCAGGCTCAGCTGTCCATGTCTCAGCAACTCCATCCCTATACCCTCCCTGTCGTGTCCCCCCCCCCCCCCCCATTTTTGGGGCTTCTGCTGCTCTGGGGCTGAGTTCTTTCCTGGTGGACTGGTTTCTGGCAGCCCTAGGAACAGCCTACCGCTTTGTATCCTACCTACCTTTTGGTCTCAGGAACACAAAAGGGCCCCAGGGCTTCCCACTCTTCAAAAAATCCAGCCCACCCCCACCAGGGCAGGGGGCAGACAAGTGAGCCTTCGTGCAGGCTGAGGGCCTGAAACAAGGCCTGCTTTCAGGGCTGCCTTCTGGTATTTATATTGCCGTGGGTTCTCCAGTGGGCAGAGCAAGGCACTCAGAGACAGACATGAGAAACGGCATTATCTCCTTAGGGGCCCCCAGGGCTGTGCTGGGGTGTGGCCCGTGGTTATCAGATGGCAGATCCTGGATTTTGGTTCTGAATTCTTAGAGGAAACCATGAAAAAGATGTGGGATAGTTAGCCGAAGGGGCTCGGTGCAGATCACACATCTTAAATATGCAAACCTCCTCCTTCCCCTCTACCTCCACCTGCTGGCCCAGGGCCCTCCTGAAGATAAGCAGAAAGTCCTGGAAGGTTAAAGAATTAGAAAGATGATCTCTCTCTGGACTTAAATATTTAGTGAGGGGAAAACCAAAATTGGCCACTTTGCTATGAAAATTGTTCAAGTAATTTATCTTAATTACCGTGTGATTGCTTTTAGTGTTTTGAGAGGAGGCAGTAGCTAAATGGCCCAGAAAGAATATTTAACGCTTTAAAATGTGATTCCTACCCACACACTAATGGTGCTGTGTTCAGATTGGAATGGTCTGCACGAGAAGTTAAGGACCAAGATCTTCCAGGAAAATCCCCCAGGATCTTCACCTTTGGATGCTGGGCTTTGGGGAATGCCTTCCAAATGTTCTGGTGCAAATTCTTCAATCACACGCCCACTGCTCATTCATTCAGCGAATAGTCACTTTGTCTTCTATGTGCTGGGTCCTGAGTGGAGCGCCATGCAGACCACAGAACCAAGACCCGAACCATTGCCCATGTGGCTGAGAAAGAAGGGTTGAACAGTTAGACTGTGTGTAAGCCCTGCCTGCAACTGACTGAGCAACACAGGCAAGTTACTTTACCTCCGTGGGCCTCAGTTTCCTCATGTGTGAAACAAGGACAATAGTTAACTTTTAGGATTTGTTATGGGCTGAGTTGTGTATCCCCAAATTCAGCCCTAACGCCCCATGCCTCAGAATGTGACTGTACTTAGAGGCAGGGTCTCTAAAGAGCTGTTTAAGTTAAAGTGACGCCGTTAGCCCTGGCTGGTGTGACTCAGTTGGTTAGAGCATCGTCCTGTGTGCCAAAAGGTCACCGGTTCAATTCCCCATCAGGGCACATGTCCAGGTTGCAGCTCGATCCCCGGTTGGGATGCCTGCGGGAGGCAGCCAATTGATGTTTCTCTCTCATATCGGTGTTTCTCTCCCCCCACCCCCGCCCCCGCCTCCCTCTTACTTTAAAAAGAATAAAAACATACTTAAAATAATATGAGACTGTTAGTCTGAGCCCTGAGCCAGTCTGACTGGTGTTGTTATAAGAAGAGGTTAAGATACAGAGAGACACCACGGAGGCGAACAGAGAGAAAAGACCATGTAAGGACATAGTGAGAAGGTGGCCATCTGCAAGGCTAGAAGAGAGGCCTCAGAAGAAACAGACCTGCCAACACCTTGATCTTGGACTTCTAGCCTCCAGAGCTGTGAGAAACACATTTCTGTTGTGTGAGTCACCCAGTCTGGTATGCTGGTACTGCAGCCTGAGCAAAGTGAGGCAGGGTTCTTGCACGTACTAAAGCAACATCTGTAAAATGGAAGATGCAGGGGGAGATCATAAACAGAGGCTGCTGTTACTATCGAGTCCTGCTCTTCAGGTGCTTAAAACCTCGTAGAAAAGTCCGGAGAAAACAACAAATGATGGACAAGATGTGCTGTCCCCTGTGCTGAAGTGCACTGGGCTGTTCAGAGAGGACAGCCCCTGCTCAGGGGCAGGGAGGCTACCCGGGGAGGGGCGACTGCTTGGGCAGAAACAGGGGGGCAGCAGATGAGGCATCAGTAACCACACCCTCTACTCATGTTCTGTGCATCTGGGTTATGTACCAGTCAGTTAACACCAGCCTAAGGGAACTTCTCCCACCTGGCTTCATTCCCTCCACGAAGAGAACACAAAATCCAGTTCCACACGTATTAATCATCGCTAAACAAGTCTCCTCTCTGGCTGCCCAAACTGGACCACATGCCACAGAGGCAAGCTCACTCCGATCAGGGCTGTGTGCAGACCCCAAATCAAATGCATTTTGGTTTATCCATGGCCAGTCCTAGGCTGTTCCTGACCACCAAGCTCACCTGGAAATGTCTACATCACGGTGAATACAGAGGCAGGAAGCACTAACTTACAGAGAACAAAAACATTGGCTTTGATCCTAGCCATTTCTGGAAATTCCATAAATGTACATACATATAAATATGTAACAACTTGAGCAATTCCAAAATTAGGGAAATTTTTTAAAAATCAACACACCCATCTTTCCACCAGACCTTCATACTACTGCTCAGAGCACACAGAGGTCCCTCTGGGGGAGGTTCCACAGCTGTGGGCCCAGCCTGGGAGCCAGGAGGCCAGTGTTTGGGGGGGTTTGTTCCAGCTCTCTCTGGCTCTGTGTGTGAAAAACAAGGGCCCTTCAAACTCTAACAATGCAGATGAATTCCCCTAAAGGGGTCTACAGAGAAGCAAGTGCCTGCCTGAAGACTTCCCTATTTAAACTCTTTAAGACAACTGCAACCACACTTGGGCAGGAAGTTTTCTGAAACCTCACCTTCTCCCTCCTCCCCTGAGAGAGAAGCTCTATTTCCCCTCTTGAATCTGGGTGGGCCTGTCACTGCTCTGATGGACACGATGTGACAGAAGTGACACTGAGACAATTCTGGGCATAGGCCTGCAGTCACCTAGAAGCTGCCAAGTGACCTAGAAGCAGCCATTTCCTGCTCGTCAGAGCCCTGAGCCACCACCACCATAGTAGAAACCCAGGCGGGACAAAGAAGCCACATGGGGTGCCACAGCGGGGCACCTTGTAGACACCGGCCCATTGAGCTTTCAGTGATCCTGACCCCAGTCGCCATCTGATGACAACTACATGAGACAACCTACGCAAGAACCACCCAGCTGAGGCCAGTCAACCCACAGAACCAGCAAAGATAACATCAAATTGTGGTTTTAAGCCTCTACATTTTTGTATATAAAATTTACCCTTTTAACCATTTTTAAGGGCACAGATCTGTGTTATTAAGTCTATTCCCACTGTTATGCAACCATCACCACCCCCCAGGCCCAGACTGTCATGTTATCAAACTGATACTCTGGACCCATTAAACACTAACTCTCCATTCCCCCTCCCCTCAGCCCCTGGCAACCACCATTCTACTCTGTTTCTATGAATATGACTACTCTAACTACCTCCTCAAAGTGGAATCAGTCAATGTTTGAACTTTTGTGACTGGGTTATTTCACTTAGCATGTCCTAAAGGCTCATCCATGTTATAGCATTTCCTTTCTTTTCAAGGCTGAAAATATTCCATGTACTTATATACCACATTCTGATTATTCATTTGCCCATCTATGAAAACCTCTATGTTTGGAGAGGTTGTTCTAGAGCAAGCGTGTCAAACTCAAAGGCTAACACGGCCAAATAAATAAGGTTTAAGTTTATGTGGGCCGCAAAAAAACAAAAGCTTCAATTTTCATAGAAATGTAGGTTTGTTTCAAGATAGACATGCTGAATACCAAGGGCTGAAATAAATGAGTAATAGTTAACATAAAATAATAGAACATTTTAATAAAAATTAATACTTTTTCTTGAACATTAACTTACCAGACACTGAATAACTGCACAAATTAATAAGCATAAAGCAAATAAACCTATTTTTTCTTGTTCTCTGAAAGCGAAATATTTCCTCTTGCGCACACCAAACAAGTCAGTCCAAGACTAATGTCGTGGCAATCGGCTGCTAAAATATTGGCTGCTAGTATTAGTAGAGAGAAATGGTACGCCTGCACATAAGGCGCGTAAGGGAAATGAATGCAACATGATTATACTAATCAGTCATTAGTGAATGTTGTAGTTCTTTAATAATAATTATGTATAACAGGATATTGTAAAAATTAAGATATGAAATTTTTATTAAAATGTTTCTTACATACCATGACATTGGCTGGGCCACAAAAATATTCATTGTGGGCTGCATGCAGCCTGTAGGCTGCGAGTTTGACATGCTTGTTCTAGAGCAGGGGTGGGCAAACTTTTTGACTCGAGGGCCACAATGGGTTCTTAAATTGGACCGGAGGGCCGGAACAAAAGCATGGATGGAGTGTTTGTGTGAACTAATATAAATTCAAAGTAAACATCATTACATAAAAGGGTACGGTCTTTTTTTTTTTTAGTTTTATTCATTTCAAACGGGCCGGATCCGGCACGCGGGCCGTAGTTTGCCCACGGCTGTTCTAGAGCAATAGGTGACTGGATCAGTGAGTATGGCCCTGGGACAGCAGAGCAAGGCTCCCAAAGCAGATGTCAGGACCTCGGGAGTCTGGCAGAAACACAGAGCACCAGGGAACTAACCCAACCCCCAGAGTATGTGATGGGCCAGTGATCCAGGTTGGAGTTCCCAGTAGCACTTGTCACAGCAGGCCGAATGTCTCCTGGGGTCTCCATTCTAGGTTGGGAGCAACCCCAGAACAGGGACTGGCAGGATCTTGTTCATGCTTGGGTGCCCTGCCCTGGCACAAGCTCACAGGCACAACAACTGTTCAGTGAATGAGTGCAAGATGCACCTGAGACTGAAGCCAAGTTCTGACTCATCCCAGGGTTTCTGACAGGCTCATGGAGGGCAAAAACGGGCCAAGGGAAGCACAGAAGAGCAGCTGCTTATGGCTGGAAAGGAAAGGGGGAGGCAGCAGCCACAGCAGGACATTCTGACAGGCAAAAACTCATGGTCAGAACCAGGCTTCCCAGGGAGCTCCCACCCCGACAAGGCAGCTCCGCAAGGGACTCATATAAAGGTGAGGAAGTCCATTAGGAAGGGTGTGCTAAGATCAGGCTGAGCCAACAGGATGAGGCCTCTCAGGGATCAGCCTTGCTCAGCTTGGCTCAGGGTCATAGAGCCTCCTGTGCCTATTCCCAGGGCTCAGGGTCATAGAGCCTATTAGAGGGGCACGGGCAGGGCTTAGAGGGGCTCGACCCTTGGTCATAGTACAGGCTGTGAGCTGAGTCACGTATTTGAGCCCTGGAGCTTTGGGACAGCAACCTTCCTTCACTGCAGAAGGACCCAGGTTGGTTGCCCTATGACCTCAGCCCTCTTACCCATAACCACTTTACCAAGGAAACCCAAACCATTCTTCCTGCTGCTCCGCTCCACTTGGCCACATAACGAGAGTGCCCAACACAGGTCAGGATGCATCAGAGCATGGACGTTAATTCCAAATCTAAGAAGAGGACTTGTTCCGGGTTGACTTAAAGAATGACTGCCAACGACACGAATGCCCTTTGGGGGTTTAACAAAAAGGGCTCGAGTTGTGTTTCAACTCTGCATTTAGGTTTTCCAGCCTCTAAAGATAAAGTAGAACCTTCAGTAATAACTCCAAAGGAATGTTTCCCTGTTCTCTTCAAAGCATACACCTTGACATTAGGAACTGCTTGCCATATGGGAAGCAGTTAGAAGCACCAGTTAAAACTCAGAAAACATGGGTTTGGGACTTGGCTCAGCTTCTAAGTAACTGTGGGACTTTGAGCAAATTAATTACCCTCTTTGGGACTCAGTTTCCTAATCCATAAAAAGAGGAAAATACTTTGTATTCTCACTGGTTATATACATTAATAATACATATATGTGAGGTGATATAGAGATAAGAGATATATATATACACTTACACACATATAGTGTGTCCCCCCAAAATAAATGTATACACTTTAATAGCTGATAGCTGTTAAATGAAATTTATTTTAATAAACACTGCCTTTATAATTATCCGAAGTATGTGTATACATTTTGGGGGGAAGACCCTATCTATGAGGTCCTTGTAAGAAAAAATGTATGTTAGAGATTTACTTATGTTCAATAGTTGCTTGCTGATATTTGTGGAATAAATGGACGAATAACCCAAGATTATAACAAGACTCACATTATAACAAGTGTCCCTCTCCACACTTCAGAATCCCCAGCCAGTGTATCTACCAGATTTTAGAAGGCCACCTCTCCCCCCAGGAGGCTAAAACCAGTTCACCCTTGTCCTACCCACCGACCACCAAGCCTGCACACTTCCCTCCCAGCTGGCCTTACAGTCTCCCAACCTGCTGGAGCTAGCCTGACATTCAGGGTCAGAACCTGCCCCAGTATCCCTGCCCCAGCCCTGGCCCAGCTCCCATCTTCCACATGGCATGAGACTTCGTCTTGGACCAACTGCCAAGCCCAGAACCCTAGGTCTCCATTTCCTTTTATACCAGATGGAAACAACCCACTCCCCTTTCCTGATTTTCCTGAATCGTGGGTCAAATGGAAGATTTGTAGACCAGAAGCGAGCATGTCTCAGGGCCCCCTCTATCCATGACCTTCACCTGCAAAATGAGGCTCACATGGGCTCTTCCACCTCAAAGGGCTCTGGGGAACTTCATAGAAAGTGATGGTCTTAAAAGTTTCTTTGAAAAACAAGAAGCACTCCATAAATTCCTTTGCTCTCATCACTTCAGTGTGATCTCAGAGATGATCTCCAGAGGCCTGGGACTGGCCCCTGGGTAAATTCTTTCAGCACAATGACCACACACACAGAGAAAAGCTTGATGATCTTTGTGGCTCCAGTGTTATGAGCAAACGCATGTGATCTCCAGGACAGGGGCTGGAAAGTCAGGAAGTCAGGAAGCCTTGGCACTGCCAGTAAATTAGACGCATCACTTAACCTCTGGGCATTTTTCTTCATAGGCACAATGGAGCTGACAAGCCACCCACATTCCTATTCACCAGGATACCAGGAAGGCAAAGGATTTCAAAAGAAAAAACAAGTAGAAATGTGGTAGTCAGTGAGCATGGAGAATTGAGAAATGAAAAGAAAAATAAAAGGGGAAAAGAAACAAATAAAAGAGAGGGAGAGCATTTGGGGTGAAATGAGAGACTCTTGAGAAGGCACGGATGGACTGCCAGAGAAGTTCCCAGTACAGAAAATGCACCCCAAGTTGAAAGTCACCGTCTAGATTAGATTTATCGCAAAAGGCATCAGAAGTTCAACTCCAGCCCGGCCGGCGTGGCTCAGTGGTTGAGCATCGACCTATGAACATGGTTCGATTCCCGGTCAGGGCACCTGCCCAGATTGCAGGTTCAATTCCTAGTGTGGGGTGTGCTGGAGGAAGCCAATCAATGATTTTCTCTCATCATTGATGTTTCTATCTCTCTCTTTCTCCCTTCCTCTCTGAAGTCAATAAAAATGTATATTAAAAAAAGAAGCTCAACTCCAGTGGACAAAAAGAAATAAAGTCTGTCCATCATCTGAGGTGGCATGAGCACAGACCAGAGGAACCAAGACACACTGCTGTTTGCTTTTACAGCCCAGCTCAGAGCAAGAGAGATGAGGAATTAATAGGTCCACTATCTGTAAAAATTGTGTAATGTTTCTAGAGAGGCCCTGGCCAGGCCACATCCTGGCCCATGAGGTCCAATTCAGGATGCTCCACTTTAAGGGAAACAGTCAAAGACTAAAGAGTTCCCAAAGTGTAACCACGTAGAAACTCCATTTCTTTAACATGACTCTTACTTACTCCTTTCTGTCCGTCCACTCCCTTCCTTAATCATTAAGTCCCTAGGATATCAGTTTCTGATCAGTATCAAACTGTCTTAAGAACAATCTGTTGGCCACAGAAACAGAGTTTGGTCAAGCTAAAGATAACATCTGGATTTCAGTTGTTTCAGCCCTAGGCCCATGAAAGGGAAAGGACCCTACAGACCACACCCTCATGAAACAAAACAATACGATGGCTGACACCAGCACAAGATACAGTGACCAACTACTCCCTACACTGGCCCCAAGCAATCAGTAGAGCCCAGGACCGCAACTCCTTTAACCACCATGATTAATGATTTCCCCCCTATGTAGCCCATCCCCTGGAAGCCATCAGGGAGCCAGGTCTTTTAGCACTAGTTTACCTGAGACTCCAGGCTTGGCAGCATTTCCACAATTAATAAACCTCTACTTTCTTTGCTGCAAACTCCTGTTTGTGTTTGATTGGCCTTTGATGCACGCAGATGAATGGACCCCTTTAGTCCAGTTACAAAAGGCAGGGTGTGCTGAGGAAGGGTTCTGAAATCTGAAAGCATTTCCCTAAATAAGATTTGGGGAGGATAATATAAAATACCGACTTCTGCGCATGGGCCACGAAGTTTCAATTGCACTGTACGTGCACGCCCGCACGTGGTATTTTGTGGAAGAGCCACACTCAAGGGGCCAAAGAGCTGCATGTGGCTCACGAGCCGCAGTTTGCCGACCACGGATCTAGTCCAACCTTCCCAATTGAGGAATCCTTATTCATCTCTGCTGAGGAATTGTCCAGCTGGACAATTCCTCAGAAACACTTCCATAGTGGAGACCTCATTACTTTATAAGCAAGTTCATCGCATTATCATTTAGACAGGATTATACTCTTCTCCCTCCGATTAACCCCAAATTAACTTCCTCCTGGCTTCCATCTACACTGGGGCGGGGGGGGGGGGGGGGGGGGCACAGACTAAGTCTAAACACCTTTCCACCTACCCATCCTTTAGACAACTGAAACTGCCTTGATGACTTGCATTGGGTCCTCTCTCAGGCTCTCCTGGGAGGGGGACTATTTCCAGCTTAGCCCTGAAAGCTCACTGTCCGGCTCCCTCCCATGCTCCTTTCCCAAGTATCTGGCGAGCTTTGAGCTCAGACTGACATGGGTCACTGACTGCTGCTCCCGCCTGGCTCGGGCATCTCACCCTGTCTTTGCTTTCCAACTAGGTCTTGGCCTCCTGCCACCAGTTGGGAAAACTCTGGTCCATCTGTTGCTCTCAGCTTTGCTGCTCTGCCCAGAGCTAGAGGGCTTGTCATGAACGTGCTCCATGATGAGGCTGAAAAATGAGTCCAGCATTCATGCCACTTAATGGAAAACAGCTGGTGGTTTGACTTTAGGCCTTCTAATAAAAATGGAATCTAGACTATTCAATAGGCATTAAATGCCATTTCTAACACCTCATATGACAGATGAGGAAATAGAGGTCCAAAGAGGTAAGAGGATCTCCTCAGGGAAACAGAGCTGAGAAGATGAACATAAACTCTAACCTTTGATTTTCCAGTCCACATTCTTTCTACGGTAATTACG
The DNA here is from genome assembly GCF_028538775.1 of Myotis yumanensis. Taxonomy (NCBI): domain Eukaryota; kingdom Metazoa; phylum Chordata; class Mammalia; order Chiroptera; family Vespertilionidae; genus Myotis; species Myotis yumanensis. Next base: position 25,842,990 of record NW_027223762.1, on the reverse strand, counting down.
AGAAAGCGAGGCTACATGGTGGCTCTCTTCTTAAGATATTTTGGAATAAATTTCCCATAGTCTGTACGTATGTGCCTTACTCTTTCTTCAACTCAACAGACATTCGCTAAGCACCAACTATTTGCTTTGTAAATACCCTCAGTAAGATTTAAAGTAAGCGTCCCATAGGAATCTACATCTTGATGTGTGTGAGCACCCAGTGTGTGTGTGTGTGTGTGTGTGTGTGTGTGTGTGAATTTCATGGAGGTGAACATTCACCCGACAATGATAACAGAACACCCTTAACACTAAACTACACACCGGTGCAAGTGAAAAAGAGGCACAGCCCATTACCCAGGCATTCTCTGTCTGCCGGGGACAATTCTCGAACGTTATGTTGACATGATAAAGCCAAATGCAGGATACTGTGGCACTTCATTGAGCCAGATACTCAATTAAGATGGGTGACAGCCATGGTGGCAGTGTCCACAATTGTAGGGGAAATAAAGCTGCCGGTCCTAGTTTGAAAAGACCTAAAGGAAGAGCGGGCTTCTGGGCTGAATCTTGAAGGCTGATGTGAATCGATCAGGCAGAACAGAGTGGAGAGAGGTGTGTGTGCAAAGACAGGAAGGCAGAGAGAGCCTGATCCTGCAGGTGGAGGGGCCTGGCTGGAGCCGGGAGTTACCGTGGGTGATACAGTGAAAGAGGCACACAGGTGAGTGAGGTACAGGAGCCTTCCTGTCTCATGCTAAGGAGTTTGATTTTATCGTAAAGGATTCAGTGAAAGAATACAGAGAGAGTAAACAGGATCAGATAAGAATTTTAGAAGGAAAGCTCTGACGGGAGGATGAACTGGAGGGTGGTGAGGCCAGAGGCAGGGAAGAAACCAGGGTTGAACCTGATGCTTCCTGCTCCCACACACTGTTTTAAAGTCTCAAATGTAAGGGGAGAAGAGACTGTTTTTCAAGCACATCTCTATGGTATGGGACAATCTCCCCAAAGCTTTGCAGAATGACATCACCTTCATCACTCTCCACAGTGACTTGATGGCACACGCATGATGTCCGCCAGGGCACCACGGCCAATGGTGAAGTGTAGGAGCCTCAAGCAGAGCAGCCTCTCAGTAAGTGGTGGCTGAGTGTATGAGCCACATATATCAAAAGAGGGTGGAGGGTAGACAAGCCCTAAACAAAATAAGGTCAGGGTCTCCAGAGCATGGATAAGTCTAAGCAAGGTTTGTCAAGTCAGAAACAAGACAAAACAAAATTCAGGAGGGAAGGGGTTGAAGACACCAGTTCTCCACAGGAATGGAGGGTTAAAGGCACAGACAGACTAGGAAACCAATAAAGGAGCTAGCACCTGTCTCAGTTAGGGTAGTCCATACAGTGCCCTGGTGAGAATCCAGGAAAGACCCCCCTCTCTGGCCAGAAAACAAGCAGGCCCCAAGCGGTGGAGTTTACAGCAGGGTTCTCACCCACAAATGGCCAAAGCCTGTGTGCGCACGTGGAAGGGCATGTGCGAGCAGTTACGGAGGAACATTGGCGAGAGAGGGGAATGTGTGGGTGAGGAGGAGGCAGATCCGAACAAGCAAGGGCTATTTAAAGCTGGGTAAATCCCACCCCGCGTGGTACAGAGCCATTTCTACTGGGAGTGTCCGATCAAAAGATGAATGATCAAGAGGATGAGGTCGGAAGCCTAAAATAACAATTCCCTTAAAGGGGAAATACACTCATCTAGGCAAGTCGGACCCTTCTTAGAACTGAAAGATTCCGACATTACCACCCAGTTCCTAGGAAAGCCTGATCTTCCCCCCTCCCCAAGATAACTTTTCTGAAAATCAAGAGCACCTGACCACCAGCATGCTGCTTAGAAAGACCCGAATTAGGCACTTTCCATTGAATCCATGACCAACAGAGGAATCTGCAATTTTCGCAAAATTTATGAGGTTCTGCTTCAAGCCACAAATGAGCGACAGGCCTGCAGCTGCATCTCAAATGGTTCTCTTCTCAGTTGTAAAGACACGAGATTAAAGCATTTCCCTATGTTTGTGTTAACACTAAACTGAGGCCAACAAAAGCAAGGTTTGCAGCACCAATTACCATCTTCCAGGCCCTCCAAACTGGCCCGGGATATGAATTACCATGAGCTAGGGAAAAACATTCAAAGGGATGAACAGAGGCCAATGTGTCAGCCCCATCTCTGAATTTCTGGGCCACGGCTGTTTTAAATTAGATTCTCAGTGCTGATTCCATGAAACTCTTGGCTTAGCTCTCCAATGGAAAAGTTATTTTTGTGCTCCGAGCCACAGATATTTATATGGAGGCACATCCATAATTCCAATTATGTTTTGTTTTCATGATGCTCTTTTCCTCTACTTAAGAACAGTGATAGCTATCATTATCATTTCTGGTAAGACACTTGCAAAAAACTCTGAGCCAAGTACAGATTCCACGGGGCCCAGATAAATGACTATAAAATAGGCAGATTTTAGATCTTGGGAAATCCTCAAGGAATACCTCCAGTTCTTCTACCCACTGTGCTGCTCTTCTTTGTCAATTCCCTACCCCCACCTACCTCTCATAATTGCTCCTCAGAAGACCTAGTCCCAGAAGTTATTTATTCCTTATATTCACTCTCTGGGGTCTTTGCACTTAAAATGTGATCTTCAATAATAATGAGTTTTTATTTTCTTAAAAGAAGAAGCACCAACAAATAAAGCAAAGAAATATCTCTCGTTAAGAGCAGCATGGTTCTTAAATAACATAGTTATTCTACAGAACAGTTTGATCAACAGTCTAGGAGGGCTACTAAGATATGGTATAGATACAAAACCAAAATGGTGGTCCAAAAGCTTCCAGGAAATTCATCCAAGAGAAATCTAAATTGATTATCAAGGCTTTTTACGAAGATGGCGTCGAAAGCTAAGAAGGAAGCCCCTGCCCCTCCCAAAGCCGAAGCCAAAGCAAAGGCTTTGAAGGCAAAGAAAGCAGTGTTGAAAGGCGTCCACAGCCACAAAAAAAAGAAGATCCGCACGTCACCCACTTTCCGACGGCCAAAGACACTAAGGCTCCGGAGGCAGCCTAAATACCCTCGGAAGAGCGCACCCAGGAGAAACAAGCTTGACCACTATGCCATCATCAAATTCCCCCTGACTACCGAGTCAGCCATGAAGAAGATAGAAGACAATAATACACTAGTGTTCATTGTGGATGTCAAGGCCAACAAGCACCAGATCAAACAGGCTGTGAAGAAGCTCTATGACATTGATGTGGCCAAGGTCAACACCCTGATCAGGCCTGATGGCGAGAAGAAGGCATATGTTCGACTGGCTCCTGACTATGATGCTTTGGATGTTGCCAAAAAAATTGGAATCATCTAAACTGAGTCCAGCTGCCTAATTCTAAATATAAAAATTTTACACTGAAAATAAATAAATAAATAAATAAATTGATTATCAAGAAAGTCAGAGACATGGAAATATGGAACAGAGTGTGGAATATCCGAGTGAAGGTGTGGGAGGGTGGGTGGGTAGGAGGTGATCAACCAAAGAACTTATATGCATATATGCATAACCCATGGGTGCAAACAATAGGGTGGTAAAGGCGGGTGGGGGAGTGGTTGAGGGGGAGGGGACATATGTAATACTTTCAACAATAAAGATTTTAAATAAATAACCACCATAGAGAAAAAAGAAAACATAAGGTATCAAGAGGTACACACCCATGGCCTCTTCTGACTAGACCTTCTGAAGCACAATCCTGGTATGAAAGAAAGAGCAGGGAGGGGAGATGATGGGAAGAAACTAACATTTGTGAGCATTCACATATGCCAAGCATTTGGTCCATATTATTTCCTGTGATCTCACTTAAGCTTCAAAACAATTTGGGGGAGTAGGTTTCATTATTACTGTTTTATAGAGAAGGAAACAGCCTCAGAGATGTGAAGTAACTTGCCCAAGACCATGCAGCAGTCTGAATTTTTGTGTCCCGCCCCACAAAGTTCATGTTGAAATCCTAAGCCCCACAGTAAAGGTATTAGGTCATGAGAGTAGAGCCCTCATGAGGGGGATTAGTGCCTTTATAAGCGGAGGCCACAGAGCACTAGCTCACCCCTTCCACCATGTGAGCACACAGAGAAGACAGGTGTCTGCAAGCAAGACGAGGGTCCTCACCAGAACCAATGCCAGTACCCTCATCTTGGACTTCCAGTCTCCAGAACCATGAAAAATCTATTTTTGTTGTTTATAAGCTACCCAGTCTGTGATACTTTCTTAGAGCAGCCTGAACACACTACGGTAGCCACACACCTAGTTAGTGGCAAAGCTTGGATTCAAACCCAGATCTGCCTGATCCCGAAGTCCATTTCTTTTCCATTATCACATAGGGCTGATATGAGGGCCAGTGGAGGCCAGGGACGATTGCTGGTTTGGCTTCCTTAAAAGAATAGAGTTTGTTGCAAGTGTCTGGGAAAGACATATGTTTGTGTAGATTTCTTTATATGTAGGGTGTCCCCCCAAAATGTCTACACACACTTGAATAATTATAAAGGCAGTGTTTATTAAAATACATTGCATTTTCAATATTAAGCTATCAGCTGTTAAAGTGTATATACATATTTTTGGGGACACCCTGTATTATAAACAGGATTTGCTAATATCAATCAACATTCCCAGAGATGCTCTTAGCCAGTAATAGGAAATCAACTGTTGAATGTAAACCTCTCTGCACTGTTAGAAACACATGTAAACACACATGCGAGCAGAGAGAGAACATTGTCTCCATGACCAAAGGGAACAGGGACCTTTCTCTCCTCAGAGACTTTTCTTTTCAACATGAATGTGAGTGAGGATACTGGTTGGTAATGAGAAGGTTTAGTCTACCACAGAGAATCTAAAGGACAGCATTTGGGGACTAGAGCAGTGTATTTGGGAAATTCAGAACTCTTCTCAACTGAGAGCAGAAACCCAAATTCATCAATAATCCTATACAATAAAAGAGAAACATGCAAATTAACCATCTCTCTGCTACCCTCAAGCCATGCCCACAAGCCAATCAGGAGTGAGTATGCAAATTAACCCAACGAAGATGGCGGAGGCCACTGAGCTGGATCGAGCAGGAGGAAGCCAAGTTTCCCGCCTGCCTGGCCAGCCCTGGACTCCGCTCAAGGCTACACAGTTTCAATTATAGAAGATAAATAAATCCCAGATACATGCTTCCAGCCCGCCATGTCTGGGAGCTTGGGTCGCCGGGGGGTGTGGCCAGCTTGAAAACGGCCATCAGCCCCTCACCCAGGCTGGCCAGGCACCCTAGTACGGACCCCCACCCTGAAGGGGGTGTGGCCAGCCTAAAAACGGCCCTCAGCCCCTCACCCAGCTGGCCAGGCACCCCAGCGGGACCCCCACCCTTATCCAGGACACCCTTCAGGGCAAACCAGCCAGCCTCCACCTGTGCACCAGGCTTCTATCCTATATAATACAAGGGTAATATGCAAATTGACCTTAACAGCAGAACGACTGGGAATGACTGGTCACTATGACACACACAGACCACCAGGGGGCAGACGCTCAATGCAGGAGCTGCCCCCTGGTGGTCAGTGTGCTCCCACAGGGGGAGCTCTGCTCAGCCACAAGCCAGGCTGACTGCTGCCAGCACAGCAGTGATGGTGGGAGCTTCTCCTGCCTCCTCAGCAGTGCTAAGGATATCCGACTACAGCCTAGGCCTGCTCCCCACTGGCAAGTGGATATCCCCTGAGGGCTCCCGGGCTGCCAGAGGGATGTCTGACTGCCAGCTTAGGCCAGATCCCCTGGGGAGCAGGCCTAAGCCAGCAGGTGGACATCCCTCGAAGGGTCCCAGACTGCGAGAGGGCATAGGCCGGGCTGAGGGACGCCTCCAAGTGCACAAATTTTTGTGCACCGGGCCTCTAGTCATTAATGAAATGAAACTGTCAAAACCTGACACACATGCCCTTTATATGCAGTTCAGATTATCTATATGTAAAAAAGGCTAATATGCAAAGTGTCCCCTCGGGAGTTTGGCTGGGAGACCGGGAGTTTGCTCGCTATGATGTGCACTGACCACCAGAGGATCTATTCAATGCAATAATACAAGAAAAAGATATGTCAGTAGGAATAGAAAAAGAAAAGACAAATTAGGGCCTTTGCCGGGTAGTTCAGTTGATTAGAGTGTTGACCCAATACGCCAAGGTTACAGGTTCGATCTCCAGGCAGAGCACATACAAGAAACAACCAATGAATGCATAAATAAGGGGAACATCAAATTTATGTTTATCTCTTTTTCTCTTGCTCTAAATTCAGTACATTAAAAAATTTTAAATGACAAATTTTTGTTTTATGATTATCTATCTAGAAAATTCAAGAATATCTACATATAGATTTTTTAGATCTAATAAGAGAAGTCAGCTGGGATGCTGGATACAAGGTCAAAATTAAAAAATCAGGAATGTCTCTGTGGGCCAGTAAATAACCAATTTGAAAATATAATAAGAAAGAAAGATACCATGTAAAATATTAATAAAACCTATAGCAAATAGATACAGCAAAAGTTGTATAAGACCTTTATAGGGGAAATCACCAAAAATTCAATTGAATAAAAGGAGAAGACCCAAAATATTATAAAGGTGTCAGTTCTGCTGGAATATAAATTGAATACAATTTTAATTAAATTCTCAATAGGATTGTGTGTGTGCGTGTGTATGTCTGTGCGTGTGCATGAGAACTAGACAAACTAACATTTAGATGAACTAATAAAACCCAAGAAAGTCAAGAAATTCTGGAAATATTTACAGTAAAAGTACTCATGTTAGCTAACAATTATTATGTGCTTCCTTAAATAGCAGACACTATTCTAACATTTTGTATACATTATCTCCTCACAATTATCCTTAAAATGGATACTGGTTGGTAATGAGAAGGTTTATAGAGTTGGAGACAGAGAGAAATTAGGTAACTTGTCTAACTCAGGAGTAGTAATCGATGCAGGATGATAAGGATGTAATACCTTCCAAGTACTAGGGAGAAAATAATTGTGAGTCCAGAATTCTACCCTTAAACTCTCATTTGTAAGAGCAAAATAGAGACATTTTCAGGAATACAAATACTTTAAAGTTTACCAAAGACCCTTTATGAAAGACCTTCTAAATTTATGTTGACACGAAGAAAAATAAACTAGAAGGAAGGAGTGGGATGTCAGAAGTAGCAGCGTCCAAAGTGTACTGACTAAAACAAAACTATGCAAAGTAGGTAAGAAAATTGGGACTCAATGAAAACTAAAGTAAAAGGGTATAACAATGTTATTATGGAAAAACAGAGCTATAAAGTCCTGTACCTATGCTAGAAGTGGGCCACTGAGCTGCGCACTGAGTTGGCCAAATAAGAAATGGAAACTGTCAACTAAAGGCTTCACAGCATCCACAAGACAAAACAAACAAGTTGCTCACAAAGACTTCACTTGGCACTGTGATCAGAAAAGCATTTCTCATATGGTTAAATGTCTATAATATCTAGGACATTGGTCTGAGTATGATAATTTGGGAAAAGTCCTTGACTCTTACAATTTTTTTTCAACAAGGAGGTGATTTAGATGCATCAGCCGTTAGAATAGAAAAGATAAAGCCTCCTTCTAAAAGCGTATCATTTGAATGGCGAGGTGTTATAGAAAAGCCCATCCTTCTGGGATAGTTAGGTGTATTTCTGGAAGAGGATGAACAAGGTGACCTCTGTGGGCCTGGTTACCTGTGAGGACAAGGAGTGGTCAGGATGTGGGCATTTTCCCCCAGAGCCATCCCCCCAAATCACTCACACTGAATATTTCCCCCTCCACTAAACCAGTTAATCTTGCCAACGCATGGGATTACCCGTCTAGCCAGTCTTCTAAAAAAATAGTTTATCATTGTATTTTCACAGTAATAAGCATCAGGAAGCAATTAGCTTTCCTCCTCTTTCTTGTTCCATAAATCCTTGACTCCCCTACCCTGACATTCCATAGAACACGTAGGTGAATGGGAGCCTGGGAGCTTTCCCTGGGTCTTCCTGTCCATCACACTCCCCTGACAATGCCTAGGACAGTGTAAGCCCATATTGATAGAGCTCTGGGGACATAATTTGCCTGATCTATTTAAATTAAACATCCTACCTTCTACCAGGACTGCTCCAGAATCCCATGGGGTTCCTGGAGCTCAGGCTGTCTGGGAAGCCTCCAAGGAATGCTGATACTTATCAGTACAACTGGCTCCCAAGGGAAGGTGAGCTACCTCTCGCTAAGTCTGGGCCAATTCCCAAGGACTTCCAAAGAAAAGTGACAGTGGAAGGAAGAAGAAAAAAAAGGAAAAAAGAGAAGTGATAGTTGGAGATGGGAGAGAGGGGAGACAGAGGCACTTTACTAGTATTCAAAATATCAGTTATTAAAGCACAAAATACTCTCCCTCTTCCTTTTGCTACCTATTGTTCTTATAATTAAAATAATGATGACAATAATACAAGTGCAGGAAGATTGTAGAGAGTAGGATTGCGATGCATAGACTTTGGCCACTGATCTGCATTCAACTGGCTATGCGACTTTGGCAAGTCACCCCTCTGATTCTAGTTTCTGAATCTTATATCATGAGAATATTAATAACGGGTCATACCTCAAAGAGTTTTTTAATGAAATGCCATATGTATGTGCTTTATACTCAATACATCCTAGCTATTACTATTGTAAAAGCTTAAGAAATGCAGGCAAGCACACAAAAAAATTAAAAGCACCTATCATCCCACCATCCATTTTGCTGCATATAACCCCAATGTTCTTGGATGTATTTTTAAAGAGTGAATTTACAATGCTTCCTATTTCATAGCCCGCTTTTCACATTTAACACCATACCCTGAGCATGTCCTATGTAATTCCGTATTCTTGTACAATATTTTGAAAGGCTACATCCTTTTCCTTTGGGCTATTTTACCCCCTCATGACCCTTGCCCTCCTTCCTCTCTGCAGGCTCCATACTTCATGCATTTCCATCTCATCTGACCCATCCAGATGATCATTCACTGCTCTCCATTTGGCTCACTGGGGATGCAGCCTTTATCTCACCACCCAGAACACCTGCTCCTTGGGTAAGGGGTACATGGCTAGCACTCACTATATCCCCAGCATCCAGAGCAGCCTATCTGGGGCTGCAGCAAACCCTTGTGATTGATGGCAAACCACCCACTTTAGTAAGATTCCATGAAGTGTTGGTACAAAAGCTGAACAAGGCAGAAGGGGCGGGGGCGTTCTCTCCAAAAAGCATAAGGTTAATTTCTGGGGCATTAAATACACTATTAAAAATTCTCAGGAAGAGGAAGAAACTGAAGATTCTTATCTGAGTGCATTGTTTTTCTAAGCAGCAGGGCCAAACAAGTTCAAAATTTATGGGCTTTCTTTTTGAGTGGAAGTCGCAACACTTCCTATCAATGATGCAATGAGACCACAGTAACACATTAGTAATTCATACAAATGGGGAATGGTCAAATTCAAGCAGCAGGGAAAATGGAATTACATCCTTTTGAAAATAGAGGGATTTATTTCCAAAGAGATTCATTTTTTAAAAGAACTCTATCTCCAAAGAGTTTAATGCCTTGACCTATTTTGACGGGTTGTTCAGAACCTGACCTAGTACATGTGTTACAACCACTCTTATCGTTTGTATAGAAATGGGAATGGCTAAAGTTCTTCAAAAGTGCATTCTCCCTAAAAACAAGAAGTTCAACACCCCTAGGATCATGCTCACTCCTTAGGACAGCTCTTCCCTCCTAGGTTGCAAGGAAGCAGACCCCAGCTGGGGCTGCCCCTGCTGCTCCAGTTCTGAGTGGGCAGAGGCTTGCAATAGCAGCCCCCATCCATCCTCCTCCCCCCCAAAAAATCTCCAGATTCCAGACTAGATCTGTCCAGACCCATCTGAAAATTAACAAGCTCCTTCTAAGCACCCAGAGCACCAGGCCTTGTCATGGAAACACTGATTCAACCGTAATGAGAACCGACAGAAAACCACACAAATGAACTAAACATTCTTCCACCCAATCGGCGGAGTCAAGCTGAAGCAACAGCCTCAGGAGTGAGAGAAGGGAGGCTGTTTTTTCTTTGTGGTCCTGCTGCCTTGTTTTCACAACTCCTGTTTATGAGACGGTGGGAGTGGGGGAGCTGGGAGAGAGACAGAGCTAGCAGGAGGGGAGAGAAATGCAGAGGGGCTATGCCAGGGTGGGGAATGCCAACAAACACTGCGGTTTCTGTCGGGCAAATGAAAACTAGCCTCAGGGTCTGCTTGGGGTTGTCTGAGAACAAGCTATAGTGAACTCCCATCTTCCACTAAAACGGTGACGTGTGGGATGAAGTCTTCACTTTCCAAAGAATGCTTCTGCACAGCAAGCATTCTTTTATTTTTCTTCTTCATTATTTTCTCTTGTTTGTTTGTTTGTTTGTTTTCTATTAGAAAGGCTCATTACATGAAGCATCATTATTATTGAAAGAAAAGCAGAGTTGAAGTTTTTAAAAAGATGCCCAACCAATAGAAATAGTAAAATCCGAAGAAGGAATATACAGTATTTCATTGCCCCTTGGGCGCACAAGGTACAGTTTGTGGGTCCAAGGAACCCAACCGCAGATCCCAGTGACGGTCGTTCCTGCAGGAAATGTCTGGGCGAGGGCATCGCCTTCTGGGGCTGCAGGGGGCACTGGGCTGGTTGTGGCCCTAGCCTGGGGGGCGGGAGAGGATGGAGGGCGGAGGCTGGTGGCCCAGGTCGGGAGGGCCGGACCGCGCGTGAAGGTTTGCACGAGCCCCCCGCCCCGCCTCAGAACCGAGTCTAGAGTTTTTGCTCGTGGAGTTTTCTTTCTCTTTAGAGTGGGACCAGGTCACAGTAGCCCCGCAGCAGAGGGGAGCCCCGTCGGGGCCACCCGCGGGCCCGGGCAGCTCTGGGGCGGCGAGGGCGGCGGGGGAGAGGGGCGCTGCGCTCCCGCCAGCCCGGGAGATAGATGCCGCATCCCGGGGCGCCCGCGCTCCCCACCCGCAAACTTTCCCCCACCGTGGAGGGGCTTCCCACGCCTCCCGCCTTCCCCTGGGGCTGGTCACTCACGGACAGCACCGCGGGGGCTCCGACTCCGGCCGCCGCCGTCCACACCGGGAGGAGGGGTGGGAGGAAGAGGGAGAGAGGCGGAGAAGGGGCGGAGGGGCGGAGGAGGCGGCGGAGGAGGGCGGAGGCGAGGGCCGGGAGCCTACCCGCGGGGAGGGGAGCGAGGGGAGGGGCGGCCACTCCCCAGAGACGCTCCTGCGCCCTATCCCACCTCCCCCCCACCAACTGCTCGGTCCCCTGCCGGACCCCTCTTCTCTCCTCACTCCCTTCCGGCCCTGGATCCCCCAAAGTTTTTCTGGTGTCCGATTCTCCATTCTCTTCCTTCCCTTGAGTCTCCAGCAAAAGTGAGGGGCGAGGTGGGGTCAGTATATGTTACCTTTACAAGCTCCCGGGAAGCAGGTGGCTGGGACACTTGGCAGGTCTGAAGCCAACCTGCACCCCCTGAGGACGCGGAGTGGTGAGATAATGGCGGGGGGGGGGGGGGGGGGGGGGGGAGGAAGCGGGGCTAGGGACTTTGTGGTCGTGCTTTCCACTTTCATTGAGATTTTTTGTTCCGTTGGGGTTGTTTTGTTCTTGTGATTAGGAGAACTAAAGGATTATGTTTGAAGTGTCTGTGTGCTTCTTTTTCCTTCAGAAGTGGGACCAGCCCTGATCGCAGACTAAGATGAACCCTAAAAATGAAAGCTCACCTTCCCCTGGTGAATCAGCACTCAGGAGGAGGACACAGGATGGCTTGGGGATGGCTCAGTGAAGGGCCACTCTGTGGACAGGGCAGGAGGCGAATACTGAGAGATGTGTGCTGCCTGCAGCGTGCAGAAGAGAAGGGGCGTTGACCTCTGAGGAGAGCTGGAAGGTGGCTTTTAGCCCTTAGTCCATCACCTGCTGGCAGGTGATTCTGGGCAAGGCACTTGGCATCTCAGCCTCCTCCAAAAGTGGGGCTGCCTCCCTGGTAGTGAGTCAGCATAGAGAGGAGGTCTGCCTGTGCCTTTCACCCTCTGCCCAACCCCAGGGTGGAAGCTTGAACTGGGTTTGAGCAGACTCGGGGGAGAAAGGAGGGCATTCTGGGCCCTCAGTCATGAGGAGCTTGGGAGGTTGGCAAGGCTGGAAGCCTTACGGGAAGTGGGAAAGTCTGTTTGGGGATGTATAACTGGACACGAAGCAGAAAAAAGGAAATCCATGAAAGTTTTGTTTTAAATATGTTTTTATTGATTTTTAGAGAGAGAGGAAGGGAGAAGGATAGAGAGATAGAAACATCAATTAGAGAGAAACATCATGGATCAGCTGCTATATGCACGCCACCTACTGGGGATCAAGCCGCCTACTGGGGATCAAGCCGGAAACCCAGAACCGGTGACCTCTTGGTTCGTGGGTCAACACTCAACCACTGAGCCACACCAGCTGGGCTCCATGCAAGTTTTCAAGCAAAGGAATATTTTGACCCAAGTGGTGTGCTATTCACACTGTATTCCCAGAGCCTGGCATACAGTAGGCACCATAATGGTGACTGAGGAATGCTGGTGTAACAGTCTGAAAGATGAACTATCTAGGAAGAGAGGGCTTTGACCCAAGAAGGGGTTAGAAGGCCCTAAAGACCATGTTAAGTTGAAGTGCTCTGCCTAGATAGTAGAAAGGAGATGAGGGAATTCTGAATAAACACTTGTGTTTGCATGACAATTCGGTTCTCTTTTAAATGTTCTTTTGGGTCCAGTCTTGTACTTGACTTTGGAGTTCCTGGTGAAATGGAAAATATGTTGTTCAGTATCCTATTCAACCTCCAGCCAGAATTAAGAACCTATGCTGAGGGCTGAGGAAGTTACACAGCAAGGATCTATTTAGGACATTTTTACTCTCTGGTAAAATTTCTAATTGTGTTTTTCTTTAAGATACCCTAAGCAGTCAAAGGCACCAAGTCCACCTCCCTTCCTAATTTCCTTCAGCTAACTTCCTGGTGATGGTCATGGTTTGAGGAAGGGCAGGAGGGAGGCTAGAGAACAGAAAGTCATCTGACTGGTGACTTTTCAGAGACTTCTATAGAACCAGACAGGTACTGGCCCGAGTCAGGCTTCTTGTAAGAAGCAGAAGAAGAAGGACAAAGGAAGAGGAAGGGGAAAAAACAGGTGCCTTGACCCTCCAGTGGTCGGCAAACTCATTAGTCAACAGAGCCAAATATCAACAGTACAAGGATTGAAATTTCTTTTGAGAGCCAAATTTTTTAAACTTAAACTATATAGGTAGGTACATTGTTATTAACTTAATTAGGGTACTCCTAAGGCTTAGGAAGAGCCACAGTCAAGGGGCCAAAGAGTCGCATGTGGCTTGTGAGCTGCAATTTGCCAACCACGGCCCCAGGCCTTTTGGCTGAAGCTCCAAACTGAGCCTCCTATAAACTGTGCCCAGCCACTGGGCCTCCTAGGAAGGCCAGCCTATCTCAGAAAATGCCACAGGTAACAACTAGAGAAAGGACGGACTCATACAGGAAACAGTACACTTGACAAATAGCAATCATCATCTCATTAAAATGGGGTTTTGAATGCATCTTTTTAAATCTATCATCTTTGAATAAGCAGTATGGCCTTTGAATAAGCAGTAGCCCACCGAGTGAATGAAATCTCTTTTGGAAACTTGGACACTTCTGCAAAGCACATAGGCCCATAATCTCCTAAAGACCAATTACTTGGTTGAAAATCATTTATCTTTTGCAAGGGACAGCACCCCTCACCCCACCACCACCACCCTCTTCTGTGACTCAGCAGTGCCCCAAAGGTTGCCACTTTCATGAATGCAGATTTATTTCTTGTAACTCCATCACATATTTCCAAAGGACCCTTTCTTGGCACTCTTTGTATCAAAATCTGCTGGTAAACAGCTCAGCCTGGCCTCAATTAGTGAGGCCACCACAGCCGGTCATCACCAGCTGTGACCTCATTTTACTCCAGTTCCTGCTCTTTTCCTTGCTCTGCTCTTTGCCCTGCTTTACACTAAGTAGACCTTCAGATATCATTCTCCTTTCTATTAACAGGTCCCTTGCCTGCAGCCTTTTCATGGAAACCATTTAGAACTTCCACACTGTTTAACAAGGGGTCTCCAAAATGTCTATAGATATAACCCAGCCGATTAACGTGGAATGCCTTAAAACTCAATTCAGCTGAAGCTGTTGGGATCAATTAATATAAATTCAAACCAGTTTGCAGAAATGCCTGATGTGAAAGGGGATATGGTTGGGAAAAGTGAGGACTTCAGAATTAGGACAAGCTTAGCCCCAAAGGCTTGATTAAGAACATCCCTCTCTAAAAACTTTTCAACAATTAAGTCTCTATTTATATTGCAACATTCATTCAAGATGGAGTGAAGGCTTTTGGAACGCCATATTAAAAAAAAAAAAAAGATTACAGTGTATGATGGCTTCAACAGAAGTGAAAATTAAATAGGAAAAAAGAATCACCTTTTTAGGTGCATGATACATTCTGGCCTGATGTCTGAAACACACACAGTTTTTAAACAGCCTTTTCCATGAGGAAACCTGAATACTCTTTGAATAGAAATTTCCAGACATAAATTAAAAGCCTGTATCTTCACAGAGAATGCCAACTGACATCACTGATATTTAGGGGGATGATCATTTAATTCAGAATGGCCCACGACTGGCTATCCTTTGTCCTAGAAATGGGACACTCTTAGGTGTGGCTTGAGCTACCCTGACCATTGCTATTGGCCAGTCCCTTGGCTTGCTCCCTAAAATGTATCCAATTAGTATTTATTGAACACCTACTATGTACGAGACATTCTGCTAAGCACTGTGGGGGAGTTAAGTATAAGGCATGGCTCCTGCCTCTCACATCTGTAGTTGCTTAGGGAGATAGCATACATGACAATGACTACATGAGATATGTTGGCCATTTAACACAACAAAAGTGTCCTAACGAAATACAGGAAAGCATAAGTCAGGGAGAATATTCCTTAGCATCTGAGCAAGAAGTCACTGACATTTTGTTCTTCGCTGGTTAACTGTGTTGATTCTATTCTTGGACCGATGTGGTGTCACCACTTGGCTATTCCACTGGTGTTTAGGGACCAGTAGGATTGAGTTCAGAGATCATTAAAGCTCCTGAAAAAACAAACATAAAGGTTCTAAGTGGGGGAGGTGTCTTTAAGGCTTCTACTCCTGCAAAGCAGACAATAGTCTCCATCATGTTTTCACCTAGAAGCCAATTCTTCTAACCCTCTCCTTATGAAAACAGTTATTCTAATGCTCTATAACCTTTTCTTTCAAAGATTTCGAAGAGCTATAATGGGTTTTCCTGCTCTAATGCTTTGACTGCCAGCTAATTTCCTAATTTGGAGCTAATTACTAAACTGCTTAAAAATGTAAAGCATGGGCAACTGCTTACTGACAAGCTTTCCATTTATTACCATGGCGTCTGAGGACGTGGCCCTTAGCCAAGAACAGAAGCTTCCTCTTCTATCACAGAACAAACTAGTCCTTGTCAGTGTAGCTCGGCCGGCTGGTTTCTTAGCCATCATCTTCATGTGTGAAAGTTAGAGTTTGAAGGCTTTCAATAGCTGGGAGCAACTTCCAGGGTTATTGCTTCAAAAAAACAAAACTATAAACTGCACCTTATTCTCTCTGGGGATTTTTATTATAAAGGCGGCTTTAATTCATGGTCATTTGGAAAGAGCCTTTGCTTCAACTTTTTTGGTCCCTTTCTTAGCTAATTGGTTCCTCATTTTATTTATTTTCTCTCACATTTTTGTTTGGAACTAGTGCAGCTCAGTTTTTGTTTTATTTGATTGGATAATGAACTGGGAAAAGTGGTCATGTTGTTAAAAGATCTGTTAGCTGAACTGATAAAGTTAGTCTCTTACCAAAAGCAATGGAAAATCCAATTTTATCAGCTTTGAAAAGTGACCAGTATTGCTTGTAACAACATAATGGTGTGGGTTGAGGGTTATTTTAAAAATGCTACCACAAGACACATGCTGTTTATCACAGCTTCTCAAGCTGTGCCTGGAGGGTCTTACCCCTTCACCCAGTCCTGCTATGGAGCATAATATAAACAGTGCCCCTGGAGTTGTGCAGCCCTCTAACCTATACCCTGTCCTATTACAGAACCTATTTTTTCCCTCATCTGGAATTTCTTATAATCCCAATTTTGATTAAAAATAAATAGTATTACATATATATATATATATATATATATATATAATGAAAAAAGCAGGAATAAGCAAAAAGGTTAATAGTTGAATCTCTTCAAAGAGAGATGTGTGCTCTTGATACTTTTCCCAGACTGAGAATGACCTCTTATTTTCCTTTCCATGGCTCAGAGGACTAAAGAGGATAGACCAGTCTTTGAGAGGTGGGCTGCAATGGGAAGCAGAGGGACAGGGCTGTCACTGGGAGGGCTCGTGGAGCGTGAGAGGTTAATGCTAAGAGTGGGAGACCCTTGATGCCCAGGATGAGGAGGAAGGACAACCCCGGGACAGCAGCAGCACTGATGGCCTGGAGAGCAACCCGTACAGCCTGGTGCAGGTCAAAGGGCTCTAGGAGAGACTTCTTGAAGAAGGTGAGGTTGGCTGAACACCCAATTGAATTTGACCACACTGAGAGGAGAGTCAGTCGTTACACACCTGGGAGAGAATTTAGGAATAAGGTAACATAGAAAACATAGCAGGCAACATTTTTAAAAAGACAATGATTAACTTCAGGGGAAAACAAAGAGCTGTGAAGGAAAGGAAAAGTAATCACAGTACATTATATGACTCAGCTGTGACAGCACTTGAATAATAAAGCAGACACTGAATATTGACCTAATCAAAATGCTAATGTGACTAGTTTGAAGACAGGAAAGAGAGATAAAGTATGTATGTATATATGTGTGGTATATAGCAGTTGAAAAACAGGCAAATCCTCATCTTCCAAGTGTGAAGTCAATTGATAAAGCCCAGCAGGAAGACACCAGTAACGTGCTATTTGGAACTCAGAGACAGACACCAAAATAGTGAGTGCAAGTGGTTCTCTCCGGGGAACATGAAATGAGAGAGGATCAGGGGGGTGTTTCTGTTAGTTTGTTTTGCCTTGTTTTTTCTTTGTAATAAGTACTTTGGAACAGCTTGACTAAAGCTAAGTTCATAAATTTGGTAAAAATACAGAAATTTAATTTTAGAAAATGATAGCCTTTATGTATTATCTCTCACTTGCTGCTCTGTCTGAGACAATCCAGGGCAGGATGCACACCCTGTGACCATTTGTAATTAAGCATTTACATGATCACTCTGCTGTCTCACTAGCAGGCTGTAAGCTCCCAAAGGCAGCCAGCATGTCGTTTCGCTTATTACAGTCTCCTTAGGACTGAGCACAAAGCAGGCACTCCACACATACTTATTGAATGAATGATGAAATGGATAAGGCAGATTTAGAAGTCAGAGCTCACCATTTTTACAAAGATATGCATAATTGAAGTATTGATGAGCCAAATGGGCTAGTGTCTGGGAATTGCCTTAAAATACTTAGGAAAAAAATAAGTGTGGAAACAAGATAAAACAAGACTGACAAATGTTCATAACAAGTGATGGGGAGATAAGGGTTTGCATTCATCTCCCTACTTTTTTGTATGTTAGAAAATTCCTTTTAAAAAAAAAAAGAGAAATAACAACAAAGTTTGTACAGAAAGAGGCCTGGAAGGAAGAGGCAGCATTTTGGCATAAATATATTAAATTCCGAGTTCAGTGATTAAGAAGGTTTGAATAACAGGGAATATGTAAATAAAAATGAAGCATCAGAAAGAAAAGAAAAGCATGTCAAAGGCAAACATTGTGCCACCCCATTAGCCCAAGAAGCTAACTAAAAGCTGACTGAAAGAAGGGGTAAGTAGTACTTAGTGAAGACATGGAAAGGGAGAATTGAATGAAGTACTGGAGTTGCTGGAAATTAACAATTTTATCCTCCAAATATACAGAACCTGAGGAACAGAACTGAATGCCCCAACCGAAAGGCTCATATTACAGTATGAATAATCCAGGCTCTGGAATCAGACTAACCTGGTTGAATCCTGGCTCAACATGTATTAGCTGTGTGACCGTGACCATGAATAAGTTGCTTAGCCTCTCTGATTCTTAGTTTTCTGTCTATAAAATGGGGATAGTAACAACACAAGCGAGAAACAGTTATTGGAGGCTTAAATGAAATAATACATGTCAAGTCTTACCCATGCCTGACTTATGGTAAATGGTTAATAAATGGTGGTGGTTATATGTTTTGGGAAGGGATTCTGCCAATAGACCAAAGCTCTTACCAGTTAAGCTAAAAAGGGACAATTTTGCCAGAAAACCAACCGTACTCTTTATAGTCCTGCCCTGTCCCTCAGCCCTAGGAAACCTCCCAAGATGCACTGACCCTCACAGAATAGCCAACCAGTCCAAGTCCTGCCTGAGCGTGCATGGGGCCAGGATAATAGGGGTGTCTGGTCTGGGAGCTCTGGCAGCTCACAGCTGGTGAGAGACACAAATCTCAGCCACCAAAGCAAAGAGGGAGATAATCCGCAAGACTCACAATGTCTGAGAGAAAAACAGGCCCATTGTGCAGGAAGAGTTAGGCTTTCCCTGACCTAGAGGTCTGGGAGTTTTCATAAAGGCAGAGGGAAAGCACACAGGATGCATGGTAAAGAATGAAGAGCAAGTGAGAGAGCCTGGCCAGAGTGTTGGAGGGTCGTCCAGTGCACCAACAGGTTTCCAGTTCAATTCCCATCAGGGACAGGCCCAGGTTGCAGCTCCATCCCCGGTCAGGGAGTATACTGAAGGTAACTGATTGATGTTTCTCTCTCTCTCTCTCTTCCGCTCCCTCTCCCTCTCCCCTCCCCCTTCCTCTCTCTAAGCATTCCTCTTGTGAGGATTAAAACAAACAAAAAAAGAGAGATAGTCGGCTGTACATGTCTCACACAAACACATCATTGCTAGATGGTGCCCAGCAGGCAATGAGGAGCTATGTGAAGGCTTCCCATCAGGTTCTGCAGAGATTATGCTTTAGAAAGATGCTCTGGTAAAAGGGGTGGGAGGTCTGGAGTATAAGAAAGAGTATCTAGAAACCCTAAGTTATGATGGCAGTAACCAGCAAGGTTATTAGATGTTTCCCTCACAGTGCTCGGGGACCTAGGCACAGCTGCAGGGAAACAGCTGGTCCAGCTGATAGAGAACTGGCAATGGGCAGGTTGCAGAACATGAAGAGGGCAAAGGGGCTATGGAATTGAAGGGCTAGGAAGAATGGGACTGAGCTGATTCATCAAAGATCCCCAAAGCAGGATCCAAACACTTCATTACTGTGAAGACGGGGCAGAACGACCTGCCTCTCTAAGACAGGCAGCGGAGGATTTAGGGCAGAAGCCAAGGGGTTGGCTTAAGTGCTGAGCACAGAGAAGCCAGTGGTAAACTCTCAGGCAAACCCTGATAAAGCATTTTTGGACTGCCAAGAGAAGAGGCTTAAGAGAGATGGAGCTGCAGGCAGGGAGGTTGGGAGATAGAGAGGAAGGGGTCTCCGGAACATCTCAGCTAATCTGGGGACTTGGACATGGGTTGAAAAGGGCCTGTGCAAGCAACTCAGAAGAAAGGAGCAATCAATATATTGAGGGCCGGGGAATGGATGTACAGGAGAGACACCCCTGAGGTGTATGCTGAAATGATACAATGTTTATAAAATAAACTAAGTGGAGCTGAAAGGGCTCAGGGTCCCAGCTTGAAGTATGGTTACAAGTACCTCTCAAGGCAAAACTCAAAGCCTTAAAAAAGGATTAGCCATACAATTATGGTAAATTTTGTACAGCCTACTCTAATAGGTTTCCGTTTCCTTTATCAAATTTTCATAGAGACTGAAGGTTTGACATAAGTACGAATTTATTGACATCAATTCCTTAAGCTATTACTCCAACACAGAGAGAGTACTGAAGAGCTGAAGACAATGATAATAAACCCACGAGATCTGAAATTTGCAAGGCCCACTCCCTCCGAGAGAGAGAGAGAGAGAGAGAGAGAGAGAGAGAGAGAGAAGTCTTCAAAAAGAATCTGATAACTGCTTTCAATTATAGCAGGAAGTAATGAGTTTGACAATGTAAGCATTTTATCCAGAAACATATATCTATTCCATAGATACCAAATCGATTACCATATAATTGAGTTTGAAAATATACAAAATATTTGTTGTTCTTACATACTGAAATTAAAACCTAATTTTAAAAAGTGCACAGTAAAAACAGCGTAAGGAAACCTACAATATCCATGGTATGTGTATAGTTTTCCATTTTACTGTCAACATCAAATTCTGTATTTGCCTTACTGGTTGCAAATATATTTTAAATGTTTCAAGGCCATTTACAACACTGACTAGTTTACTAGGTCCAACAACGCTCCAGCTTCCGGAAGGCGGCCAGCACTGGACGTGGAGGCGTGGCCCTGCAGCTCCTGCAGCAGTAGCAGCTCTGGAAAGAAGTCACCAACCAGGTATGTGTAAACTATCGACTCTTGTTCTTTTTAGAATTTCCCTGGGGGGGAAGGGGGGGGGGCGGGGGAAGGAAGGAAAAATAAATCAACAATAAGGACACAAACTTCAAGAAAAATATTTCACATAGTTTAATGACCAAGCTGTCTGGAAGCCATATTTCACTTTGGACAACTTTAGTTTCCAAGAGGAGAGATAACCTTGCATTATAAACTTTTATTCAGTAATCACAAAGCACTCCCCACTCTAAGTTTATGAGCCCTTATCCCCCTGGGGACTGAGGACAGGCAATAAAGAAAGAAAATAGAGCTATCTTGGATTTAGCAAACCTCAAATATTCCTTCTGTTCCAAAGACAAGGGAGTTTATGATTTCATGAAACTAAATAAAAATTTTAGCCTACATATGTTTCTTTGTTGTTTAAAACAAATACCTTTAAAGGGTATTAATAGATCAAATGTCAATGATTATCTGTCAAAAGGAAGTTCAAATACTGGTTGAAAACAACCTAGAGGGGAAGATATCTTGTTCCCAATTCCCTCACAATATAGACATTTGGACTTTCCAGTTTTGCTTTCTGGAGAAGTTCACTTTTTAGAAAAACATTCTCATTAAATTCCTATACTTAACTATTAGATACAAATACATTCTTTTCATGTAAGTGGGAAATGCTTGCAGAATACAAACAGTAAGAGCAAGATAATAGCAAGCAAATGGTTTCAGGATGTTTACTTGGTATCCCAGTAGAGACAAAGTCAACTTTGCCATAAGATAATGCCTTGGCAATCTGAATTACTAATGGGTAGGGAGAGAAAAAAAGCAATAGGGATCATAGAATAATCAAAGAAAGGTTAACAATATATACTACAAAATGAAGAAGGATCTCTAACTCAGTGTTTTATTAATGACAGGTATTTTAAGGACTAGATTTAAAAGTTCTGAGAGGGCTTGAAAATTCCCTAACCTCAAAGGTAGCTGCAAAGAGCTCTCCTGTACTCAACATGAACCCTTCTGCATTCAGAACCACATGCCTTCCACAACTGTGGAGTCTAAAGTTCCCCTGCTACTTACTTTCATGTGTTAGGTGCCAAACAGGCTTCCTCATATTACTCATACTGATGTATGTACTTTCTACATGAGCTAGCTATTGCCCAGCTACAACATCAAGAGGCCAAAAGGGTTAAAGGAGGCATTCTTCAAGAGGACCAACCCCCACCCCCTATATCTCCAAGAGCTCAAGTTTCCTGAAGCACAAGTAACAGGAAAACCATAATCAAAGCCACATTGGCTGGTTACAGTCATCACATGATGTCCCAGAAAAGCATCATAGACACTTTCTGAGGTAGCCAGAGGCCATCACGAAACTACTCTGAGAACACAGACTCCAATACATTACCGTGATATATTTCCCAAGGAGACGCTAACTAAGCAGAATGCTGCCCTGCACCACCACTAGCAGATGCTAAAATAAAGCGATGGTTTGTGCATCTCTATTTCCTTCCCAGTGCCAGCACATAGCAGGAACACAATAACTGCTCGCTAAATCAATAAGGGAAGCCGTGAATTTCAAAGAGCGCAGGCTGGAGACAGTACCAAGCTGGTGGTGGTACAGTATTGTCTGAGTTACCAAAACGTGCTAAGCATCTGAGATGATGCATGGAACCAAGTCCTGGGCCCCTGAATGCTACTTTTCATGATATGTGGATATGAGTTACAACATAAAAATAATGCCAATAGCCACTTGACCCCAGCCTGGAGGCTCTATGTGAAATTAATTCAAAGAAACATTTTGGAATTAAAAGGACAAGACATTCTTAGGTTATATAGATATATATGAGAATAAATTTGCTAAAGAGGGTTATTCTTCAACAGCACTATTTTAGATTCATATAAAAAAGAGCAAGCCCCATCATAAACCTCCTAAGAGTCCCCTGAACCTATAAAACAGTAGCAGAAACACCAAAAAACAAAGGACACAGTATTAGGGCCTTAGAAGTCAGGTCTTCTCTCAACTTATAACTCAGCCAAAGAAACTTAATTTTACTTTTAGATAAGAGGACAAGTTTCATATATATATAGTTTCTAAACACTTTAAATCTCTCAACCTTTTGCTCCTGAAATGCACAGCAATAAAATATCTTATATTAAATATGTTAAATATTCTATTGTAGAGAGCCTGCCCCCTCCCCGCCCTTACCTTACTGGACATCTTCAGTATGTCAATCTCTTCTCTCTGTTTAGACAGTGTCTCATTCATGCTGCACAGGTGGTCACTCATCATACTTAACTGACCCTCATAACTCCTCTTGGTAGTTGTCAGTTCATCCTAAATGGCAGAGGAAAAGAGGAAAAACAGAAACAAAAATTCAAAACTCCATTAGCCACACCACTCTGAAGCTTTTGTAATTTATTTAAAATTTTTTTTTGGAAAAAGCAACTTATCTAAATAATCTATATGATCAATTAATATGAAGGTTAAGCCAAAGGCCTAACAAGAGAACAAAGTTAAAAGAAATGGGGGAAAAGTTGTTCTCAGCCTTCCAAATGTCTTTACAAAAATAAAAGCATATCCTTCTATGCAAGGTGTAAAACTATCACTAAAAAAGAAGCCAGCTATTTGATCTTTTCAAGTTCCCGAAGGTTTTCCTGAGCCTTTGGTGATGTGGGGAGTCCGTCTCTAGCACCATCCCAGAGTTGGATGGCCCAGAGCCCTCTACATAGGATGTTTGAAAGAGGCACCTTCCTCTCTCTTTCCATCTCTCGGGCTCTCTTCAGCCCCTTAAACTCTAATCCTGTGCTCCCAGCTAATCTAATAAACTAATCTGAAACCAGAGGAAGTGGGTGTTGCTGTGTTAATGTGTTTATTCTTTGCCTGTATCATGTTTATATTTAATAAAAGTTTTCTGGAAACAAAGGTTTAAAACAAAGGAGTAAGGGAAAATATTTTGCAGCCCTACCTTTCGGTTTAGGTCAATTTTATGAAACAGTAAAGAGAAGAAACAGAATAAAAATAATAGGACAGGGATTAGCAGGGAGGAAGAGAGAAAGAACAATGGGTAAATAAGTAGTATTTAAAGAAATGCTTTCATATTGACATGTTGTGAATCATACCACCATATATATGGAATGAAAACATAAAATATGCTCAGTGCTTCTGTTTTTTTTTTTTTTGGTTTTTTTAAAAATATATTTTATTAATTTTTTACAGAGAGGAAGGGAGAGAGATAGAGAGTTAGAAACATTGATGAGAGAGAAACATCGATCAGCTGCCTCCTGCACATCTCCCACTGGAGATGTGCCCGCCACCCAGGTACATGCCCTTGACCGGAATCGAACCTGGGACCTTTCAGTCCGCAGGCCGATGCTCTATCCACTGAGCCAAATCGGTTTCAGCTGCTCAGTGCTTCTGTAAAATACAGTAAATACCAGTATTTTAATCCATAATTGGCAACTTTGACATAAGCAGATAAATATTCTGTTGACTCAGAGAAGGTGACACTTTGACTAAAATATCCCATCAATTATCATATTCTTTGAAATCGTGTTGGAAATTTTGGGAAGTTGAAAAATGTAAAGAAGTTGCATGAAGGGTATAGAGAGATGTAACTATTTACATTAACTACTGCATATACTCCATACTTCATTTAAAGTGAATAATGACAGCTAATATTCAGCTAAAAGTGTTGTTTGTATAATGAATTATCTTCTTATTTATGAAAGTAAAAGCAATTTTACTTACCAAAGAAAGACATGTTGACTACAAAACTATCTTAAATTAAAATCAACTCAGAGATTTGATTTTACACAACCACTTTTTGCCTTACATAAGTAAGATGTTACTTTAAAATGGTTAGAAACAACATGGTTAGGAAAATGTGTGTCTAGAGGTCGAATGCCATTACTTTAGAAAGAAAATGCTGACTTTGCTGCCCAAGAACTTTGAATGAAATAAACCTATGAAAATTGCTTAGATAGCACTTATGAACTCACCTGAAGTCTGCTGATCTTCTGACTGGCTACTTTCATCTCCTCTGCCAGGGTCTCCTTGGACTTTTCAGCCAAGGCCAGTCTTTTAGAGAGTGCTCGGCACTGTTAAATCAGAAAGCATTTCATTACCACAGGGAGCATTTCCCAAAAGCAAATATACTTCAAACAAGATTATTATAAAAGAATCTCCCAAACCAAAGCCTCCCTCCCTCTCTTCCTTCCCCAAGTATCTGCAGAATACCTGCAGCCCTTGTATCAGACACTAGAATACACATAAGGAAGATGTGGCCCGACTCTCACCATGCTTAAATAAAACCCAAAAAACTTATTACTGAATATTTTTTAAATGTATAAAATCCAGCAGCACTGAACAAGAAATAGAGATATGGCACCAAGAACCCATATCAGTAATGAAATAAGACATCACTACAGATTCCACATACTTTTCTAGTGTCAACATAAATATAAGACATAAACTTGAGGCAAGTTCCAAGGACCAAAAATTGAGTCTCTTTGGTAACAACAGAGAAATTGCAATTCGGGACATGGAAACTATAGTAAGCTACAGGTGAGTTCACTGAGGGTTCGGAGCAAAGAGGAGGTAGAAGCTACAGTCCAAGCACAAACTTCATTGTCTTGAGGATGGGGAGAAGCTCTCCGTGGAGGTTCATTGATCGAAGGTTGTTTCCGTTTTCTAGAAATCAGGTGTTTATGGGAAATCACTCTTTCAGTCTTTAAATTTAGTTTACCTGACAACCCATATGTGAGACTCCCCATTTCATATCCTTCAATTCTCTTTTAGAATGAAATCTTTTCACAATAAATATAAATGCACCTTATGGAGAAAGAAGGTAATCCAATTTAGATAAAGTGAACTAATATCCAAAATTTATTTTCCAAGACAGTCTCAAGAATAAATAGATTGATGTAGTTCAATTTGTTTATTTTTTTGTTTTGTTTCCTTTGCCCAAGGAGACATATTAGAAAAAATATTGCTAAGGTCACTTTCATCATTTTAATAAGGAAACAGAATGTCTACTAACCCAAGCTCATCTATGTTTTTTCCTAGCTCTAATCCAACGACCAGTGGTTGCAAAAAACATAAGAAGTTTTTACATCTACCCAGGATTCATTTAGACTCAGACTGGACAAAAAGTGGTTATTTCAAACATTATCAATTGTATCTGACCAAGCAATATAGACCCTAAGATAGTTTTCTTGTGTTTTAAGTCCTTTATTAAAGACCACATTACAGGAACAATAAACACTTTACAGTCCTGCTATACAGATTATGCTTCATCTATATGAAAAAAAAGAATAAAAGTTAAGGGCAGGAATGTAAAGGTCCCAGCTGCTTTCTTTGGGGGTTTTACCAAACCTAGGCTATCCAGAGACAGAAGAAAAAAGGAAAAATCAATTTCACTTGTTTAAAGAGGGTGTGCCATTAAAAGGATCACTAAACTTTCTGATAAGGCCAAAGACTGTCAAGGAAGATCTATTGAGACACATTTGAATGCTGTGTTGACATCTGATGCTCAGAGGAATCATTCCAGTAAAGTCATAGGGGGACACCACTTCCTGTTTACAAATGAGGGAAAACTAGGACAGTTTAAAAATTCTTGTATCACAATTGTGCTGAAGACATCCACTAAAACAAACAAGTCTCTTGGAAATAAAACTGCCTCAAAAATCCCCACTCATTTCAGGAAAGCTCAGCCAACCACCCTCTGTTAACCAAACATCTACTAGTATGTGCTCAAGCACTAAACCTGAAAAAGAGGAAGAGAGTTTTACAAGGTAGGAGGCCTCATGAAGATAACAATCACATCAGGGACACCAGCTCAGAAGGCAGTTAGGGATCCAGATAAGGACATGACTGTGTGCTGCACCGCAGGCTCAGGTAGTCAGTACTCCAGCAGTTCTGCTGTAAGTCATCCAGTCTGTTGCCCTCACATTTTCTAGAGCCCTGCAAGCTGTCACTGATGATCCACTCATCAAACAGGTATGTAATGGTTGTTTGTGAACAACACTGAGAGGCACATCATTTATTTTAGCAGGAAACAAAGAAGCCAAGCAACTGGTCACCCATCAACTTCTCCATCTCCATAGTTACTGGCGAAAATCACAGTCAGTTCCAGTAAAGGATGTTGTCTTTTTTGTTTGTTTGTTTGTTTCTTTAACAATTATAGCATTATAATTCTCTATTTGACATCTACAGCTGACCTTTTAATATCAAGTTTTAATTCGGAGACCTTACAGGTATTCTTATATGTTGAGCAACATTCAGTCTACCTTATCATTTGTTTCTTACTCTTTGATAGCAGTACCTTCTTCCTTCATTTTCTCCCCTTCTAATCTATGAATTGTGTATAATTTTATTGATTATCTTACATAGTGTTTTTCCAATTCTCTTAAGAGAATGAATTATTTAGTGAGGAAAGAAGAAACTATAACAAAAAGTAAGAGTTTATACCTTTTAAAGGTTGGAAAAGGTTATATTTTTATCATAGAAACTAATTTCAACAAATTGTCACTCAAAAATTGGAAAGTACTTTTTAATAAAAGGAAAAGGGCATATTTTATTTTTTAATCTCCATATACGAAAATTCTTTGGCCAATAACTGTCTATAACTATCTAAAACAAGTAATCTATAATAATAATATTCCAAAACATGCATGATCATCAGAAAAGCTACCTATAAGTCTCAATTATGTTTTAGTAACTTAGAAATGACAAATCAGTCCTATATTTACTGAAATGAAAATTTTTGGTTGGTATGTAGACCAATCAATACAAACTCCAACCAAATTCATGGATGAATAGATACTGACGTCTCTCTTCTAGTGAACAGCAGGAGACAAGGACAGTGACCTAATTCCTGAAGGGGTTAGGAACAAACCACCAAATCTAATTAACTCTCCACTCACCTCAGCATAAAAATGCACTGACTTACTGTCAGCCAGCTGTAGCTGAGACGTCAGTTCCACTATCCTTGCCATGTAGTGATTTTTAATTAGGTCTTCACGAGATTCCACATCTGGAACCTAAATAGAGCACACATAACAAATTAAATGAATGCCAGTGAGATAAAGCAGTTCTAGGAAAAAAAAATTAACATCACTTTAGGATACAGAAGAGACAATATTTTGTACATTTTTATTTGAAATTTGATGGGGGATCATAGTTTTCTTACCCCTCAAAGAAACTTCAGACAGGGCAGGCAAATGAATATTCCAAATTTCCTTTTTTTTTTTTAAATATAGTTTTATTGCCGAAACCGGTTTGGCTCAGTGGATAGAGCGTCGGCCTGCGGACTGAGGGGTCCCAGGTTCGATTCCGGTCAAGGGCATGTACCTGGGTTGCGGGCGCATCCCCAGTGGGAGATGTGCAGGAGGCAGCTAATTGATGTTTCTCTCTCATCGATGTTTCTAACTCTCTCTCTCTCTCCCTTCCTCTCTGTAAAAAATCAATAAAACATTAAAAAAATAAATAAATAAATAAATAAATATAGTTTTATTGATTTCAGAGAAGAAGGGAGAGGGTGAGAGATAGAAACATCAATGATGAAAGAGAATTACTGATTGGCTGCCTCCTGCACGCCCCACACTGGGGATCGAGCCCGAAATCCAGGCATAAGCCCTGACCAGGAATCAAACCATGACCTCCTGGTTCATAGGTCGACACTCAACCAGTGAGCCACCACAGCCAGGTTCCAAATTTCTTTTTTCAACATCCTACATAACTCAGAATGAAGCTATGGCTTCAAGAAAACAGAGCAGAAGTGAGGTATTGGGAAGCCCTGGCACCATGTCCCTCCATTGCTTCATTAGCCACAAACCTGACTTTCAAAATTTCCATCTGTCTGATTCCTATGTCCTCCTCTAACTGGAAGAAGACAAGGAAAGGGGAACATGTATTGGAACCTCTAAAATCTGAACATTCTTTCCCGCCCCCAACATTATCTTAAATCAGGCTCTAATGCTCTTAAAAGATGCTAACAAATTAAACTATTTCTATAATGAACAGTTACGAGCCTTGTCCCACACTAGTATTTCTTCTAGTTACTCTAGCAATGACACACTATTGAATTCAGTTAAAAAATATATGCAGAGGTTCAAGATTACCTAAAGTATAGGGCCAATAAGGAAAGCAAAGAATTTAACAAACAACTTGAACTCTATTTACCAGCTCACCATACTGAGTGGTAAGGTGCTTATTTATAAAGTTACATCTTATAATATTTCAAAACTCTAATGTGCAAACCTCTGTGACAAGCCAAGTCTGACCTGGGTTCACCCAATCGAGGGCTGGACACAACTAGCAGGCACACTGTTCATCAAGCCTTGAAAAGCCCTGCTTTCCCAGCCTGCCCAGTGGGAGGGCCAAAGGCTCTCAGCCTCACCCAGCATGCCAGCGAGCTAATGGCCACCCCTTGTCAAACTGCCAAGTCAAGTCATTCAACGAGGCATTTACAAAGCAGGCTATAATTTGCTGGTGACAGTTAAAATAGAACCAAAGAGAAAAGCCAAATGGATCCACTGATGGAGGGGAAAACACTGGTTCCACATTCGCTAGAATGGTCAGAAACACACTTAGACAAAGCTGATGGTTGTAAGACTTTGTCAACAAACATGCAGCCCGATATTTACTAACAAAACAACATGATGCCAAGCACACTTTACCTCACTGTCAGAAGTCCTGGTTAAAACCCCAATCTAGAACATAAGGAAAAGAATTCTTTAGAATAGACCGTTTACATTTCCAACACAACAATTTAAACAATGTAATATTTTCTCTTCTCAGTTCATACTTTTAAAGCACACTGGGCCTGGAGTACTAGGTCACTCTTGGATTGTGTTTTACTACAAGGAAGCAGTACCTGCGGACAGGTAACCAACCACATTTGCTATTTCTGCCATGAGGTGGTAATGGATGATCATCATCACTATTTCCTTTAACAAAACGCTGTTAGTCATTTTCATTACTGAAACCAACAAATTGGGAAGAGACAAGAGCTTCTGACTCCTGTTGTCATTGCTGTACTTATTTCCAAAGCAGTAGCTGAGATGGTGACCACCATAACAGAACATTCCAAACAGAAAATAAAAAAACACACGGGAAAAAAGAAAAATGGCTGAAAATTCAAAAAAAGACAAAAGAAATACATGTTTGATACAATGTTGTTATATCAATAAATATTCATTTCATATTTAAATCAATGAAAATGTAATTTTAGACACATTCAAGTGGTGCCAGGCTTTTAAAGCTGGGTTTTTTATGGATTAAGACTTCAAAAACAGATAGTCATGCCCTGGCTGGCGTGGCTCAGTGGACAGAGCAATGGCCCTCACAACAGAGTCACAGGTTCAATTCCCAGTCAAGGGCACGTACCTGTGTTGCAGGTTCGATCCCTTGCCCCAGTCATGTCTCTCTCATACTGATGTTTCTATTTCTCTCTCTCTCTCTCTGACACCCCCCCCGCCCCCCCCCCCCCCCCCCCCCCCCGCCACACACACACACACACACACACTCCCACTTTCTCTAAAAATCAATGGAAAAAATATCCTCGGGTAAGGATAACAAGAAAATAACAAAAAAGATAGTCATGATTACTAGATTAAGGTTACTGTTCATGTGCTTGGGCACAAAAACTTTAAAAAGCTACTGGAAATTCAGTTTCAAGGATGCTGCTCATCAGAGATGATACCCAATAAACAGTTTTCACAGATTCTAAATAATATCCTTAAGAGTATTACTCTGAAGAGTGTGCAGCATATCAACTAAACTGAATGTGTGCTAATGAATATTATGCCCACCTAGCTCTAAAGGGTCTTTTTTTATAAGACTTCTTTTTTTTTTTAAGAGCCATAATTTTCTACTTACTGAAGCAGGAGTAGCAATTAGTCTCTCCCTTTCAGTTGCAAACTGTTTACAGTAACACGCCAATCATTTACTTTTATATATTCAAATGTGACTACATTTGGCATCCATTTTGCTCTCTGCCCTCACCCTCTCACTCCCCAGTTATGGTTTGAGAATGTGGGACAGCACACAACTCCTCTTACAGATGTTTATCCAAGTTCTACTCCATTAGATTGAAAGCAACTAAAGGAAAGGAACATATTCAATCCTATGAAAAATGAACGGAGGCCGACCATGTCCTGACCATTAAAGACCATATCCAAAATCATGGAAAATGTGGTGGTAAATGTGGCAATCTCAACTGTACCTTAAATGAGGGGAGAATAAGAAAAGCTAAAAAGCAGAAACATAAGGAAGACAGAAAAATGCCATGTCCTTTTTTAAAAAAATCTATTGATTGATTTTAGAGAGAGGAAGGCAAAGAGAAGCATCAATTTGTTGTTCCACTTATTTATGCATTCATTGGTTGATTCTTGTATGTGCCCTGACCAGGGATCGAACCTGCAATCTTGGCATAACAGGACAATACTCTAACCAACTGAGCTACCCTGCCAGGGCGAAAAAGCTCCTTATTTTTATCTATTGTCTCCAGATCATTTTTGGCAGGAATCCGCCATGTGCAGAGGGAAAGACAGTTCCGTGATGAGCCCCTTCTCTCAGCCTGAAATAGTCCTCTCCTGTTGGACTCCTGCTCACTTTTGAAACACACTCATGCTACCTCTTCTGTGAGGTCCTCCCTAAGCCCTCCAGAGACTGTCTCTGTGTTCCTACAGCGCGCTGCACACCACAGGTCAGAGCACTGGAGATGCTTTTTGAAGGAGGCATCTGCTTACCAACCTGCTTTTTCTAAAGCACATGGATTATTCCTATTATAAACAAACATGTAATTTAGATGATTAACACTAAACACTAGGTTAGATCCTTACCAATTAACATTTTTTTTAAAGACAGCACTTACCTCACTGGTGCTGTGAACTGGCTCCGACACGGCCCTAGCTGTTTCTTCCTGGTCTGAAGCATTCCCCACAGAGGCATTCTCCTGGGCCAGCCCAGCCACTTGCCCACTACTCGTACTCTTCAGCTTGTCTGCAATTCGCTGGTTTTCTTTCTCCAACTTGATTTTGGCTAACTGTGCTTCCAACATCCAATGTTCTTTTTCCTGCTCCAGTTTAGAAATCTTCTCCAAACTCTGCTGAACCTTGAAGGTAACAGAGAGGTTTGCACCTTAGAGGATGATGAAGGTAAAACTCAGTGGCCAAAAAAATACTTTACCTAAGAATGTAAACCAAAACTACCTAAGGTAAGAAAAAGCTTGACCCTGGAATAGGAAAAGATTTATTCAACAGGATATATAAAGCACATCCATAAATTAAGAAACTGGCCCTAGCTGGTCTAACTCAGTGGATAGAGCGTCAGCCTGGGAATTGAAGGGTCTCGGGTTCGATTCTGGCCAAGGGCACATGCCCAGGTTGCAGCCTTAATCCCCAGCAGGAGGTGAGCAGGAGGCAGCCGATCAATGATTCTCTTTCATTATTGATGTTTCTATCTCTCTCTCCCTCTCCCTTCCTCTCTGAAATCAATAAAAATATATTTAAAAATACATAAATTAAGAAATTGAACTATAGTAAAATAAAAAATTTCCCTTCATTGGAAGGTATCATTAAGAAAGTAAAAAGGAAAGCCAAAAGATGGAAGAAGCGGTATGTATCCAATAGAGAACTAATATTCAGAACATATTAAAGCACTTCTATAAATCAGTAAGAAAAAGATAGATAACCCCACAGAGAAATAGGAGGGGGGAAAAAACACCTGAATAGACATTTGAGTAAGACTATAAACATAAAAAGAAGATACTCAATGTAACGATCAAAGGAAAGCAATTTAAAATCACCCAAACGACTAAAATTTAAAAAAAAAAAGTGAAGAGATTAAGAAGTATAAATTGGTAGTTCTAGAATAGTCACAGAGATGTAGATTACAGCATAGGGAATACAGTTGATAATATTGTAATAACTATGTATGGGGCCAGGTAGGTACTTGAAATATTGGAGACTACTTTATAAAGTGTATGATTATCTTATCACTATGCTGTCTGTACATTTGAAGCAAATACAGAATAATATTGAATGTAAACTGTAATTGGGAAAAAAAAGAAAATACAAAGATGGGCAAGTTTGTGGAGTAACTGTAATAATCATAAACATAGTGCTGAGAGGAGTGGAATTTGGGACAAATACTGAAAAACTGTTTAGCAGGATCTTTTAAAACTGAACATAACCTATGACCCAGTAATTTCCTTCTAGGTATATACCCAATAGAAATGCATGCATGTTTACCAAAAGACACATATAAGAAAGTTTATAGCAGCACTATGATAGCCAAATACTTAAAACTACCCAAGTACTCATAAGCATTAAGAATAAATATATAATATATATTCACACAATACTCAAAAGCAATTAAAAAAAGAGAGGTTATAATCACATATAACACAGATGAATACAACAAATATAATGTTGAATGAAAGAAGCCAGACTGAAAGAGTATACACTAGATACTCTTATGTAATAAAAAGTTCAGTATCAGGCAACAAACCTAATCTATGAATGCAGGATAACCGTTATCGTTGGGAGAGAGGAGACTAGCAACTGGAAAAGGGCATGAGGAAAGCTTCTGGGGTCCTAGTAATTTTTTTAAGGTATGCCTTACATACATACATACATACATACATAAATAAATATTTTTAAAAATTTTTATCTAGGTGCTGGTTACATTAATTCATTGGGTATATATTAATGATTTGTATACTTTTCTTTAAGTGCATTATACTTTAATCAGACGTTTAGAAAGCTAATTCTCAGGGCAAATAAAAGTTTGAGAATTACATCAAATAAAATCTTATAGTGAATTCCAAATGCTTTACCAACTATCATGATTGAGCAATCACCACGTACCAGCACTATTCATGGAACTTTCCTCCCGTTATCCCACTGAGGCCTCCTGACAGTCCTACAGTTTTCATTTCTCAAAGAGAACTAAAGCTTCCAACAGCTACACCACCTGCTGAGCCAGCAAATGGCAGAGCCGGGATTTGGGACTCCATCTGTCTTGCTCACAAGTCTGATTCTTTTCACTATATCACACTGCCTCCCATTGGCTCAATTAATCCTTACAAGACCCTGAAAGGTAGATATTGTCCTACCTTAGAGAGGCAGGAAGTGAGACCCAGAGTGTTTATCAGACTAGCCTGCAGTTGGTCAGTGGCTGACTGGGAAAAGCAATAGCTTTGAAGTCAAACAATTCTGTCCCTTAGTAGCTACTTTGGGTAAAAGCTGCTTCATTTCTTTGAGTCTTACTTTCTACACATAAAATAAGAAGAAAATCTAAAATCAATTCTTTAAGTATTCCACATTTTATTGTTTGTCTCAGGAACTGTTTTTCAGGAATTATTCTGTGTATGAAATTTTTAGCATACAAATATCGAAAATCGAAAAGTGATGTGTCCTATGAAAATAAGGTCAGCATAGATAAAATATTGCTGCAGATGAATTTATTTTATGTTGTCTTTAAAATAAAACATTTGCAAAACTCAAAGCAAGCCAGTGTTAAAGTGAATAAATCTCTGACAAAAGTTAAACTGCTGTCAGTTTGTACCAACTTGTACAAAGATAGTACCTCCTACTTATCTGCCTCCAATTCGATCAACCAATTGAATACTAAAATTTTTTCATTCCTGCTCATTTAAGAAGTAAAACAATTCACTGAGTCTCTAGCCCTTCCTTCCTTTGCCTTGTTATTTCAGACATTTAAATCTAGTACCTAAAGAAGACTTATCATGGCCAAAGTTTGTTGATACTAGTTTACTGGCAATTATAACACCGACTGAATCAAGATGACTTTAAATATTGAATACAAAGAAATGTCTTTCAATGCATTATGCTTATGGTGCTTTTTAGCATGTGTTAAACGGTTAACTTTACATGTTTACTTTATAACCTTTTAAATCACCTTATGTATGTTAAAACCTTTTCTAAGGGATTTAATATTTATGCTCTTTAACAAGTACCATAACTTCGCAGGTACCATACCTGTTGTGCAAGGCCTTCTCGACTTTCAGTAGAGCTGAGAAGGACCCGGCGGTTCGCCAGTGCTTCTTCATAAGGCACAGACTCCGAGAGGGGCTATGGGAAAAGCATCATAAAAATTAAAGAAAAAGATCGTATTAGCTTCATGATCCTACATATACAAATTAGAATGCTAAATGGGGTTTGATAATAAATTCAGATGTATGCCAAGATAGACTATTTTCTTTAATACATGTGAAAAGAAACCTCTTTAAAAAAAGAAGATAAATAATGAAGGTGAAATATCATACCAGTTACAAGCTACAATTAAAACCATATTGACTTCCACCAAAATAGAAAGATAAAGGAACAGGATAGGCAATCTAGAAATAGACAAAAGCATATACAAAAATATATTATGTGACAAATGTTTCATTTTTAAGTCAATGATGAAAGGGTAGTTGAGATAAATGGTACAAGAACAACCAGCTAATAATTTAGAAAAATAAGTAATTAGATCACTGTTTATACTCCTCATATCAAAATAAATGAACTTAAGATGGATTGAAAAGCTCAACCTAAAAATTTACACCACAAAAATACTGGGGAAAAATATAAGTGACCATCTCAATTTTAGGAAGTACCCTGAGTTTCCAAGATTCCCCTGAGTGA
Source organism: Myotis yumanensis (assembly GCF_028538775.1). Classification (NCBI taxonomy): domain Eukaryota; kingdom Metazoa; phylum Chordata; class Mammalia; order Chiroptera; family Vespertilionidae; genus Myotis; species Myotis yumanensis. Next base: position 25,807,781 of record NW_027223762.1, on the reverse strand, counting down.
GCATCACCACCACTAAGAAAAAGACTGGTTTGATGACATAAAAATTAAAATTTCTATTTTGAAAAATTAGTACAGCAAACTGAGGGGGAAATATTTACAATATAAACAAGAGATTAAAATCCTTAATATAGAGAGCTTTCTACCCTAATTAGGAACATTTACTTAAAAACAGATAAATGATTTGGACAGGGAATTGATAGCATAAGTATTCATGATAACTTTATGAAAGAATGTTCCACTTCAATAATAAGCAAAGAAATGCAAATTAAAATAACAATAAGGAACATCTTGTCTGAGGTTGACAAGTATTGAATGTGTTAAATTTACACTCCTATTAATGATAAACTATAAATTGATAATCTCCCTAAAGTGTCAAAATATGAAAATGTGTCAAAACATGAAATATTCATAGACTTTGAACCAGCAACTCCTTTTTTAGGAATTAATCTTAATGGTATAATTAAAACAATTAGACAAATATAGAAAGGTAGGTAGCCGTATATATTGTTAGAAGTGTATTTGTCTGTATGTACATGTGAGTGTGTACATACACACATTAAAATTTTTCGGATCCAGATATACTCTAGCAAAGTTAAGAGTAGCTAGCTTTGGGTGGTAGGACTTGGGGTGACCATAATTATCTTCATTTACTGCTCTATCTTCTGATTTCTTTTTGCAATGATTGTATATTCTTACTATATTCAGATAAAAATTATAAATGTATTCCAACTATTTTTCTGTTTCTACAAGTTTAAGATTTTCTGAAGTTTGACATTGGGCTGCCTGGCTGTCTCCCCCTAAACAGTCTACCAGGTAATGGGGACATGACTCCAACACGGCCTATGCATATATCACGTATTAGGTTTGGGTCTCTATTACCTCCTCCTCCTCAAATACCCACAACATCGACTAAACACCTGTGCCTCAAAATTGTGTAAAATCTAAACACTGTAGTATGAGTTGTGGGAAAACTCTTGTCATTCTCTGGCATTATTCCTGATTTTTCCTCTGATTTAAATGTTAACAGAAGGTCACAAACCTTTCTCAAAGCCTTCATGTAGGCGGCAGCTTTCTTCTTGTACTGTAGCATGCATTCAGCGGAAAGAGGATTAATGAATCCACTCGCTACCTTAGGCCCATAGCTCAGTGAAGCAATGAAGTAGTCCACATTGTTGCTGAAGAAAGATGCAATCTAAACGAAGAGTGACAAGAAGATAGATTTTGTTTTCCAAAAATATATCTATACATATAAAAAGCCAGCGACTGCAAGCTGTAACGACGGGAAGGACCGGTCGCTATGACGCCCACTGTGGCCAGTGAACCAGCCTAGTCAGGAGGTGGGGCTGGCTGGCCAACCTTCCGGGGCCCCTCCCCGCAGCCGCCCCATCCTGATAGGCCTCTCCCACCCAGATTGGGCGGGGCAGCCAGCCAACACCCCCACAGCCCTTCCCCCTAGCCGGCCCCGCCCCAGATGGGTCCCCACCACCCCGATCAGGGGCAGGTCTGGCTGGCCAACCACCCATGACCTCCTCCCCCAGGCTGCTGGCCCCCAATTGGTCCTCTCACCCCATTCGGGGGCAGGGCCAGCCAGCCCACCACCCACAGCCCCTCCCCACAGCTGGCCCCACCTCCAATCAGCCCCTACCACCCTGATAAGCCGGCAGTCCCTCCCCCGAGCCAGCTCTGCCCCTGATCAGCCCCCCCACACCAATCAGGGGTGGGGCTGGCTGACCAACCTCCCCCAGCCCCTCCCCTGGCCCCATTTGGAGGCAGGGCCAGCTGGCCCACCGCCCACAGCCCCTCCCCACAGCCATTCCTGCCCCCAATCGGGGCCCCCCCAATCGGGGGCAGGGCCCGCCGGCCAATCGCCCGCAGCTGCTCCCCCCAGGTGGCTAGGCCCTGATCTGGCTGATCTGGGCGGGCCAGCCAGCCAACCTCCCGCCATCTCCTCCTCCCAACAGGCCCACCTGATCCTCCAACTGGGGCCGGGCCGGCCAGACCCCACCCGCGCACGAATTCATGCACTGAGCCTCTAGTCTAATACACACACACACACACACACACACACACACACACATATGTGTATATATACTAGTATATGTATATATATTAGCTTTCTAAACAAAGTTAAAGACACTGAGAATGGAAATGAAATTTCAGCACCTGCCTAAAAGCCCACATTTATTTATTTGGGAATGCCTAGGCAATGATTTATATTAAAAAGACAATATCAGTATAAATATTGAGACTATACTTCTGACAGGTCTTAATCTAGATAAATTTTTATTCTTCCTAAAAACCAAAACTGATTCTGATTTATTCAGAATATTCCTAGATGATGTTCATGAGCTCTGGATCTCATTAACTCTGCCACTGCTCTCAAAAATAGACATATTTGAATTTACACATTCCATTTGAATTTTAAGTTTAAACGTTTCATATACAACATAACCCATGGCACAGGCATCTTGAATATGCACCCTCTACTTAAATTTAATTCTGTAAATCTCAATCTGTATATCACAAATGTAATAGAAAAGACTGAAAATTACGTAGATCCTTGTTATTTACTGAGTTAACCTTTATTAAATCTACATAAGGAGCCACAAAAATCTGTAACTTTGTTGAGCCATAATTTTGAATCTACAGTGCTATATGAAATTCTGGTATAAATAAAAATGTCTAAGGAAGTTCTTAGCCAGAAAAATTATTCCATTTTGATAAATAAGGAAAAGTGACTTATGAAACAGAGTATTCTACATTGGCAAAAATTGCTCCAAAAGTAGACAATTAATTACTAATGATCTAAAAGATTATATTTTTCATTAGCTACAAATTAAGCTACCACAGACTAACATTAGTTCAGGTACTTATTCTAGTTAAAAAAAAAATTATAAAAAATTCAGACTGAAAATTAAATACCTTTTCTTGAGACAACATTTTAAAGTTTTAGGCAAACCAAATCTAAAATAAGCTATGAGTATACAGGTATTTAATATTCCAGAGTTCTCATAAAAAAGTGGCAAATGCAGAGACCCTGTAAAATGCCAACAGTCTCTTTTTCTGGAATTTGCCTTAATTGAATCAAAGTTAGAATTATCCTCAGAAAGCTTCCAGCATGCCTGTAGATAAAAGTATTAAAGTTGAGGCAGTGGATATGGCCTTCTGTCTAAGGAATCCTGTAGGCACAGATCTGTGAACTGACAGAACCTAAAGAAAACACCTTTTAATTATGGCTCCAAACTATACCAAACTGGCACAAAGACCAGTCTGAGTTTGGGAAAAATAATACTTAATATCTGACACAACCTATGGTCATTTCTGACTAACTTAAATCACTGGAAAAAATTTGTATCTATATGGTCAACCTGTCAGAAAAATGATATATAAATATGGATAGAGATTAGCATTTCCTTGAGAAATTATGCTGTCTGTTGAAACAAATGGACTAAGATCGTCCTGAACACAGTCCTTTCAGCTTCATACATATGGGGACTTCTCATAGAAATCTTAACCTTTAAAGGCATGCATTCTTAGAATGCGACTTCTGCTGAAACCAGGTATCCAAGATAGGATGAATTTTAAAGAAACTGCACTTTGGCATCCAGTATAATAAAAGCCTAATATGCAAATCGACCAAACGATGGAATGACCACCAGGGGGCAGACACTCAACACAGGAGCTGCCCCTAGCCCATAGGCCCCAGGCCAGCCAAAGCGGGTACCAGTAGGGGCCCTCCGATTGCCCCACTGGTCACCCCACAGAGGGAGGCAACCAGCAGCAGCAGCAGGCGGGGCTGGCGAGTGGGCAGTGCCAGGCCAGCCAAGGCAGGTGCCAGGGGAGCCCCCCCAAACCCCCGCCCTATCGCCCACCGGTGGCCCCACAGATCGGCCCTGATTGCCAGCCAGGCCTAGGGACCCTACCTGTGCATGAATTTTGTGGATCAGGCCTCTAGTTTCATAATAATACTTAAGTACTTAATGATCCAAATGATCATTATCCAGTATGAAGAGTTCAATGAAAAAAACATATGTTAAAGGCACTTTAAAAGTACTTGGTAAGGTATAAAACCACAGAGGTAGCTTTACCACAAGTATTATCAAAATACAAACAACCCTGGCTGGTTTGGCTCAGTGGCTAGAGCGTCGGCCTGCAGACTGAAGGGTCCCGGGTTTGATTCCGGTCAAGGGCATGTACCTGGGTTGCGGGCTCAATCCCCAGTAAGGGGTGTGCAGGAGGCAGCCGATCAATGATTCTATCTCGTCATTGGTGTTTCTATCTCTCTCTCTCCCTCTCCCTTCCTCTCTGAAATGAATAAAAATATATTTTAAAAAAATACAAACAAAAAATTAGAGGGGGAAAAAAATACTAAATTTTTTTTCTTTTTATGTACCCCAATTTTTAAATATACCCAAGAGTCTATCTATATTGAGACCACCTACAATCTTTAAATGACCAAATAACTCATTAAAACATAAAGTGTGAGTGATCCCCTTAGTCATGACAAATGCTTAACAGTAATTACCATATTTGTTTAAATACTGGGTAGGGAGGAGGAAAAGGGAGATGACTTTATTTTACAAAAAGCCTGATAGTCCAAAGTTCTTTCACAGGTTAATTTTCCCATGTCACTGAAGGAAGAAAAAAAAAGCATATTTAAATATTGAATTTAATGTCAATATAAACAGAAAAATTACCTTTCCTGCTCCATTTGTTAACGCCACTACTGATGACAGGATACAGTCATTTGTTGTAATGAGCTTCTGCGTTGCTGTTGGAAGTTCATGCTCTATTGTAGCTTTTTGACTATAATGTTTGGAAATATCTAAAAAGCAATTGAATGAAAACTCATTACTACCTATGTACAAGTGGCATATAGATAACTAATCTGTTACCTTCTCATATCTATTCTTACAGATTTACTCAAAAATGGTCCTAAATATTAAGATTGTGCTGAATATCAATTAGGTCACAAATCCACGTGGAAAGAATGGAGAGAAGTGAAGGTCCCTTAATACCATCCTGACATCTCTATTACAGCCACCAGCTTGTACGACTATGTCCCTTATTTGAATGTTAGCCCTTATTCTAGTGTTGGGTAAACGATCCTGACCAACATTTAACCTGATTAAAAACCCTGATTTGATAGTCCAATAGGCACAAATGAGACTTTATCTTATATTTATATAGCAAACCATGAGCCTGGAACAGAACAGCCAACAGAGGCACGATGTCCCACAGTCCTTACTGGGCCTTCGCTAGTTTGCTAGTACACACTTAAGCAATGAAAAATGTCTGCACAGATAAAGGATTGGATACTCCTGTGTCTGGCTTCACGTGCTGCTGCCTCCAGTCCAAGAATAGTACAAGCAAGGTCTGTGGTTAGAAAAGCATAGAAGAGAGGCTTAGATATAAACATGTTAAGAGAAACTACAGTAGGTGAAACTGGCCAAATATCTAAGCTTGGAGTTTTCTGGGTCTCTGAGAAATAGAATAATTTTGTCTTGGAAGTAAGGGAAAATGGGAGAATTATTAAGACAACATTGATTCACAAGGAAGGGTAATTATATTTTTAAATAATAAAGTGTTTACCATAAGCCTCCTTTGAATTTTTTTAGAATACTTTTGTTATACAACATTATCATTACCAACAAAGCTAAAAATAAATAAAACAATATGAAAATTAACTTTTATAGCAGGTGTGTAGTTAGAGACTTTCCTTTACTGAGAATCAAGTAATTTAGCTGATTTCAGACAGTAGATAAGAGGAAATAAGAAAGAAATGGTATTTGAGGTTTAACCTGATACAATCATGATAGTTTAATATAAATTACTGCAAATTTTATGAATATTATTTTTACTAAAATTTTAAAACTAGGGTATTATTTTATTTATATATTTTATATACACATATACACATATAAACTTTTAATTTAATATAATTTTAGATTTATAGAAAAGTTACAGCCAGTTTTCCCTATTGTTAAAAACTTACATTACTATGATATAGTTGTCACAGCAAAGGAACCAATTAGTACATTACCATTATGTTTAATATATTCTTAAAAATAAATGATTACTCTCTATATTCAGAAGAGTGAATAAAAATTCTACTGGGATGCTGAACATTTTTTTGTATACTGAACTTGCTAACCCCTAACACAGACATTTTCCTTCTATATATCACAGAAAGTTTTATTTAATATTTTACAGAAAGTGTACAATGCTATAATACAACTTGGTTGGTAGGCAATCTTGGTTGATTGGTAGGTGATTGAGACACTTATGAAATACGTACAATACTAAAAATACTATGTAGCTTCTATTTGGATCAGTGCTGTTACAATTTGATAATTAATTGTCCCAATCCAATTGTTTACTCTTTATTCAGTCCAAATATTTTAAATATTTAGGGTGTTCTTTGACATTAAACTTTAACTCCAAAAAGAACAAAGAAATCAGAGATTTCTTTTTCTTTTATGTTTCCTATGAGTCTACCCACTTTAGACCTGAGACTAAACATAACAATTCTCACTTTAAATATCCCTTGTTAAAGGACCAATTCACTCCTATTTTAAATCCATGTAGGATACACATTTTTTTATAAATCTCTATCTCTCTTTTCACACTGAGACCAGTCTACCTGCCTGCCTGCCTCCCAATTTAGGTCAAGCAATTACTCAAGGAAAAACCAGGAAGAAAAGAGATTTGAACAAGAGTTCTCTTAAACACAAAGCTTCTTCCGTTAATGCCAGTTAATGCTCACTCTGAGGTTTCATGGGAGATACACAACAGTCCTCCAAGCGAGGTAAAGAGATTTGAACTGTAAACCTAGCAACAGGACCCCATAATCTTGCCAAGCCTCCTTCATGTTTCCCAATATTCTCTCTTTACATTATGTTCATTTTCAAGGACAGAAAGAAGCGGAGGCACAAAGGGGAAACCCAGATCCTCCCATAATCTCCATCAGCTCATGCCAAAAAATGACAGCAACATTCTTGGATTTGGACCATTTGGCATCTTCTCAATTTTATGTAATGTATGTGCAAAAGCATCTTTAGAAAACCTCATATATTATAGATTAATTAAAATAGAAATAGAATCATGTAAATGAAGCTTTAAGACCCCTCTCACTGGAGAGCTACCCTCCACTGCGCTAGCCTCTCCTTTACAGGAATGTTGGAGGAACCACTAGCAGGAACAAGTCATAGTATCAGCAAAGGAAAATTTAGAAAACAAAACCAAAAAACCTCGAGCCACAGAGCCACTTGTGGTTTCAGTGGCCTAATTCTAGGTTAAGTAAAATCCTAGACTACAGGACTACAGTATGAGCTTCCCAAACCAAACACTGCACAGGAAAAGAGACCAGTCCCTTAGGTTTTCTATAAACCAGACTAGGTTTCACAGGGTTGGGATGGCTACTGTCACCTGCCACCAAGACTGTCTACTCAAGCTGTGGTTCCTGCAACCAGGGTTCATCCAACCAGAAGTTGGATAGACTTTTAAAGTTCCTTATAATTGAAGACAAGCCACAGGAAGGACCATTCTCCAGACTGAATGGTAAGGTGGTGCTGGATAATACGGCTGAGACTAAGAATGATTCCCAGTGCCATAGGTAATATGTCAATCTACAGAAAGGCCCCCAAAAATACCCATTTTATGCACAATTTTAAGTTTTAAAAAATTATTTCTGTGACACTAGTAATTGGTCACTAACTGAACTAAACAGCCCAATGAATAATCTAAGCACCTCAGTCACTTCCAATAGTCCTTAATAATTGCTCCGGCCCTCTCTTCCTTTCCCTACCCCAACAGTCTTCAAAATGAACAGAAAGAAGGAGAAAACCTCACAGCCACAAAGAACTACAGATTTAAAATTTTCTGCACTCTGAATCACATGCTTAGCTTTTGAAAAAATCAAATGCTTTTCGGCACACTCTAGTCTTAGAAGCACACAAGTAACTTTTGAAAAGCAACCAAAGCTTAAAAACAGACCTTCATTTCTTAAGGATGTGCTGAACAAAATAGGACTTGAGATGGACACTTTACACATAAAAATGCACAGGTTGGTGGAAAGTCAGTGCATTCTTTCTGGGAACTTTAAACCTTGGTTTCCTCAATTCCTTTCATGTTTGGGCTCTAACAAGTGCAATGTATTTTGCTAAATGCCTCTGAATCGCATGTCTGATTTGATACAATTCACACACCTGCCTTAAGTCAGTGTAATGTATTTTTGGCTAAAGTACTGTGCACAAGGGTTTCTCTTTAGCACTTTGTTTACCTTCAGAAATGAAGCAGATGGGAAAAGCAGAAGGCAGTGAACTATGCACTTCAATGTAAGCCAAATGCTACTAAGCCTCTATCTGGGGTCTATTAACCTTCACAGTTTTTGTTTAAATCTCATTCAGGCAGGTCTGAGAAAGTGGGATGAAGGTTTTAAGTTTATTTGTGTACTTTTTCAACCTCACCTTTCATGACATCATGAAATCCATCCAGAGCAGCACCAACATTTGTTAAGACGGAACTGAAGTTTGCCCGAAGGAGTCCATCTGGCTCTGTACCTAGGAAACCAAAGTCACAAACCTAAGCATTTCCCAGAAGACTTAGCCTGAAAAATTGACAGCCCACTATCTCCCCCTACTTTTGGGAAGACGGAGAATGAAGACTGTTTGTGATATGTTGAGAATAATGGCTCTTAAAATCATTGCAGACACATTTAGATGTAATGGCAATAAACATATAGACATATCTGATCTGCATTCCCCATGTCCACAAATATTTTTAATGGTTAATAATGAAAATTAAATTATTAAGCAGGATTATATCTATCATGATTCTTTTAAAAATGAAGGTCTGTGAATTTTCACCTTGTTACTCTATAACACATTTCTCATTTTACTAGGTGTACCGGTTAATAATGGCAGGTTATGTAATAAAAAAAAAACCACGATAATTTCAAGAGAAACATCAAAAGTGCTTTATTCAAAGTAATGTCCAACACTAGCTACACATTCCCCCACCTTTCAGGTAATTTGTGGACACCGTCCCAGTAGAACTTCTCTTGTTTTGAGCAAACCATTCAGAGAACCAATTTTCCACTTCTTCGTACATTTTGAAGTACTGCTCAGAAAGTGCGTATGCCATTGATCAAAACAAGTAGTAATCTGAAGGGGCAAGGTCTGGTGAATATGGCAGGTGGGGTAATACTCCCCAGGCAAGATCTTTTACGTGTCTTTAACTGGTTTTGAAGTGTGTGATGGTGCATCATCATGAAGCAAAATTACTTTGCCTTCTGGTCCATTCTGGTCCTGTTATGATGAAAGCTTGGTTCAAATTGATTAGTTGTTGTTTGTAGTGATCAGTATTAATGGTTTCACCTGGTTTTAGAGCTTATAATACACCACACCTTCCTGATTCCACCAAATGCAGAGCACTGTCCTCTTTCCGAAGCGATTTGGCCTTGTAGTCGATGTTGACGGTTGACCTGGATCAACCCATGATTTTGTGCGTTTGGGATTCTCAAAATAAACCCACTTTTCATTGTCAGTCACAATTCGATGCAAAAAAAGACTTTCTTTCATGCCACTGAAGCAACATTTTACTGATGACTTTTCCGTTTTCCATTTGTCTTTAGTTCAGTTGATGTGGCACCCATTTTCCTTCCTTTAAAATCTTTCCCATTGCTTGTAAATGATTGGAAATGGTTTGCTGAGCAACATTTAATCTTTCTGCAAGTTGTTTTTGAGTTTGACATGGATCTTCATCCAATAATGCTTGTAATTGTTGGACTTCAAACTTTTTTGGTTGACCTGGACGTTCTTTGTCTTTCATATCGAAATCATCACTTTTAAAGCATTTAAACCAGCGTTCACAAGCATCTTGAGATGGAGCATGTTCACCATAAACTTCCCGAAGTATACCATAACTTTTTCTTCAAAATAATGAATTAAAACTTGCCACAAATGCTTTTTGGCATGAAATTCGACATTTTTAAGTATAAAATATCTATGATGTTAACAGCTTCAGCAAATTTGACATATGAAGTTCTGAAGCTTGCTGTCAATACAACAAAATAGCATACATATCAAATCGCACATATATCAACATAATGTGTTACTCCATCTAGTGAAAAAATCCACATTATTAACTGGTACACCTAGTATTCTTTCCCTACACATTTTTTTAAAAAAAATATGTTGTTATTGATTTAGAGAGAGGAAGGGAGAGGGAGAAAGAGAGAAACATCAATGATGAGGGAGAATCATTGATCGGCTGCCTCCTGCATGCTCCATACTGGGGATCGAGCCTGCAACCAGGGCATGTGCCCTGACTGGGAATTGAACTGTGACCTCCTGGTTCATGGGTCGACACTCAACCACTGGGCAACACCAGCCAGGCCCTACACATTATTATTTTTTTTATAAGCATAACTAAAAACACTATTACTCAAACATCACAGAGTTCTGCTTCTGGCATGACAACATGAGCAGCTGTACAGATCAGCTCTCCAGCACAACTGGTGAAAATTATTAAAAAGCAACCATTTAAAATTCTGGAAATGATGCTAAAAACACAGCAAGTGACAACAAATTTACTCAAGAAAAAGCTATTATAATTTGGTAAGAACAGTGAGAGTCTGTAGTATGTGAACCAAGACCCACTCCTTTCTTCCCTCTCCCTACCAGCTCATACACTAGAAAGCCCACTCCAAACTGGTACAACCAAGAATACAGGGCTCCCTCTCCCAAACTGCTGGAGACTGCAGTTCTCATCTTGCCCTCAGGTACATGTTGCTGAGCATGACTGAGAGATGGGGAGCCCTTCTTTCATCTAGCCCTGAATCATGGATGGAGGCTCTACCTGGGCACGGTGCTTCTGAGAATCTGGGGCCCTGATCACCCTTGCCCCAGCTCACCCATGCCCCAGCTCATCAACAGAAGTACCACACTGAAAAAGGCAAGCCAAGGAGACCTGGGGCTGCTGTCCTACCCCCTCTACCAAGTGCTCACCTACTAATGCAGGTGTGTCACTCTGAGAGAAGTACATCTGTCCCCCTCCCCAGCACCAGATCCATGGCTCAGAGATTTAACCCAAGTGGGAATCAAGCCTTAAAACAGAAAGCTCTGAATCTCTTCCAAAAGGAACTGACTTAATTTGCAAGAGTGTGGAGGGTTCAAGCCAAGGGAAGCATGCTCTAAAAAATGATGAAGGTGGCAGTGAAAGCAAATAAGAGGAAACTGGCAGCTCATTAAAGATATATGCTAAACTGTAGGCTAGTTGGTTTACCACAGAGAAATAGAGAAAGATACAGCTAAGAAGAGCTCTCCCGGGTTCAGAATAAATCTCAAACACTATCTCAAAAACTATACCTGCTATGTATATGCTAGGTCTATAACTAACTATACCTACAAAGGAGCCCAAATTTAATTAGATCAGAAGCAATTTATGCCCCTCAAGGCATTGCTGAACACAAAAGAGCCATCAACCAGCAATTACTGGAGCTTAAACCTGCGTAAGATTAAGGAAGGAGACAATAAAAGGGAGCACTGTTAAAATCACTGTGCTCCCAGGTTGATTGTGCCTGAGTCTGAGCCTACTTAGAAGCAAATCAGGGTATAAAAATCATACTCTGAAAACTTCAAAATAATATTTAAAAAATTACAGGAGACCTATCTAGATGAAAAAACATACCATATTCATGGATCAGAAAACTTAATATTGTTAAGATGACAATACTCCCCATGTTCATTTCCTAGGGCTGCTGTAACCAAGTACCACACATGGAGTGATTTAGGGCTCTCCCTAAACCAGTAGGACCTCATCTTAACTTGATTACACCTGTAGAGATCCTATTTCCAAACAAGGTCACACACACAGGTATTGGGGTTAGAACTGCAGATATCTTTCTGAGAGACCCACAAAACTCCCCAATGTGATCTACAGATTCAATGTAATCCCCATTGAAATACCAGCTGACTTTTTTGTAGAAACTAATAAGCTGATTATAAAATTTATATGGAATTGCAAGGGACCCATAACAGCAAAACAATCTTAAAAAAGAAGAACAAAGTGGACTTCACTTCCTGATCTCAAAACTTACTACAAAACAACAGTTATCAAGACAGTGTGGTACTGGCATTAAGAGAAACATATGGATCAATGGAGTAGACCAAAAATAAATCTACACATCTATGGTCAACTGAGTCTTAACAAGAGTGCCAAGACCATTTAATAGGAAAAGAACAGTCTTTTTAATAAATGGTGCTAAAACAACTGGATAGCCACATGCAAAAAACAAGTTGTACCCTTACCTCTCATTATATACAAAAATTAACTCTAAATGGATCAAAGACCTAAATGTATGGGCTAAAATTATACAACTTTGAAGAAAACAGGGTGAACTCTTCATGACCTCAGATTTGACAATGGATTCTTAGATATGACACCAAAAGCACAAACAATGAAAGGTAAATAAACTGGACTTCACCAAAATTAAAAACGTTTGTGGTTCAAAGGACATCATCAAGAAAATGAAAAATAAACCACAAAATGGAAGAAAATATTATAAATCATATATCCAATAACAGATTTGTACAGCCCAATTGAAAAATGGAGAAAAGATCTGAATAGACAGGTCTCCAAAGAATATATGCAAGTGGTCAATAAGGGCATGGAAAGATGCTTGACATCATTAGAAACCACAGAAATGCAAATCAAAACTGCAATAAGATACCACTTCAAAAAGTCAAATAACCAAAATAAAGTTGGCTAAAATAAAGTCAAATAATAACAAAAATTGTAAGGATGTGGAGAAATCAGAGGATGTGTAGAAATTATACATTTTTGGTGGGAATATAAATGATGCAGCCACCTTGGAAAAGAGTCTGACAGTTCCTTTAGCAGTTAAACACAGAGTTACCATATGACCCAGCAATTCCACTTCCGGGTATTATATACCCAAGAGAAGTGAAAAGATATGTCCACTCAAAAACTTGTTCATAAATGTCTATAGCATCATTACCAATAAGAGATAAAAGCCAAAAAGGTAAAAACAAAGCAAATATCCATCGACTGATGGGTAAATAAGTAAAATGTGGTATATTCATATAATAAAATGATATTCTGCAATAAAAAGAAATGAAAGACCAATAAATACTCAACGTGGATTAATCTTGAAGATATTACGTTATGTGAAAGAAAGCAGTCCCAGAAGACCACATATAGTTCTATTTATATAAAATGTTTGGAATAGGTAAATCTAAAGACAGAAAGTAGATTAGTTGTTGCTTAGCACTGAGGAGGGGCAGAAGGGGAAATAAGGGGGTAACAGCTAAACTGTACAGGGTTTCTTCTTAGAGCAATGAAAATATAGATTGTAGTGATGATGTATGTATCTGTGACTATACTATAAGCCAATGAACTGTACACTTTAAAGAAATAAGTTGTATGGTACATTAATTATATCACATTAAAGCTATCACCAAAAAAACAACACCAACAAATCACAGTACCAGGAAAATCACAGCATTTTTTTAAAAAATCATTTAAACTGAGATCCATTCAATTACCTAAAAATACTTTTTTGAAATTAGACCAAAGGGAAACGAATGGCATTTTTACTACTAAACCCCCTATGCTACTTGTTGGAAAGTTATTACAAATTCTTTTGTTTTGCCCGTCTCCATTTTTAATAGGAGGAGGAAGAAAGGGAATTAATATAAATGCATGTCTTCAATTACATCTTTAATTTAACTTAATAATCACATTTATCACCATTTTATAAATGGGAAAACAAGTACAGGAAAGTACTAGTAAGGTGATTTTCCCAACTTCATAAATGTATTAGGGGTTGGAGGATTTGAATTTGAGTTTTTCTGATTCCAGATCCTAGGCTTGTCTCACTCACCCGAGCTAAACCATCTCCCTTCTCTGGCTTCTTGTTCTCCAAGTTCTTCAAGTTGAACCATGAGTGACAAACATACTCACTTGGCAAGGCGAGAAGGCTGACATAAGTCTGCAGCTTCTCAAACACAGCTGTCATCTTTTTCATGTCCTGAGACAGCTCTAGGTTCCTGGCTCTTAACGCAGATGTACAAAGAGAAGATTCACATTCTTCTTCTAAACTAGGAATGGGCAGATATTTTTAAAGTGAACATCCTGAACATTTTCAATTAGCTGTAAGAAACCATCTACATCCACAAACAACTCTATCCAGAGACAAATTAAAAAAAAAAAAATTGATCTCATTTATAAGGTTTCTTTTTTTTTTTAATCCTCACTTGAGGATATGTTTTCATTGATTTTTAGAGAGAGAAAAAAATGAGTGTGAAAGAGAAACATCGATCTGTTGCCTCTCACATGCACTCCGACCAGGGATCAAACCCACAACGTAAGTATGCATCCTGCCTGGGAATCGAACCCGCAACCTTTTGGTGTACAGGACAATGCTCCAACTGAGCCACCGGCCAGGGCTGAGGTTTCATGTTTTATACCATGGTATATACACCTGCTTGCTGCAAATGTCAATGGAATACTGGAGGACTAAATGGAAAAAAATAAAGGCATATGTCCATTATCTTTTCATCCTGAGAGCAGCATGAAAATGCTTCCCTTAAAAATATTTTCAGGAGAACAATATTTCATGGACTGAATTCCTAAGGAGAATTAATTAAATAGGCACTAGTAGAGAGAATCATTAAGAACTTTTTTAGTATATTAAATTGCAAAAGCCATACAGATTGGAATAATCTATAGACTCAAATCTAAAAGTAAACGGTTAACATTCATAAACTACATTGTATCATTTTCAAATTTATATGGTTACTGTAGAAAACTCCATTATAAATTTTTTAAAATCCTTGTGGGTCCCAGCCAATGTGGCTCAGTGGTTGAGCATCTACACATGCACCAGGAGGTCACTGGTTCGATTCCCCATGAGGGCACATACAGTACCTAGGTTGAGGGCTCGATCCCCAGGATGGAGCGTGCAGGAGGCAGCCAATGGGTGTTTCTCTTTCATCAATGTTTCTATCTCTCCCTTTCCCTTTCTCTCTCTCTGAAATCAATACAATGTTGTTGTTGTGTGTTTTTTATTAAAATTTCTTGTGGACGCAGCACTTTATAAAAAATGTTGCAGGTGATCAAGTAAAATGCTTTTTACACAACTAGAGAAATTATTAGCACAGGAATGATCATCATAACCCTTTCCTTGACCTTCCACTTTATTTATGGCAGACAGCTTCACTGAATATTAAGCCCATTTACCACTAAATAATATGTTATCTTGTCAAAGTGGTATTTAAACCAATGACCAAAAATTGCCTAAAAACATAAATACCTGGTGAGGTAGGACTGAGAGCTTATGAGTCAGAACATTCCAAGAACAGAAATCTTAGATCAAGAAAGATTATCCAGTCTTTTAAAAAATGTAATAGTGAAAAAAAATAACGGAAGATAAAAATGCATAACTGTTTCAAGTAGTAAATACCACTTTGCAATGGTTCTAAAACAGATTCTTCTTAAAAATAAGCCAAATCATAATGTTATTTAAATTTCTAGAGTCAATTTTCAAAAAAATTTTCATTACATTGAACCATAACATGTAAGGATACGAAAAGAAACTATAATTCATAATAGTTTTTCACTGATTCCTAAAATCCTGTCATATGCACAAATCATAGAATTTAGTTACTGAAATGCCTTAATAGGTTAGAATTAGGAAGTAAGATGGCTCTTAACCCATATTAATTTTTTTAACAATGAAATTTTACATTTCATTGTTAAAAAACCTATTACTTTAGTTTTATAAGAACTTACAAACTATTATTACTTGTACATTTTCAAAATCTATAAGTAACTCATTTACTTATTTTCTAAACCTTAGTTGGTATTATACTACAATACATATATGTTCTTCTTTTATGTCTCATTATTCTTTTTTTTAATATTTTTTTATTGATTTCAGAGAGGAAGGGGGAGGCAGAGAGAGATAGAAACATCAATGATGAGAGAGAATCATTGGTCGGCTGCCTCCTGCACGCCCCCAACTGGGGATTGAGCCCACAACCCGGGCATGTGCCCTTGACTGGAATCAAACCTGGGACCCTTCAGTCCACAGGCTGATGCTCTATCCACTGAGCCAAACCAGCCAGCGCTGTCCCAATATTCTTTGATATTTTTTTAAAGGTTAAATCTTAGATGAAAATATTTAGAAACAGAAGTCTTGGTAGTTTTAGGTCGTAAGTATCAAAACTTTTAAGCAATATTATCAACTTTCCAGTTACATGAATTATTTTCTCTTGCCTTTCCAAAAATATTTAAGATGGGATATTTAATGTTACTAAAGGACATATCCTTTAAGGGCTAGAGTACATTAAGTTTTTAGTTTATAACTTAAATAAACTACTCCTAATAAAAAGAAGAATATACCATTTCAAAGAAATCTAAGGACTATAGGTCCAAATGTAATTAACTATTGTAACCCCCCTAGATATTTACTGCAAGAAAATTATAAATACCCAAAACTGAAATAGTTTTTGCAACAAATGTGTCATTCATGATCACTGAAAATAATGATTCATATAGCATTATGTAGTTACAGTAGTAACCACAGTACAGAACAAAAAAAAATCTTAGCTGATGAACTGCAATTTGATTTTCTTAAATGTAAGTTTACACAGCTCAAGCCACATTCTTCCTTTTTCACAGAAGCCCAAATTGGTTGTGGTGCAGACAGGTCAGGCAGATACAAGAGGCACATGCTACTATTTTATTAACTCCAGTGCAGGTCAGGTGATACCTCACAGTTCCCCAAGCTCCCAGGCCTGGAGGGATAAATACCTTTTTAACTGATAAGGAAGAATCTTCCTAAGAAAACATATGTAAGAGGTTAAATGCTCTGAGAAAGTTTTCAATTTCACAGTTGTCTCCTAGAAAAGAAAAAAAAAATTTGAGATTAATAGTGTTATTTGACAAAGAGGAGCTCCCACTTCTAGAAGTAAAACAAAAGAAAATTACCAGGACAGTCACAGTATCTTCAGTAATACTTTCAAATAAATGAAGCATTCCTTCCTCAAGAGGGCGGACATAGGACGCATTTTCATGAAGGTATTGTGAGAACTAAATAGGAAGGAACTGAGTTAGATCACTGGAAACAAACGAATATCAACATATTTGTAAATAGACTCACTAAGTTACAAACCTAAATACTTTTAGAAACTTTTAGGGGGAAAGTTTGGCTTTTATACAGAGATGCTCCCCTCTAATAGTCCCAGGTACTATCCCCAAGTCCCCATTCCAATATAAAACGAGGACCGAGAAGAGGAATGACATAGTTAACAACCAGGCAGGGGAGAAAATGGGGAGGGGATACTACATTACAACCCAGCACTAGCAGACCTTCTTCCCTAAACTCCTGCTTCTCTCCATAGGGGTCCCCGCTTAAAAAAAATAAATAAATAAAATAAAATTTTATATATATTATATATATACACACACACACATATATATATAATATATATAAATCAAAACTGTGTGACAGATTTCTGTGTTATATACTTCATTTTTTAACAAGTCTATTGAGTATAGCTTCTTTTACTTTTACTGCATACAATATTCAGGATTACAAATTCTAAGAATGTAATTATCATCAAAAAGATGATATAAAACTTTCATAACTGTCACTGATACTTGAATATTTACAAAGGATTAACTCAGCAGGAAGAATAGATTAAGAGAAGATCCTATAGGCATTTAAATAATTTAGAAGCAAAAAATTAATTTTCACTTATGAAATACTTCAATTACCAAAGTATTATATAATAGCTCAAATTTTGACTTCTCAGTATAAAAATAAAAGGTCTCATTCTGCAGAAATGGGATTCAGTTGACCCTACTACAAACTACTCAAACATATATCCCAGGGAAATTCACTTAATTCTCTTTGGGCTTTGATCTTTAGAGCTATAAAATAAGATGAACTCTAAAAAAAATAAAAATAAAAAAAAATAAAATAAAATAAGATGAACTCTAACCTTACAGGTGTAAACATCTACTTTAAGATTCTATAAACAAATTTAAACATTCTAGTCATCTTTTAACAAATAGTTTTTGAATCTCCTTCAATATTATAGACTTACTAGAAAATCACATATCATAGGTCAAAGCATGAAAGGGAAAATATTGAGAAATATGTATATTTTTCAAAGTAATGAAGTGTTTCAGACAAAATTCCAATAATGGATAATGAACCAGTATTGAGCAGAAAACATTTTTGATATTACAGGAACTATAAAAATACATATAATTACATTAAAATGTCGCAGTACTGTTTTCCAGGTCTTCTGATAGCTTTTTCCCACAGTGATATTAAAGAGCCTTTCAAAGACCCAAAATTTAATGTTTATAAATTCAACGTATTTGTGGAGTCACACCAAAACTGATGAAAGCCAAGTACCTACTAAAGCTTCTTATATGTAAGGCATAATAATAATGTTGATGAGAGCCAACCTTTATTAAGTGCTGTTCTTAGTGCTTTACATGTGTTATCTCATTTAATCTTCATATGTACAGACATACCTGTAAGGTAGGCACTCTTATCCCCCATTCTAAAGATGAGGAAACTGAAGCACAGAGAGGCTAAATAAATTGCCCAAGGGGACAGACCTGGACCAGAACCCCCAAAAGTCTGACTGCAGAGGCCAAGCCTTTGCTATACTAATGTAAATGGCACGTAGGGGATCCGTGGACATAAATACAATACAAATCCTGGGAATACTGTGTGATGCACAAGAACAAGCTAGGATGAGGCATTAGGTAAGTGGGGAAAAATGGCATGACTCATTTCAGGCTGGCACCTAGCAAATGTTTATAGCAAGATCCCTCAACTTCTTTCCTGTGGGGACGGCCCTTAGGATGGCCTGAGGATCTCTGCCTCCTGCTGTTAATGGCTTCGTGTAACACTATTGCAAAATGTCTCAGGGTTGGTCTCAGTGACAGTATAATATGGCAGAAGTGTGGTATGTGAAGACTTAGAGAGGACTAAGCCACTCTACCAAGAATGCATAAGGCCCCAAGAAGCACACCTATGCTTTCCTGCTCCGTGACTTTGCTCATGTCTCCCTCTTCTACAGGCAAAAATACCTATACCACTTTTCTCCTCCTATACAAATCACACTCATTTTTCAAAGCGCATTCAAATTGCCAAAGATTCGTTCCCAGACACTGCCACTGACAGCAATCCCCTTCCTTAATGACCACGTATCGCTTACTGGCCATAACCACTCACTCACACACTAAGATCTTTTAACAATTCCTCTAGTATTTAACTTCTTAAGAATCTCCATGTTTGCCACACTTTATCTTGAAGGGGAAAGACTATGACTTGCAGTTTTTCCCCATGCCTCCCACAGTACTTTGCTGATGCACAGAAGTGGTATAAAAATAAAAAGTTTCCCTACTTGTTCAGGGCAGACAAAAGGTATCTTGGTTAAGTTTACCTTCTGATTCAATGGAGATATAGTGTCAATGGCAGAATCCACAGGAAAAATCTGAATCCTCTGTTCTGTGTAGGTGTGAAAGTTCAGAAGAGCCATCACAAGGTCTTGAACAAAAGCCAGGGCCTGCCCAGCAATGTCTCGCATCTTCAGCTTTAAAATGAAAAATCTATAGTTAAAGTCAACTATCAAATTATAATTCTCAAACTACTTTATTAAGCCTGCTTTTGGAAAAAACATTTGAATGCTGGCACAATTATTCCTTAATTTAAATTTATTTGCTCCTACTTGAATTTTAATAGTCCCATCTAAGTAAATGAGAAAGCCACCAGTTTTGGCAAACACACTTCCTCCACTTTACATTGACCATTTAATTGCAAGGTCCACCAACCTAGAAGGAAGGTATGGCTTATGAAATTAGAGCATTCCATAATTCAGTTCTAATGTTATCAGACAAGAAAGACAGCAAAAACATCTATGTTATTAATTCAATAAACAGCAAGTTACACAATTTTTCAAAAATGTATAAGAAAGTAAAGCGAAATTTAAACACAATAATTTAGTACACTAAACAGGGGCCCAAATCACTAATTCTTGCTTCTGAAAAGTTTGACATGCACATTTCTAAAGTGAAAATATGTACTTCATCTTTACCTGATGTCGCCTGTTGTGGAGTGGAACGTTCAGAGCATTATACTGACTATATTCTACAAAACAAAAATAAATATAAAATCTTTCATTTTACATTTACAGAAAAACAGCTTAGTTGCAAAATAATGAATTATTGCAGCAAAATCAGCTTTACATAAGTATTAAAAAAGTTCAAAGCCACAATCACAGTATAGGAGAATATGGCATTTACACATAATCAGTTGTTTCTCAGATAAAGTAATACCTCTAATATTTTATCATTAGGATAAAAAATTGTTTTAAATTCTATTTTTTCTGTTTCTAACAAATCCTTTTAAAACGTTATTTGGAGCCTAACAAGATTACTTAGGACTCAATTGGTTTTTACCTTGGTATATGCTAAATATACACAATAAAAAAAAAGTGAATTTTGGCTTTTTCCAAAAAGGCTGGCTTTGAAGCAGTTATAAGATAATTTAAAATCTCCCTATGAAAAAGAAAACAGAGAAAAAGAAGAGAATAGAAAAAGATTAATAAAAAATTTATAAATAAGTAAATTTCCCTATGAAATATGAGGGCTAAAGCTGATCAAAAGAACAAAAAGAAAGCAAGCCTCTGTCGGGCCAATGAAGTTTACTGCCAAAAGGTAAGAAATTATTTTAATTAGTTAGCTACCACAGAGGGGTTCAAAGTTGCAAATAATGAAAAGCTGTACATAATACCTACTTGTATCATTAAAAGGTACTTTTTCATTGATGATTGATAAGGATTCCTCTAATCTACCTGACAAATCTTCATGAAGATTCTTTAACTGTAATTGACTGAAAGAAGAAAATAAAAAACCACATTATCACCAATCAGACATGGGTCCTCATTTTCTTATTACCTCAACAGCTGATATCAGGCTTTCAGAGAACTATGCCTGACATCGGAGATACTCTAGGTAGTAGAGAATTACTAAAAGATGAAAGATAAGAAAAATTCTAAGCCTTAATTCTAGAGCCCCTGGGACTTTCGTTCAATGATGTTGAAGTTTGGGAGAATTGGTCATAGTTTCAGTATTTTATACAATTTTGAGTTTATTTCCCCAAGCATAGAGTAATCTTAGAGTCATTGCAACATCACACATTTTCTCTTTACAACTCATAAATGTTTGCTCAAGTATTATGGTAAAGTTCTTTCTTAGCTATTATATCATTTTTTTTACTCTGGCTCAAAATCTGATCACTTTTCAGATTTTGATTCAGTTATGAGGTATACATCTAAACTAAGCATGTAATGCTACCAAAGCAACTAAACTAAAGAAACTCACTTGACTGGTTCTATTGAAACTTAAAATATTATGTCATTTATCAAATAAATGTTGGAGAATGCTCTTACCACCCATTGATATATAACAGTGATGGCGAACCTTTTGAGCTCGGCGTGCCAGCATTTTGAAAAACCCTAACTTAACTCTAGTGCCGGGTCACATATGGAAATTTTTTGATATTTGCAACCATAGTAAAACAAAGATTTATATTTTTGATATTTATTTTATATATTTAAATGCCATTTCACAAAGAAAAATCAACCAAAAAAATGAGTTCGCGTGTCACCTCTGACACGCATGTCATAGGTTCACCATCAAACACTGATATATAATATTTCAAGATTTAGATATCTCCAACTTAGATCATATACCCTTTATTTTATTCAAAATGGACCATTAAAGTTTGGCACAGTGGTTATTACTGTTTTCCTGCCTTCGACTCCCTTTAGTGTAGTCTGAAATGGAAAGTATCTAGTCCTTAGTACAGGAGCCCAGAACGCTATCTGCTATGGCCCAAAACATCTGCAGGCTGAGGACTAGCCACTCTACCAAGAATGCATAAGGTCTCAGAGATAACAACTGAAAAGGACCCTGGAGATTACCTACTCCCACCTCATTTCAAATGTGAGAAAATTAAGACACAGGAGCTGCTAAACCAAAACTCAGGTCTTCTGATTATTACTTCACGTTTCCACATACCAATCTTCTGTTCGAAGTCGACATTCCTTGGCCTCCTTTTCTAGAGCCTGAGATTTTACCTGAATTTTAGAAGAAAAAGAAAAGCAGATGGGTCAGACTACAGATGAGAGCACACCTAGGAGATACTACAAGCAACTCTCACCTTGAGTGACTGACTTTATGTTCTATAAAGTACAAAACCAATCTACAAAAGCCTGAACTATATCTTAAAGTGTTCTCACTTTAAGTTTGGGCTTACTTCTAGTTTGGCCTTGTCGTTCTGCAGTTTCTCAATGGTTTCCATGTACTTCCGTGTCAGGCCATCAACCACAGCTTGGTGCTGGGCCGTCTCCGTCTCCAGAATGGCCAGCCGACTCCTCAGCTCTGCTTCCACATGCTTGTGCTGCTCATCTGCTTCAAAAAACTGAAAAGAAAAGATTATCTTCTCATCTCACAATATCCTAATATATACAAACTAGAGGCCTGGTGCACAAAATTCATGCACAGGGGCAGGAGGGTCCCTCAGCCTGGCCTGCGCCTTCTTGCAATCTGGGACCCCTCGGGGCATGTCCGATTGCCGGCTTAGGCCCAATCCCCAGGCAATCAGACATCCCTCTCGCAATCCGGGACCAACTGCATGCATCAGTGACCATACTTTTCATACAGGTGAAAGGCATCTTGCTGTTGTATGGGCAGCTACGTTTTTTTGCCCTGATTATAAAAAGTAGTACATAACATGATCCTTCTGAGGCAGTAGTACCATTTTTCCCATCTTATGGGTGGAAAAACTGAAGCAGAGAGAAGTTAAGTAATTGGCTTTGTAACACATTATAAGAGTCAGAATCAGGGCTGACCACAAAATGTGCAAGCCAGTGTCCATGCATGTCATCACTGCATCATCCTGTATTTTCAGTGTTAGAGTAGCCTTGCCAGGTTTTAATTTTTAAATCTAAGAGAATGTTCCCAATATATAGGGTAGGGTCCCTAGGCCAGCCGGCGATCAGGGCCAATCTATGGGGTGACCAGCAGGCAGGGCGAACAGGGGGGCCCCCCTGCTGGCACCCGCCTTGGCTGGCAGTCTGGCACTGCCCACTGGCTGGCCCCGCCGCCACCACTGGTCACCTCCCATAGAGGCGATGGGGGTGGGGGGGTGGCGGCTGTGAGACAAATGACCAGAGGGGCGATGGGGGTGGGGGAGTGGCGGCACCCGCTCGCCAGCTGGCCCCGCCCCCCAATTCACCCTGCTGCTGCTGCCGGTCGCCTCCCTCTCAGGTGGCAGACGCTCAACACAGGAGCTTCCCCCAACTGGGGTAGCTCCTGCGTTGAGCATCTGCCCTCTGGTGTTCAGTGTGCGTCATAGCAACCAGTTGTTCCGCCATTTGGTCAATTTGCATATTAGGGTTTTATTATATAGGATGAAGAGAAAAACAACAGCAGTGACTATTCATTGAACAACTTCCATATGGTTCCATATGCTCAATATGCAAAACCTGTACAGGCATGATCTCACTGAATCCTCACAGTATGTCAGAGGTAGTGTTATCGTTAGCCCTCCTACAGATGGGGAACCGAGTTTAAAGGAACTCTATGACTTGTCAAATGTCTCACAGCTAAAATGTGGTAGGAATGAGATTGGAACATAAGAGACCTACTCCAAAGGCTACACCTCCTTCCTCTCAGTCTCATGAATTTCTATTTCAATTCTGGCACACAGATAATTCAACTGCCCGGGGTATAATGTTTCCACTGAGCTAATTTCCATAATTAAATAATCAAAATTCAAATAGATTATTCCTAAAACAGGTAATGCTCTTTTCCTTAATGAAAATCCAATACTAATTAGGAATTAGGAATACTTAGCACAAAATGTCCTAAGGTCAAAAGTTCACTTTTTTTTAACAATGTCAAAGACTGAGAATTAATGCATATTTACTTTCACTGTTTGATTATGTTCACCATTTCACACACACAAAAAAAAAATCAAAAAGCACAGTTGGATACACTACCCTTATATGACTCTTTTTTTTTTTTTTTTTTTTTTTTTTATTTTTATTTTTTTTTTTTTTAAAATATATTTTATTGATTTTCCACAGAGAGGAAGGGAGAGAGATAGAGAGTCAGAAACATCGATGAGAGAGAAACATCAATCAGCTGCCTCCTGCACATCTCCCACCGGGGATGTGCCCACAACCCAGGCACATGCCCCTGACCGGAATCGAACCCGGGACCCTTCAGTCCGCAGGCCGACGCTCTATCCACTGAGCCAAACCGGTTTCGGCCCTTATATGACTCTTATAACATGCTGAATGTTTGGAGGCAAATATTGATTATTCAACATTCCGTAAAGACTTGAGGGCCATGCCCTAACCGGTTTGGCTCAGTGGAAGAGCGTCGGCCTGCGGACTGAAGGGTCCCAGGTTTGATTCCGGTCAAGGGCATGTACCTTGGTTGCGGGCACATCCCCAGTGGGGAGTGTGCAGGAGGCAGCTGATCGACGTTTCTCTCTCATCGATGTTTCTAACTCTCTATCCCTCTCCCTTCCTCTCTGTAAAAAAATCAATAAAATAAAAAAGACTTGAGGGTCTGCCGTGAGTGTGACCCTGTTCTGGGGCTGGGCATACAAAGCCAACATGGTCTATATCCTAACAGTCATTATAGACTAAGAGGTGAAGAGTAATAAATTAAAAGGCAAACACTACTTACTCATAAGCCCCCATCTAAGTGATCCATCAATCATCTAATCTAATAAAAGAGAAACATGCAAATTGACCATACCTCTGCTATACCCACAAGCCACACCCACCAGCCAATCAGGAGCAAATATGCAAATTAACCCAACTATGATGGCGGCGGCCACAGAGCTAGAGCAAACAGGAGGCTTGGGTTGCCCCAGGCAATGGAGGAAGCCAAGCTTCCAGCCTGCCCTGCCAGCCCTGAGCTCCGCTCAAGGCTACAAAGTTTCAATTATAGAAGATAAATAAATCCCAGATACCTGCTTCCAGCCTGTGGCTGTGGCCAACCTGAAAATGGCCATCAGCCCCTCACCCAGGCTGGCCAGGCATCCCAGTGGAGACCCCTACCCTGAAGGAGCTGTGGCCAGCCTGAATATGGCCATCAGCCCCTCACCCAGGCTGGCCACACACCCATGGGCTGAGGGTCCCCACTCGGGGGTTTGGCCAGCCTGCAAACAGCCATCAACCCCTCACCCAGGCTGGCCAGGCACCCCAGTAGGGCCCCCCACCCTGATCCAGGACACCCTTCAGGGCAAACCAGCTGGCCCCCACCTGTGCACCAGGCCTCTATCCTATATAATAAAAGGACAATATGCAAATTGACCCTAACAGCAGAACAACTGGGAATGATTGGTCACTATGACACACACTGACCACCAGGGGGAAGACGCTCAATGCAGGAGCTGCCCCCTGGTGGTCAGTGCGCTCCCACAGGGGGAGCTGTGCTCAGCCACAAGCCAGGCTGACGGCTGCCAGCACAGCAGTGATGGCGGGAGCTTCTTCCGCCTCCTCAGCAGCGCTAAGAATGTCCGACTGCAGCTTAGGCCTGCACCCCGCTGGCAAGTGGACATCCCCCGAGGGCTCCCGGGCTGCCAGAGGGATGTCTGACTGCCAGCTTAGGCCAGATCCCCTGGGGAGCGGGCCTAAGCCAGCAGGTGGACATCCCCCAAGGGGTCCCAGACTGCAAGAGGGCACAGGCCGGGCTGAGGGACCCCCCCCCCCCGAGTGCACAAATTTTTGTGCACCAGGCCTCTAGTTTCCTATATAAAATAAATAGTGCTCAGTATATTTCTATATTGTCAAGTTATAAAGTTATTCTGCTGTCCTCTAAACAAATGTATACTTCGAAACACACATCCATATTAAGATATGAAAAAGATGTAAGAAATGAATGGCAGTGATATATTACCTAACAACCATAGGAAACATCAAAACATCCATACATACACAGAACACTCTATCTTGCTTCCCCCCCCCCCCCATATTCTAGATCATCTGACCCATTTTTAAATTCATATGGGAAAACAGAAAGATCTTCTCACTTGTATGTGCAACCGCTCATTCTCTTCTATCTTCTTTTGCAGATCTTCATCAAAGACACTCTTCTGCTCTTGGCTCAACTGAGAAGAAGTGTCTCCACTTTTCTGATGGAAAGAATAAGTTATGTCCACATAACTTTCATCCTTTAGAGAAATATCCTAAGGTACACAGATTCTCTATCACCTTAGTAGCTTGTCTCTTCTACGTGTTCACCATTCTCAAACAATCCTGCAAAAGGTATACAGTCCATCATTTAACTTTTCCTATGTGATACAAGTTGGAACTGCAAATATTGCAATGGGCAGGAAAGCTTTAAAAAGAGAGAGAGAAAAAAAACAGATAAGGCTCACTATTCTTTACAGATGAATTCAGGAGTATTTCTGTTGGGAGACAGAGAAGACCCAAAAGCTAGTGATGTAAATATGCTAATAAATATCATTTTAATTTGTTTTTGGGTTTTGTTCTGTTTGGAAAATGAAAGTTTTAGCAATTCCATGAGTCTGAGTTAAACTCCTCTAAGATATTATAATAAGTTACTTAACATTCACAAAGATAAATTTATACAAAAGTTCACATAAATTTCTAATTAAAAAAACAAAGCTATTATAAACAGGAGAAAAAAGCTCAAAGACTATTTAAAATATCTTCCTTTTGCTTTGTTTTTTTAAACTAATATTAACTTTTCTACACTGAAGAATAGCACTATTTAAAAGACCCAATAATGAACATTTGTTTTCATGGAATACAAGAACTGAGGCTATTCAAGGGTCAGCCTAACAATGAAACTGTGTTCAGACATCAATCACCGCTCTTCTCTGCCTTTTTTTGTACCTTCACTCCTCACTTCAAATGAAATCACTTACTGATGCAATGTAACCCAATGATTAGGAAACTCTTTGAAAATAGAGTAGCTATATTAAAAACATATTAAATACCCATCATGTTTGGGACCCAAGAGGTGCATAAGGAACTGCTGACTTACATACTCTGTGTCCTCAGTGCGTACAAAGTTGGATAGGTTTAATTAACACGATTTCAGGAGTGTTACATCCAAACCTCTGCTCAACAGCCCTGGGAGGGGATCTCACTAATCTATGAAGCACATTTCAAGACAGATGGCTATTCCGTCCCCCAAGGGCCTTTCAGATTTTGCAGAGCATGTTTATTTTGACACAGTTTTCCCAAGTGATTCTAATACACACCTTTTTGTTTGCTCTGTTCCCATTTGAAAATAACCACTCTAGAAAATTCTTACATGTAGAGGAAATGCACATGGAAAGGTACTAACATGTAATTATGCGGATTGCCCATCATTTGGCAAATACAGTCCTAGGCACCTGTACATGATCCCATGATCACAACAAGAGTATCACCCCCATTTTGCTGATAGAGAAACTAAGGTTGCAAGGCAAAATATTTGCCATAAGTCATAGACTATAAATGGCAGACCAAGAGTCCAAGCTTGGGCTTTACTCCAAAGCCTGTGCTCTTCCTGCCACACTGTGCTGCTACAGCGTTACTGTGGGTCTTCCTCTTCCCTCCTACAACTCTGTTATTACTGCCTCACATCCACACTTTGGGGGTACTGTTCAATATATATACATACACACAACTTAAAGATTCAATCACTAGCCCTTACCCTTAAAAAAAAAATGCAACTTCTTAAAGTACCAGATCATCCATCTTACAGCAATAAGAATCTTTCTTCACCACATAACCATAAGGGGAAAAGTTTTTTTTATATCTTTGGACAAGAATACCAAATTAGCTTCATAGGAATAAACAGTAAGAAAAAATCAATAGCAAACTTATAAGCCTAGTACTTTCACATGAGCAGTTATACTTTGACAATGTTTCTCATTTTATTTGCCCTACCTTGAGTTAATGGCAACTTGGTATAACTGAAACATATTAATAATTTTGACCAATATGAGATATTCCTTTCATTTTTCTCAGCCACTTAAATAAGTGCATGTCTGCTCTTAATAAATTCTTTTAAACTCACATTCATCTGAAAATGCCTCTAATTGGTATATATTAATAATAAATATCTGCTTTCTTGACCCGATATCCAGGTGTAATAATGGAACATTAGAGAATTTGAAGGTGACAAATTCATCTGTTATAAGCAGGATGGCCTACAGATGTCTGTACCTAACAACAAGGTTACACTACCTTGCTTTTATCTGACTTACCTTGTTTTTCTTGCCTCGGGGTTCACTTAGAGCCAGTTCATCTTGAAGCAGTTCTACCCTCTTGGCAAGCTGCAGATTTCGAAATGTCAAACTGTCCATTTCCTGCTGTAGTTTTCTCAATGATTGATCCTTCATTTTCAGTTGTTCCTACATCAAAATGAAAACAAACCATTCTTTATAATTTAACCTGAAGGTTTAAAAATAATGAAAAAAAATTATTCCTGTTTCACCAAAATATAATCAAAACCTCTTGCTTTAGGGAATTCAAGTTGTACGTTCATCATTCCAATTCCTATGTTGTTAGCTCTGTTTTGTGGCAAAATCATTTTCTGACCAAATCAAGTAAATTTAAAAATAAAGAGGATCTATACTAAGTAACAAGATAGTCATCAACTTAAAGTAAAATATCCATAACTATTTGTTGTCATATAATGTTATATATGTGTCTGGCAGTGAGGAGACACAAAGCTTGAGGCTATAATTTTATAAACTTGAATTTTTAAAGAGAACCTCCGACTCAAACTAATGATGTCCTTCAGTAAACAAGAACAACCAGAAATATATTTGTATTCATATTTTCTATAAATCCTCCCTGAATTTAGGTCAGTCCAAATGAAGTATTTTTAATACACTTAATTTTACTTTAAAAATCATTACTATCCTAACACAAGAGATAAAATCATTATTATCCTAACAAAAGAATATTTTCAGCTGCTGTTCTATGTTAATTTCCTCTAAAGTTAAGTGAAAATAGAAACAAAATCTAAACAACATATCTTCTGCTTACCATTCTGCATTGTTTATATCATAATAGGGTAAAAAAAAATGGGGAAAATAGAGAAATATTTAGTTTCACTCTATTTTTTAAAAAATATTATTCTAACTACATTTTATTTATGATGTTCTGACAACTCTGTGTGCACTGGTAATCAAACACAGGTGGCCAGATGCTAATGTATATTTAAAGAGCTGTACTTTTATTACTTTCACTTTAAAACCACTGTAAAGCGAAGAAGAGGTCAAGTTTTAATGAATAGGTGATTTAAGTCTATTGAAACGGCAAACTAAAAACCATAGGCTGGTGCCTGCAGTCTACTGACATTATTTATATGTTGGGAGCAGGGCTAGAGTGATAGAATAATGTGTTTCCAATAAGTAGAAAAACATTGTTCTTTTCTATTGTTTGTTTAGTAGCCCTTTTTCTTTTAATGGTAAACTTAGTTCTACCCCATGTCCAAATTATCATATGTTGCAAATTAAAGAAATTCAAATCAATGAAAGTATATTGTATCCACAACTCATTGAGGCAAAACCAATATAATCAAAAGCCTACTATAACTGAAGACATCCTAACATTCCTATTGAGTGAACAACAAACTGTCATTCTTACTGTAATTATAATGACCACTGCACTGAATAGTAAAACATTAGTTACATTCTTGTAACTAATCACTAGTTGACAAATGCTCTAACTCCATCATCCAATCATTAATTTCAGAAGACAGCTCTCCCAACCTCTCTATAAATCCTAGTTTGTGCAATGAGGATGATGACAATGTTATGTGCCCTTACAGAGTTATTGTGAACACTAACTGAGCTCATGGATATAATGTATTTAACAAAATGCCCGACACACAGTGAGTGCTCAATAAATACAACCTGCAGTCAACATCACCACAGTCATCACCATCACCACTACCACAGAGTTAATCAAACATGGCCAGCAACAGGAGAGTGTCAAACCAAGAGTGGGCTACAAAGACAAGCTAGGAAATACTTTCCCCAGGAACAGGTTTTAAACATCATTAGGAGAGATATTATCATTTCTTCAATGATTTAGGCAAAATAATAATTTAACTAACAAATTCTGATGATAAAGCTTATTTTTAATAGTCTTGACTTGGGCATAGAGAGCTTTGGAAGTATGGGTAATGCATCCTGAACCATATCAGCCCCTGAGGAGGGGGCACTCTCAAAAGACAGACTTCTCTAGTGTAGGGTCCAACAATGGCTAAGTAAGAGGACATGCTTCTGAGTCTCAGTTACCTGAATGAAACGATTTAGGCTATGTAACTGGTTAGGGGCTACTCCAGAAAGAGGTAAGGGTAAAGGGAATCCTATTCCCTTTGGTCTAAAGAAGGAGCAAGGAAGAGAGCAAAAGAATGAGGTAAGCAGTATAGAGGTGTGGACAAAAGTAGGTTTACAGTTGTAATACAAATATGTAATACAATCTACACTAATAAAAGAGAAACATGGTAATTAGCATACGACCGCTACCCTTCCCATTGGCTAATCAGCATATCCTTATGCAAATTAACTGTCAGCCAAGATGGTGGCTGGCAGCCATGCACTGAAGCGAGCAGGGAGGCTTGCTTGCTCCAGTGATGGCGAACTCCAACGTTCTCCGCCTGCCGCTGCCGGCCTCTCAGCTGCAACTCTAAGCAACTATGTACTATGTTGCAAATAAGAAGCTAAACAAAACCCCAGAAACCGGCTTTCATTCAGCCAGGCTTCAGCCAGCCGGACCGCAACATTGTATTGATGTTTTCAGCAGCGAGGCCTCAGAGCTAAAGCTGGCCCAGAATAAAAAAGAAAAAAAGAAAAAAAGGAGCGGTTGGGAGCTTCAGTCACCTGCTTCCGGAAAACAGCCCTCAGCCCCTCACCCAGACTGGCCAGGCACCCCTACCCATGCACCAGGCCTCTATTCTATATAGTAAAAGGGTAATATGCCTCCCAGCACTGGGATCAGCGGAGCAGCGAGGCTCCCGGCACCGGGATCAGCGTGACAGGGGGCAGCGCCCAAACCCCCTGATCAGCCCTGCTCTGTGCCTGATAGGGGGTAGCTCCCCAATCCCCTGATCGCCCTGCGGCTCTGTGTGTGACAGGGGGGAGCTCCCCAACCCCCTGATCGCCCTGCGGCTCTGTGTGTGACAGGGGGAGGGGCCACAACCTCCCTATACGCCGTGCTCTGTTCGTGACAGGGGAAGGCGCCCCAACCCCCTAATCAGCCCTGCTCTGTGCCTGATAGGGGGGAGCTCCCCAATCCCCTGATTGCTCTGCGGCTCTGTGTTTGACAGGGTGCGGCGCAACAACCCCCTGATCGGCCCTGCTCTGTGTGTGACAGGGTGCGGCGCCCCAACTTCCCCCCCCCCCCCCATGGGCCCTGCTCTGTGTGTGACAGGATAGAGCCATAACCTCTCCATAGGCCCTGCCCTGAGTGTGACAGTGGCGGTGCCCCAAACCCCCTCCACGGGCCTTGCTCTGTGTGGGACAGGGCAGAGCCATAACTTCCCCATTGGCTCTGCCCTGAGTGTGACAGGGTGCAGCGCACCAACCCCCTGATCGGCCCTGCTCTGTGTGTGAGAGGGGGCAGTGCCCCAGCTCCCCTATCGGCCCTACTCTGTGAGTGACGGGGGGAGCTCCCCAACCCCCTGATGGGCCCTGCTCTGTGAGTGACAGGGGGCAGCGCCCCAACCCCCTGATTGGCCCTGCTCTGTGAGTGACAGGGGGCAGCGCCCCAACCCCCTGATTGGCCCTGCTCTGTGAGTGACAGGGGGCAGCGCCCCAACCCCCCAATCGGCCCTACCCTGAGCGTGACTGAGGGTGGCATCGCAACCTCCCGATCCGCCCTGCTCTGTGCATGACGGGGCGGCGCCCCAACTCCCCAATCAGCCCTGCTCTGAGCCTGACCAGGGGCTGCACCTAGGGATTGGGCGTGCCCTCTGCCACCCGGGAGCAGGCCTAAGCCAGCAGGTCATTATCTCCTGAGGGGTCCCAGACTGCGAGAGGGCACAGGCCAGGCTGGGGGACAGATTTTTGTGCACCGGGCCTCTAGTAATTAATAAATAATTAAAAAAAGAATAAACTGTTTCAGTTACTCACAACTGTAAACCTACTTTTGCCCATGCCTGTGCTTAACTGAAACTCAGTCAAGTAAGAATCCATATCCTAGAATTAATTTATTCAATTAAAAGTATCACTAAGCAATATTTATTACATGCCAACTAGGATGAGGCAGAAACAATTCCTTCTTCTACTGCATATTTCTCCTTTAGTTAACAAAGGTGCTAATGGTAAAATGTATCATCACTCAGTGTCCTGATTAACACAGGTTACTACTATTAAAAAGCTCACCCAAAAGCAAGATGGACTAAATGATTCACAATATCAAATCCATTTATTAGGGAATAACCATCTGCTGAATGCTGGGGATATAAATATGAATGTGAGATGGCCCTCCTCAGAATTCTGTCAGTGATCAAAAAGATAAGAAGCCCTATTAATTGAAATGCCAAATAAAGGTTTAAGAGAAATGCATTAAAGTCAAAGAATACATTTTTAAAAATTTTAGCTAAGGAAATCAAAGCACATAATATTCACACTGAAGGAAGTGAGAAAGTTAAACACACAAAAAAACTGTATTACTCATCACTATTCCTAGTGAATTAGTGTCAGAGTTAGGACTTTAACCCACAAAATCAGCTAAATTCCCTACTTTAAGCAACACCAAACGCTCACTTAACCTCACAAAACAAATATCCTATTGCATACCTTTAAAGCAGCAGAATTTGCTTGTTCATCTACAACACCTTTTTTCAGGACCTGATTCTGAGCCCGAAGCTGCAAACAGAATAAGCAATAGTTAATTTTTAATTTAAAGCAATCATTTGTAGCAAAAAAAAAAAAAAAAAAAAAAAAATGCCATTACTTTACAGGAATCATAACACTGAGTAACTATCTTCTCATGTATATATGAGAACAAAAATATTAGCCCAGAGAGGATAGTAGATATCACCATTCTGCCACTTTTCAGTGACTAAGCTGCCCAATGATATAAAACACATAATCTGTGGCAAAATTGTGACTAAATCAACTTCCAGCACCTGGTTCTTTCTAAGAAACCAAGTCGCCTCCCTAAATAAAAACTACTACTTTCCTTGAAACTCTGGCACACCATTCATATGTAAAATATATACAATTGGACCAATTACGAAATAATAATTCTACAGAAAATCAAAGTGTAGGACATCAACATACCCAGCAGGACTCTGTGCCTAATATTAATCGTGCAAATATCATTAAGAATGAAAACCTGCTATCAGGCATCAGCTGAGGCCATGTACCAAAAGCAACTAAGAAGCAGACCCAATTTAGAAGTTAATAATAATAGCAGCTAACATTTGAATGCTCATACCTGCACTGTCGTAAGTGTTTTACTTATATTACTTCATTAAACCTCACAACCCTACGAAATAGGTACTACAGGGTGGGACAAAAGTAGGCTTACAGTTGTTCACATGGAAAAATAATGCAATAGTTAACAGATAATAATACAAGAATAAACTGTGTTTCATGTTCTCACAACTATAAATCTACTTTCACCCCACCCTGTATATTACCTCCATTTTACAGATGAGCGTCATCC
Organism: Myotis yumanensis; assembly: GCF_028538775.1. Classification (NCBI taxonomy): domain Eukaryota; kingdom Metazoa; phylum Chordata; class Mammalia; order Chiroptera; family Vespertilionidae; genus Myotis; species Myotis yumanensis. The sequence continues at coordinate 25,773,996 of NW_027223762.1, read as the reverse complement.
GATACATCAAGGTTGAGGGTTCGTTCTCTGGTTAGAACACATATAAGAAGCAAACAATGAATGCATAAATAAGTGGAGCAACCAATGGATGTTTCTCTCTCTCTCCCTTTCTTCTTCTGTTCCTAAAAATGAATAACAGTTTTTTAAAAAGCGGTCCCTGTTTTCAAAGAGCTTATAATTTAAAAGGGAGGATGAAAGATAACTAGCAATCCTATATTTTCTGCTTTAAAAAAGGAAAAGGAAAAGCAATATAATCATTAAATTCTCTAGAACAGGGATCAACAACCCTAAGGCCAATGGACCAAACTGGCCTGCAGCCTATTTTAAAGTTTTACTGGAACAGAGCCACACTCATTATTTACATATTATCGATGGTTGCTCTTGAGCTACAATGACAGACACAAATAGTTAAGAACTGTATGGTCAGAAGCCTAAAATATTTACTATTAGGTTCTTTCCAAAAAAAGTTTGGGGAGCTCTGCTCTAGAAGTCCAGAAGAAGGAAATACCACTTTAATATGGACTTCCATCATGTATTATTTTATTTTTTAAGCAATATCAACATATTCTCAGATAATGTGTTATCTAAGTAGCAAAATTCAAAAGATACTTTCAAACCCAGTTAGCCAAAAGGCAGCAATACTACTTGGGAATCTAGGTTTCATTTTGTACCTCTGTCCTAACTTTGATCTATGCTGTCTTCTTGGTGTGGTATTTAGAAGCTCCTAGTGACTGCTTCAAAGGCTAGAGATAAAGCTTGAAGTCCACTGAACTGTAAGTTTTCTGTAGGACCAGAACTACAGCAATAAAAAAAATGAACCTCGCTGATTATAATGAAAAATTATTTGAATTTTCCTTTTGAAAACAGTTTGCTAAATTAGTAACAATTCAAACATGGTTTCAATGAAACTGCTTAGTAGAAAATGCAGCTTTTAGAAATATTTATCTAAAATACCTTTCTATTACTTAGTAGGTAGAAAAGGATGACAATGATAAACGACATACTCCATTGCTATGTTAATTACACTTTGTGGCATTTGGCATCTTCCTGCATTTTAGCTTCACTGCTGCCACCCTTCTGCACACCGAACCAGCAAACTGTCAAATGCTGGCACTGCTGTGATCAGTCTAGTCTTTTAGAATCTACTTCTCCTCACCAGCCTTTTCCACAGCGGGGAGGCAAATGCAGATCGTCCCTGTTTTAGAAATAGACATAACATCACCAATGGTCCTCCATTAGGACAGGAAAACTCTCCAGAAGGTGATATTGCTTGTTTCCAGCGGCTGTGCACCTAGCTCTTCCATTCCATTCAGCAGAGGAACAGTACCTCTGAACCCCATCTCTGAAGCCCTCTTAGTCCTTTTGCACCTCATTTGTCATTTTCCTGTAATCTGATTACTCTGAAAGCACAGCCCTTCCTCATTGTGACCAACCAAATCCCAGCTGTTCTTCTAGGCGTTTACTTCCTACCTCTGGTCCTACTTCCCCCATAAATTTTTCCTAACCACTCCCTGTGCTCCCAGTATGGTCCACAGTGAGCTTGCCCCTCGGTTCCCTTGGCACTTACTAGTATAGTAACAAGGCGCCTCTTATTAAACTGTCCAGTTTTAATTTTACTTTTTTTTTTTTTAAATATATTTTATTGATTTTTTACAGAGAGGAAGGGAGAGAGATAGAGAGCTAGAAACATCGATGAGAGAGAAACATCGATCAGCTGCCTCCTGCACATCTCCTATTGGGGATGTGCCTGCAACCCAGGTACATGCCCTTAACCGGAATCGAACCTGGGACCCTTCGGTCCGCAGGCCGACGCTCTATCCACTGAGCCAAACCGGTTTTGGCTAATTTTACTTTTAAAGTAGTAAATTTTACATTAATTCATGTGTGATTTATGATTAACTTATGATTTCTCTACTCATCTCCCATCTGCCAACTAAACTGTCCTTCATGGTAGAGACTACAGTATAATTCCTTGTATCTCCAGACTACAATGAAAGATCAATGCTAGGAATAGAGAAGGCACTCATATTTTTAAACAATTAAATATTGTATGTAAATGGTGTTTAAATGTAATGCATTATACAATTATAAGAGACCGTCATTACTCTAACAGTCCCTAAGACCCTTCTCCAAACGATTTGAACCTCAAGCTCCTATTAGACACCAAGCAGTCTCAAAATCCCTGAGCTGACTCTGCAATGACCAGTGTTTGGACCTGTTCTAGGTAACTCTGGTTCTGGAACAGCCAGGCCTGAGTCAGGCTTATCACAGAGCTGTTTTTCCAAGGACAGAGAATGTAGTGCTGATCTCTCTCATGCCACTTTGACAACCTGTGGTGAGATAACTGGCCCAAGATTCGGGATTTACTATCTACGATCACAAGCTTTTGGAAGAGTTTGTGGGGAAAGAGAGACAATCATCTAAATGCATTTCTCATCTAATCCTCAACTATCTTCTGTGTCAGAACCACTCTCACATAGCTATTTTCATACAGTGGGCATTTGAAGACTTATACATGTTGTACAACCCTATAAAAACAATCTTTAAACATATAGCTTTTTTTCCTTACAAGTGAATGTGTGCAATAGACAACCTGGAGCCCATTCCTAAGCTTTACCAAAACTTTCATTTGCAGCTTCAGAATACTAAAGTCATTTGCAGACCCCAGCTACAGTAACTCAAGCCTTGATAATCCCCTATATTCCTTTCAGAGCAGAACCTGAGGCCCCACCCCAGACTTACCAAACCAGAATCAGCAATTTAGCAAGGTCTTCAGGTGAGTCACACAGAATTTCACATCTGTGATGCTCTAATCTAGGGCCTAAGCTGTCATTGTCCAACATGTGCCTACCTAAATTATTTGAAATTAAATAAAATCTAAAACTGAGTTCAATGGCACTAGCCACATTTCAAGTGCTCAACACCCCCACATGGCTTAGTGGTTACCCTACTGTACAGCATTTTCATTCTTGTGGAAAGCTCCATCGGATAACACTAAACACAAACAAAGCTGTCTTCCAATCCAACTTTAGTAGTCAACCCTACACCTCAGGATGGGGAAAAGCAAGTTGATACTTGATTTTAATCCAATCCAGCTCCTGAGTCTGTTTCTCTTATAGGAAGAGTCAATTAATCAGGTTTCCAGGCCCCACTATCTGGAAAGCAAACACACAGAATCACAACTGATCTTTTCCCAATATGAGTAGCTCTATACTAACAGCATAAGTCTGTAAATTTCCTAAAGACAATATCCTGCGTAACTAAAAGAAGCATCAATTGCCAAAAAAAACTGTTCAAGAAATAATGGATGTTTGGTTTTCCCATTGGTTGCTAATTGCCTCGAAAAGAATTTTTAAAAGATCATAATGCTATCATTCCTTGAGCAACAGTTCTCAAACTCTGGTGTGCATCCAAATCACCGGAGAGGTCTGTTACAACACAGACTGCTGGGTCTGACCACCAGTTTCAGGTTCAGTGAGTTCAGGGTTGACCCAAAAATTTGTATTTCTAACCTTTCCCAGATCTAAGGATGCTGATCCAAGGGCTGCACTTTGAGAACTACTGACCCAGAGGAACACAAACTTTGGAAAGACAGAACTTGTAACTTGCTTACACACATAACATGGTACCAGGCAAGAGTGCAGGAGCCCCTGCAAAGAAAGCAGACTGAAATCCATGATGAGATATACCAGAGCCTCAGAAGCACAGCAGGCAAGAAATGGTCTTTGATTCAACAGTGCAGCAACTAAGGCTTTGATTAGCTTTCCCTCACACCTCAAAGAGGTAGCCTCCACCTGTTAACTTCAGAAACCTCTGAAAATCAGCTTCTACACATCTTTCTCCTCCACTAAACTCTATAAAACCCGAAATTTTAAAAGTTTCCAGTGATGCTCTCTTAATTGCCCAAACCACTAAGGTCTTAATGTCCACTTTTACGTTATGTTTTAGCATCCTGTCTGCCTCAGCAATTCTCATCTGCTTTGGCCTCCACGGTTCATCTTTTATCTAACTAAACTCTCAATCTCTTTAATGGGAGCTCCTCAGACTGTTTTTTTCTTCACAAGAGGAAAGACAATTATGACCATGATTCTTAAGTAAGCAATGGGCTCCTTCCAGGAACACAGGCTGAGATCTAATTTATATAAGAATGAGAAGATTCTGTAAATGTCCTTGGATTAGGAATCTTGTTTGTTCCTCTCTTGATATGGAGGCTTCCTTCTACAGAATAAGAGGAAATCTTTTTTTTTTTCTTCTTTGTAAACTAACTGGATTTCAACATCAGCCCACAATTTCTCCACCAGGGAAGGTAATAACAAGATAGAATACCCCTTCCATAGGAACAAGGTTGAAGATAGCATAGATTTTATCCAGAAATTGCTTGGCACTAGAATTGACAGGAAATAAAAAAACAAATGAAATCTTTAGACCAATCTCTGTTCTCTTGTGTTCTGAAATTAAATAAAATCTAAAATTGAGTTCTTCACATTAAAATTAAAAGGATGAAAAATGGTCTGGCCCAATAGGAGAGAATACCTCAAGTCTTGCAGACCTGTTAGTCTTCTTAGCATCTCCTCTTCCTGTCACGTCCTTCCCACAGATGTTCCCCAAAGAATCTACCTAAAGTGTTCTACCCTGATTCACTCTTATAGTTCAGCTATCGTCTTTATGGGAATTATTCCAAAAGTCCTGGCCTTTGTCCGGACTTTTAGCCAGTCCATCTCCACTAGAAATTTTCTCCAATTACCCCAACATCAATCACCTCAAACTACATATAAATAAGATAACTTTAACGTGCCTTCCAGCCCCAAAATTCTATGATTGCATCTAAACTTTAATCCACCCCTTCATTTCAAATTGGCTGGCCTTTCTGCCCACCCTCCTCTGTCAGTGGCAGTCATATTTCCTCATCTCAGAACTTCAGGGTCAATCCTCAGTCTTCTTCCCTCATTTACCATGTCCCGCAGAACGAATGAGACACAAGGATGAGCACCTCATACAGTCTTCATATCCATCATAAGTTTAGTGCTATGCGAAAAGCTGCCACTCAGCAAAGAAGTAAGCTAAAAAGTATTTTTTTTAACCATCATTCCTAAATCTAGGCCCCCTCTTCATTTCAACTGTCACTATCTTTATTTAACTCTATATTACTCTTCCTCAAACTATTCCAACAGCCTACAATCTGGTCTTCTTTTCACCAATCTTTCCCTACTTAATCCATTCTCCAAATAGTTACCTTTCCTTCCTGAAAGTGATATTATGCCCCTGTTTAAAAGCCTTTGATGTTTCTCCATTACTCAAAAACTAAGGTTCAGACTTCTTATCTGACATCCACAACCCTTCATGATCGGGTCCAAATTACCTCCCCAACCATATTTCACCGCTCTCTGTCATGCAACTTCGTGTGCTTTCATGTCAGCGAACACAGCCTTGCCCCTTTGCCTGGAATGCTGCCATCCTTCCCTCCCTCTTCCCTACTCCCCAATCTCATAACTTCTACCCTCACCCTCCATCTCTTCTGTGCACCCACTGAACTACCACTTGTCATAGTGTATTACAATTACGTACAACGTTTGAACATTCTATTAAAGGGATCTCCTTAAGCTGGAACTCTGCCTCACTCGACCAACTCTGGCAGACTGTTTGCAGGGGGCACATAGTGTCTGTTGAATGAAATAGCTTAAATGTCCAAAAGAACAAACTATTTCAAAGTTTTTATGACTTTCTTTGGGAGTTTCTACAATTTTTCAGCAATGCAGTCATTGCCCAAAACATTTTTGGGAACTGCCTTCTGAGCTTGTTTACTCTCTGGAGAAGAGAACCAGTCCCCTTACTTCATACTCATGAAACATCTTTCCCCAAAATAGCGGAGTCAAGTTTGTGTCCTATTGCCATCTTCCACCCATCCCACTTCATCATATGGATTTGTTCAAGCAACTTCTGGCCCTTTCAAACAAGAAAATATTCCTTCAAAGGATGAAAACTGTCATCACTGACATTGTGCCACAGGCGCTCAGGACAATTTCTAACAGAAATGCCAACAGTAGCACTGCTGGAGTAAGTGTAGTATCTCAAAAGGCTCCCCCCATTGGATGGTGAAAAGACGAGTGTGTATGTTTAGGCATGGGTTTTATTTTTTCATTTCACCTTGCTGAATATTTGCTAAATGGAATTGTTAAGAAATAAATGTGTCTCGGTTTCTCCAAATTCTAAAAAGGTGCCTAAGTCTTTCCATTGCCACCATGAATGCCACGACCATGGAAAACTAAGCTTAATGACTATTAAATCGATTTCCATAGATGTAAGATCCCGCTTTTATAACTTCATTAGAATATTCTTAAAGCAGAAACGCCCTCCCCAGAAGCGGCCCTTTCCCAAGGAAAGGGTTCCCATCATTTAAAAGACTTATACCATAAATACGACAAAAGGCACATTTCAACATGTACTGAACACCTGCTGGGTGCCCTGCCCCACTCCAGGTGACTGAGAGAAAAGAGAGGAAAGGGCACAGCCCTGGGATTCAAGCTTTCAAAATCACTTCCACACATCTTGCTAAATTACTGAATATATAGTAACCACCATGCCCGGTGAGGCAGTTTACACGCATGACTCTACTTTCCCTCCCGAATTGAATGGGGGCAGATATAGCTCTTCATCCTGTTATCCCTGCGGAAAGGGAGAAAGCTTGATCATCCCCATCACTGGGCTGGGACCATTGAGGAAGCAGCACCCTCCGGCCAGCACCGCACGCAGAAGACAGGATTTCTGACACCCAGTCCCAAGCCCGCTAGTTCAGTTAAAAGGAAGAATCAAACTCCTGCTCCTCCCCGCAGAAGCCACACGACCCAGACACCGCCCCGCTCCATCTCCCGGGAGCTGCAGGTGGAGGCTCGGTAATCGTGGACAGATGAGGCGAAGGAGAGAGGTGGGGTGCGCTCGGGTGACCCCTCCGCGGTACCCCCACTCCCGACAAGTCAAGGCAACCCGAGGCCGCAGGGCCGGGGACCCCCTAATCCCCGCCCATGATGGGTACCTTCGAGTACTCCTGAGCCAGCTTCTGGTACTTCCCCTGCAACTCTGCGGAGGCCATGGCCTCCCCCGCCCCGTCCAGGCCAGGCTGCCCGGGCCGCTCAGCCCCGCCTCCCACCCCCAACCCCCCACACGCTCCCGTGTAGGGCTCCGCCAGCGCCTGTCCGCTTGGCCAACACCGCGCCTCCTCCTCCTCCTCCTCCTCCTCCTCCTCCACTTCCGGGTTCGCCCAGGGGCGGGGCGACCGCCGGAGGCGGGGCCACGTCTTAACGTCACCGCCCCACCCTCCCGCGCCCGAGCACATGCGCGCGCAGCCTCGCTGGCTCGCCGGGGTTCGGCCCCTAGGACCAGGGGGCGCCATCTTGACGCATGGTCCAAGATGGCGACTTCGAACGGAGACGGAGAGTCCAGAGGGGAAGAGAACGACGAGAGGACACAGAATGGGCGGGGGACCGAGGAGAGGGCGGCGGCTGCGAAGAGCCGAAGACCGGAAGAAGAAACATTCTAAGCCTATTAAGAATTCTGGCCGACCCCCTGTCCCCTCCCCCGCTGTTTCCCATGGCAACCGTCTGGCATTTGCTGGTTACAGCTTTTGAGAGCGGCTCCCGGAGAAAGGCTTCTGTATTCCGCTATCTCTGCGTCCGGGTGTGGTAGCACCGGACATGCCTTGCATTGTAAACTCTCAGACCTCCCCCAAATGTATGACAATTGCTGCTGCCACGCTCCCCTGCTCTACCCCAGACAAACCTTTACTGTCTTATGTTTTGACATTGGAAATTCTTTGTGTTCTCGCTACCTATTCTGTCCGCTGCCCCCAGGCGCACACCCGGCCGAGCCCCATTCGGGGGGTGAAAGCTGTGAAAAGGCTCAGGGTGACGCCCGCCACGCGTGCACATAGGGCGGACGGTAACGACAAACAGCTGGAGAAGGAAACAAGCAGTAGTCGGTCTGACGTTTAGGCCGCTTGTGCTCGAATTAAAAGCCTGCCTCTGCTCGTTTATTAAATAATTTTTGAGGCCCTATTATGTCTTAGATGTTATTCTAGGATTGCATTTATTGCTACGCAGAAATGTTCATTGATAGAGAATGAAATAAACTCAGAGTATACGTTTGCCATACATTACAACACGGCGGTTAAAACTGATGACCTAGATCTGTATATCTGTCAACATGACAAAGCATTATTTAAAATCAAATTGCAGTCTACTATAGTATGAACAGATATATTTAAAAAGCACTAGCAGTATTGTTCATGAACACATGAACATGTGTTAAAAATAGAGAAACAAGAACGGGAAGGGTACACATCAAATTCTGGAAAGTGGCCACTTCTAGTGAGAAAAGGAGAAAGAGGAATGGGATAGGAGAACAAAGGAGCATAACTTTATTTTTTATTTAATTTTTAAAGTAAATATGGCAGGATGTTAACATTTATTATCTACGTAGTAGATCGAGGGATGTTAGTTATATCAGCCATTAGAATGCTTGACATTTTCTATAGTTAAAAAAACTATTTGTGCTTTCCTGGTTTCTTGTTTGGCTATGAATATGCCTGGGATTTTATAGTGAAAGCTGAGCTTGTATGCATTTTGCAGCCACTGTAATGAATAAGAGGATTAAAAATGTTTTAAGATGTTTATATTTTTCTATTTGCTAATTAATAGCCATATCCAATTATGCAGAAAACTTTAAGAACAATAGTTTTATTGCTATTTTTTTCATAGAACCACCAAGCAGTGAAATTAAATATTATATGCATATTTCTGTGGTTTGTAATGTAATGGGATTTTTAATCATATAAAAATAAAATGATTGAAAATCCCATTATAAATATCTCAGAAATAACATTCCAAAGAAAGAATGTGCAACTTTGGCTATAGAGCCTGTGTAAGCTCATTTTACTGAGTTGAGAAATTTATTTTACATTGTTTAATCTAGTTATTCTGTCAGATACATGATTTTCAAATCCCAATTGATGTCTGAATACATTAAAGTTAAGACTCTCTTCCTCAAAGACATCATTAAGTGAGTGAAAAGGCAAGGCAGAGTGGGAGAAGATGCTTGCCACATAGATATCCAACAGAGGTCTCATCTAAGTATATAAAGAGCTCTTACAAATCAGTAAGGAGAAAGGCAACCAAATAGAAAAATGGGCAATAAACTTCACAGGAATTTCATAAGAGAAGATATACAAACGGCCATTAAATGTACAAAAGGGTGTTCAGTTTCATTAGTAATCAGGAGGAAGTGAAATTAAAGCCACAATAAGAAACCATGCACACCCACACAAATGGCTAAAATTAAAAAGACTGACAAGTGTGGTGATGATATGGAACAAGATCAACTCTCCTAAAATATTGGTCGGAATGTAAACTGGAACAATCACTTAGGAAAGAATTTGGCATGTTGACTCACCTGAAAAGACACATATTCAGGATCTACCAAGTCTACTCTTGCATATACACTTTAAAAAAAAAATGTGTGCACCAAGAATATTCATAGCAGTATTATTCATAAAAGCCAAAAAAATGTCTATCAACAGAATAAAGATTGTACATTCGTATTATGGAATACTAAACAGCAATGTTATAAAACTGAACTACAGATAAATCAAATTCAGAACAAAAGAAGCCAGATCCAAAAACAATTATATTGTATGACTTTGTTTATATAATGTTCAAAAAAAGGGCAGGATTCAACTATAGTGTTTAGGGGTGCATGCTTGGGTAATAAAACTAGAAAGAGCCCAAACCGGTTTGGCTCAGTGGGTAGAGCGTCGGCCTGCGGACTGAGGGGTCCCAGGTTCAATTCTGGTCAAGGGCATGTACCTTGGTTGCGGGCACATCCCCAGTAGGAGATGTGCAGGAGGCAGCTGATTGATGTTTCTCTCTCATCGATGTTTCTAACTCTCTATCTCTCTCCCTTCCTCTCTGTAAAAAATCAATAAAATATATATTTTTTAAAAAACTAGAAAGAAAAATAAGGAAGCGATAACCATAAAGTCAGGAGCTTGATTACGTTTGGAGGGAAGAGGGAAGTAACTATTGGGCTTCAGAGGTGATGGCAATATTCTAATTCTATGTGATAGTTATACAGGTGTTAATTTTGTGACAATTCCTCATGGGATACATTTTTGCTTGTGCACTTCTTTGTATGGGTGTTACATTTCACAATAACAAATTTTTTTTTTTAAATCTTGATTGTCTCATATGCTTTCCAGCAATAGTTGCCAACCTATAAACACAGTATACCTGTGGGGAGTGGTGTAACTTAAAGTAGCTTGGAGTTATTGTAAATATGCAAGTTCTGTGATGATTATTAAAGCATTTAAAAACATACTGTAGCCCTGGCTGTTGTGCCTCAGTTGGTTGAGCATTGTCCTGTGCACCAAAGGGTCACTCACCAGTTCGATTCCCAGTCAGGAATCGGTTGTGGGCTCCATCCTCAATGTGTGTGTGAGCAGGGCAGAGGGAGAGAGCATATTTAAAACACACACACACACACACACACACACACAAATAACAACACAATTTTAGGATTTTTCTTTTTTTAGTTGTAGGTGTCAGAAACTGACACTAGATTGCACTCAAAGGGGGGAATTCACTAGACAGATGTATGGATAGATCACAGAACAACAGGAAGAAAAGAGGAGCTGCAGGACCTCAAGTACAGCTTGGACCAAGGATCATAATGCTTCTGCAACGTCCATCTGTCTGTGTTGTCTGAGCCAGGCTGCCTCTACTTCTGCTGGGTAGTGAGCACACAGCACTCAGGTCCTGAGCCTCTCATCTCACCAAGAACCTGCAGAGAACAACGAGGTTGCTTAGTTCCAGTTTGGAAAAAAAAATCCAAGGAAGGTCCCCGCTGGCCCACCTTGGGTGAGGTACATCCCTGAGTCAGTCAGTTCTGGCATAAGGTCTCAGGCACATAGGACAGGGAGGTCCGCTGGGAGAACCCCTAGGTGATGACCAAGCCGCGAGAGACTGGATCGCGCTTTCCTCAGATGAAGGCTTCTGTGGCAGGTTAAGCAAAGCTGCAGTGTCCGCTCCCCACTCCCACGCTCCCCTGAGAGGGAGAGGACAACACTCAAAACAAATGAGCCTTTTCTGAAAGGAGGGGCTGTTGTAAACTAAAAGAAAACTGTTTTGACTGAAAATACTGGGAAATTATTAACTGATGAATTAGGCTTTCCCTTTCAAATGGACAGGAGATTGGGCAAGACCAGATCTGTCACAGAAAAGGGAAAAGCTCCATTTTCTCTACACATCTACGCATAGGATGAGTCAATTATGATCACACAGCACTAGCAAGAAAACGTTTTGGAGTGTAGCACTCAGACTCCATCCTGAACAATAAAAGATCTGGATGGAACAAGTCTTGAGGACTTCCTTGTGCATGGTGAAGGAATAATGATGGAGAACAGAACTGTTGACTATTAGTTCAGTGTTGATGAATCAACAATATATATTAAATAAGGTGTCTTTTAAACAGAAGCACACCTAAAATAATGTATTGATCAGTTGAGTGGGGCTTGCAGGAACCTCCCCCTTTATTTTCCCGGGGAGCAATGTTATCCGCTAATTCAGTGTTTGTGGTGATTTGATAGAACACTACTGCAGATAATGGGAATCAACTCTATGTACATAGAGAACAGTGTGGAACTTCCTGTGGTCACACACAGTCATCAATTACACCATTGGGTTACTTAGAGGATATTGTCTGTGTGGACGAAAGGGGGCACATGCTAACCTGACAAGCTCAGAGGAGGCCTGCATGGCAGTCTTGCAAACTCAGAGACCTAAAGTAACCACAAAGGATGGTCTGAAATTAAACTTTAACTAAAAGCAGTTATGGTGGGCAGTTATGTCCTAGGCTGGTATCTTCACTGACAAGGTCAACCTTTACCTTAACTGAGCCTATCTGTCTTTTTGCATCTATGATAACATACCCTTGAAGTGTCTGGGTAACTTGTAACTTCCCTTTTTTCTGGACCCCCTGGGGCACAACCAAATATGCTGGGTGCCAGGACAGATACCACAAATTCCTTTATTATCATGTTAATTGTTCCTGCACCCACCTAATTATGTGTCCATCATTTTACTTTTTATCTAATCCCCCCTTTGCTTTCTCCCGCCTCTCTAGTCTATCACCAATGGATTTCATGTAACTCGCTACGTCCCTTTCGTTTGATTGCAATGTATAAATACAGATGTAACCCACCATTTTCCAGAGCATTATCTCAATTCCTTGAGGTTCTGCTTCCCGGCATATGTTGACATTTTGGCTCAAATAAACTCACAAAAATTCTTTACAGGTTTCAGTGTTTTTTATGTTAACATCAGTCTCTGAGTATTATTTCGTGGTACAATAGAGTTGCGTGTTTTCCATATTTACATACATCTGAAAATCAAGAACTTCTTTCAACCTTCAAAACTCTATCTCCTGAAATCATACATTCTACTTCATAATAACCTGTGGGTATGTAGCAGCTACCACAGTGAGGTCAGAAGACCAGCTAGCCCCACCAGCATCTCCCCACTCAACCAGTAACATAACTAAGTAAAGCCCAGCCGCCCTGGCTCAGTGGTTGAGCATCGAGCTATGAACCAGGAGGTCACAGTTCGATTCTCGGTCAGGGCACATGCCCGAGGTGTGGGCTGGATCCCCAGGATGGGGTGTGCAGGAAGTAGTTGATCAATGATTCTCTCTCATATTTCATGTTTCTATATCTCTTTTCCTCTCCTTTCCTCTCTGAAATCAATAAAAATAGGTTTGTTTTTTTGTTTGTTTGTTTTTAAATCTTTATTGTTCAGATTATTACATTTGTTCCTCTTTTTTCCCCCCATAACTCCCCTCCTTCTAGCTCCCACCCCACCCTCCACCCTCACTCCCCACCCACTGTGTTCATCCATAGGTGCATGATTTTTGTCCAGTCACTTCCCGCATCTCCCACACCCCTTTTCCCCCCAAGAATAGTTAGTCCATTCCCTTTCTATGTCCCTGATTCTATTATAATCACCAGTTCATTCTGTACATCAGGTTATTTATTCACTTGATTCTTAGATTCATTTGTTGATAGATGCATATTTGTTGTTCATAATTTGTATCTTTACCTTTTTCTTCTTCTTCCTCTTCTTAAAGGATACCTTTCAGCATTTCATATAATACTGGTTTGGCGGTGGTGAACTCCTTTAGCTTTTCCTTGTCTGTGAAGCTCTTTATCTGACCTTCAATTCTGAATGATAGCTTTGCTGGATAAAGTAATCTTGGTTGTAGGTTCTTGGTATTCAGCACTTTGAATATTTCTTGCCACTCCCTTCTGGCCTGCAAAGTTTCTGTTGAGAAATCAGCTGACAGTCGTATGGGTATTCCCTTGTAGGTAATTGAGTCTCTTTCTCTTGCTGCTTTTAAGATTCTCTCTTTGTCTTTTGCTCTTGGCATTTTAATTATGATGTGTCTTGGTGTGGTCCTCTTTGGATTCCTTTTGTTTGGGGTTCTCTGCGCTTCTTGGACCTGTAAGTCCATTTCTTTCTCCAAGTGGGGGAAGTTTTCTGCCATTATTTCTTGAAATAGGTTTTCAATATCTTGCTGTCTCTCATCTTCTGGCACTCCAATAATTCTGATATTAGTCCGCTTAAAGCTGTCCCAGAGGCTCCTTACACTATCTTCACACTTTCGGATTCTTTTTTCATTTTGCTTTTCCAATTGGGTGTTTTTTGTCGAATCTTTGGTTTGATTCTTGAGCTCCTCTGGTCTGCTATTGGGTATAATATTCTTTATTTCAGTCCGTGTATGCTTACTTTCTAATTTCTTTATCGTAGCATCGAGGGTCTCATTAGTTTTCGTGAGGCTCTGCACAAATTTATGGCAAGCCCTCAAAATTGCGATTCTTAGCTCCATATCCTCCATTTCTGTCATGTTTTTTTGTCTCCGCATCTTTTATGCTTTCTTGGTGCACCCCCTTGTGGTCTCTGTGCGCAGTCTTGTTCTAGCCAAGCCTTAATTGTTGTAGTTAACACTAGAGGGATTTGACCACCAGGCCGACTGGCTGTAGGAATCAGCTGTGCGGAAAACGTCTGTCTTCTGGGGAGGCGCTAATCCAGCCTTTGCCTGAGGCGATCGGCAAATGGCTGTGCACGGGGCTTGGGCGGGCGGGATCAACAGGGCGGGGGGAGGGAGCTGCTATGGCCGCTCTCAGTCCGTCCCCAGGGGCTCTGCCTCTCTGTCCCAGCAACCGCTGCAAACCTCGGAGGGGCCGTAGCCAGACAGTCCCGCTTCTCCCGTTTGAGTCTGGGTCCCTAGAGACTCGCCCGGATCTGTAGCCCAGAGTCTGAGACTCACTCCTGATTGAAAACGACAACCACGCCCTCAGCCGCCAGCCCGCTTTGCGCGCGCACCACCTCACCACCGCACCACCGTACCTTTAAATTTTCCACACTACGCCTCCTCTGAGCGTCGGAATGCTGTTGTTTTTGCTTCTAGTTGAAGAGTCTCTCCTCAGCCAGCCTTCCTGTGGTTCTGGTTGATGTCCGTTCCGACTTTTAGTTGTATTTTTGAAGTGGTTGTTTACGGCGGCAATCTCCGGTGTTTACCTATGCCGCCATCTTCGATCTCTCCCCAGGTTTGTTTTTTTAAAAAAAAGATAACTAAGTAAAGATTTTCTCTGGCCTGGTTTCACAATCCCCAAGGCTGGTCACCACTCTGGATTACTGAGATAATGGACAACAAATAGCGTTTATATAAGAAAAGGGTTAAAGAAGGCAATTTGGTATATTGTCCTTGTTGTTTATATTTTTAACTCAGTGGGAAAAGCCTATCACTCTACCATGAAGTTAAAAGGGGATGGGGGGACTTTCCACCACATGATTTTCTCTTGGGCAGCTAGCTCCCAAGTTCAGGTTTTGTAATGAGTACTCAGTGAGGCAAAATCTGTAGATTTGTAAGTTTGAGGAACTCTACTAAAAATAGAAATTCTGGAGTTGGAGGTTTTGTAACTCCTTCCTCCGGCTGTACCCTCGTGCTTTGCCTATCTCAGTGTCAGCGAGATGCAAGAATGATGGGTTAGGCACATAGCCCTGACATACCTTGTCCAAGTCACAAGGCAGACATTGCAGAAGCAGAACTAGAACCCAGGTCCTTCCTCTCTATTGTAGACTGTGTTTTCTCTGTTAAGTGCCACGTGTGGGGATCCCATTACCACTCAGCCTAAATGATCAGAAGGTGAATGAGTCCTAGATTAGGGGGGAGGAAGCCAAAGGGGGCATTGTACTCCTTGATGTTTGTTTGGACTGGTCCCTTCATGAAACAGATGCCATTAGAGCTGTTTAAAGGGAAAGGGGCAGGAGCAACATGTTCATATTGATCATCTTGATAACCTATTATTACACTTTGATATTAAAGAGTTGCATTTTCTTAAGCATGGAGCCTTCTCTTTCTCCATTCTTCTGCTCCTGCATCCTGATTTTGCCCTTTCTATTGGCGTGTTGCCCTGTAAACTGCCTGTAAAACAAAGGATGTGTATTGAAGAACAATGGGTGATAAAACTAGATATGGGAGGACAGGATGTACTGGCTTTTAAGTCTGGCCTTTCCACAGGGGGGTTGGGGAGAGGTAGAAGAGGTGGAAAGTAAAGATTTAACTTGAACATTTCTGGCAGTCCACTGCTGAATTCTACAGTATGGGCATCCTCAGTGTGTGTGTGTGTGTGTGTGTGTGTGTGTGTGTGTGTAGTAAAACATGCCTAACATAAAATTTATCATTTTTCCTACATAGTTAAATTGCATTAAGTAGATTCCCCTTGTTGTGCAGTCATCACCACCCTCCATCTCTAGAACTTTTCCATCTTTTCCAACTGAAACCTGGCAACCATCATTCTGTTTGTTTCTATCGATTTGACTACTCCAGTGTCTCATATAAGTAGAATCACACAATCTTTGCCCTTTTGTATCTGGCTTAGTTCATTTAGCCTAACATCTTCAGGGTTCCTCCATGTCATAGCATGTGTCAGATTTTATTGCATTTTAAGGTTGAATAATACACCTCATTTTATTTATTCATGCATGCATAAACGGACATTTTTAAAATAACCATAGTCATAATGGGTATAAAGTGGTATCTAATTGTGGATCTAATTTGCGTGTCCTAATGATTTGTGATGTGGAGCATCCTTTCATGTGCTTGTGTGTGTGCTGCATTTTTAAAGATGCTTTACCACCACCCGTTGTTTATTTGCTTACTCTACTGCAAATCTCACCACCTTCTTCCTCGCCAGTGTCACACAGGAGTGGTAGGGGGGGTGCGGGGGCGGGGGGGAGGCCCCGGGTCTCTCTGACTCTGTAAGAGGACAGGCTATGTCGCCTTTTTCCACAGCTCTACAAACAGTACCAATCACCAGGCCTCCCCGCAGGCAACTGGTCTCCTAACTGTCCTCCCTGACTCCAGGCACCTCTCCTTCTTGCCACAAATTGATAGCTTCATAAATTAGAAACATAATAAATTCTTAGTTCCGTAGGAAAACACCTGGGCCCTGCTTACCTTTCTCACACTCTGCTTCTCTGGTTGTGATTTTCAATCAGTTTCCCCAGCACGCCTCTGTCTCTATGCACACCCCCTTTCTTGCTCTACATGGCTTCCCTGCTCCCCACCACCAGCACAAATGCTTCTCTATGTTAACTCCTTCTTTTTCCTTTCTCTGATATCCTTAAGCATTGCAAAAATCTGAACCATTATTGGCACTAGAACCCAGGTCCTTTAATTTTCTTTAAATTGTGAATTGCCTATCTATACTAATAAAAGGGTAATATGCTAATTAGACCAGATAGACCAGACATCTTCCGGGTGTCCTTCCAGATAAAACCGCAGTGGCTGCGAGGGCCGAGGGCAGGCAGCTGCAGCTGCCGGCAGTGGCAGCAGCAGCAGCAGCAGCAGAGAAGTGATGGGGACGGTGCCTTCCCCTGATTGGCCCAGTCGCCTCCTGCAGAGGGAAGCTAGACTGCTGCCTAGGCCCGCTCATTGCGAGGAGCGAGCCTAAGCTGTCAGTAGGCCATCCCCTGAGGACTCCCAGACTGTGAGAGGGGGCAGGCCAGGCTGAGGAACCCCCCTCCCCCCCAGTGTATGTATTTCCGTGCACAGGGCCTCTAGTTATACCATATTTAGACATGTGCCCTCAACTAGACTGATACATCTTTATGACGAGAACTGTGTCTTATTTAGCCTTTCAAGGCAAAGATTATTTGAAACCACTAAATGAAAGTAGTGGGGAAGTTTACAGAAGGAGGGGGATGAGGCTGCCACCCCCTGGATCCACTGATCAGTCATAGCATCTTAACTAAGGGTAGGGGATGAACTACAGAGCACCACGTCTGATGCATTCTTGCCAAAGTATTTAAACTGAATCTCATCCAGGTTTTAGAGCAAACTAGTTTATAGGAAACCCAGGGTTAAAGGGTCCAGTTAAGAGACACTACAAGGAAGCTGAGGGACAAATGCAGAATGTAGAACTAGGGACAACTGAAAAAGTGGAAGAGCAGGGAAGAGAAGAGACTTGAGGTTTTCTTACAAAGTTAAATATACACATTCACTGTGAGCAGTTATTCTACGCAGGGGTATTTACCCAAGGGAAATGAAAACACATGTCCACGTAAAAATTTATACAAAAATGTTCATAGCAGCTTTTTTCATAATATCCCAAATTGGAGACAATTCGAATGTCCAGCAACAGGACGACATAAGCGAATTATGATACACACATACAATGGGATGCAACTCAATAAAAGGAACGTGCAACAATGTGGATGAACCTCGAAAATCATTGTGCTGAGCACGAGAAGCTATTCACAAAGAGGTACGTACTGTATGTTTCCATCTACACTAATAAAAGAGAAGCATGGTAATTGGCGTACAACCGCTACCCTTCCCATTGGCTAATCACGGGCAATATGCAAATTAGCTGTCAGCAAAGATGGCAGTTAACTGCCAACCAAGATGGCGGCTAATTTGCATATTGCCGGCAGGATGGGGCAGCGCCATCGTGCCTGCCCCTCCCCCATCCAGGCCTGCTATCTGTGACCTGGATGGCGGGTGACCGCAGCTGTCCCCTACTGGCCAGGACCCCAACCGGCTCTCCCACCAGCAGACCGGGGCTGGCCTGGCGGCTTTGGCTTCCGCCCGCAGTCATGCCCCCCAGACCCGTTGCTGCCAGCAGACCAAGGCTGGGGAGGCAGAGGCCCCCAACCCGCTCCCCCGGCAGACTAGGGCTGGGGAGGCAGCTGCTGCAATCGCCTGCACTCACTCCCTAACCCGCCTGATCGCCCCCGACCCACTCCCGCTGGCAGACCAGGACTGGCGGATAACCCTGGACCCGCATTCCCCCGGGCAGACCCCGGCTGGCGGGGCGGCTGTGGCGTCCACCCGCAGTCATGCCCCCAACCCGTGAGAGTGGGGAGAGGGTGGGGGGAGGGGGCGATTGCCCTCACTCACGCCCCCAACCAGCTGGCAGACGGGGGCTGGCGAGTTGCCCGGGACCCGCATTCCCCTGTGTGCACCTGCCCGTGGGATCGCAGCAGCGATCATGGAGCAGGAAAGGGTGGTCTGCAGGAAGCCCCTGTGTGCACCTGCCCTTGGGATGCAGCAGCGATCACGGAGCAGGAAAGGGCGGCCTGCAGCCAGCCCCCCTGTGTGCCTTTCCCTAGGTAGCCCTGGGGATCCCACAGTAGGGAAGGGCACCCCACCCTGGCCACAGCTCAGGGGAGAGTACAACATGCAGTGGAGGCCAGGTGATCAACAGAGAGGGGCGCCTGCTTGAAGCCTTCAGGGTGTGGCTGGTGGTAGGCCTCTAGCAGACGCACACACACACACACACACACACAGACACACAGCGCCTACTCTGAGCTTCCAATATGGTTGGGAGCAGACCACCAGTGGACACACACACCCGGCAACTGCTCGGAGCCTATGTGGCGGGGCTGGGGGCAGGCCCCCAGCAGACACACACACACACACACACAAACACACACACACACACACACACACACACACACACACACACACACACACGGGGATGGCTGCACCGAGCCTCTGCTGCCAGACTGTGGCCATCAGTAGGACATCCACTGAGGGCTCCCAGTCTGAGGGGCAGGCTTGGCGGAGGGAACCCCATCCTCCAGTGCATGAATTTCGTGCACCGGGCCTCTAGTTTTATATAAAATTCTAGAACAGGCAAGACTTATCTATGGTGAAAGAAATCAGAGTGGGGGTGAAGGCGCAGGAGGAAAGTTTCTGACATGATGAAACGTTTTCTATCTTGATAAGGGTGTGGGTTACCTAGCAGATGCATTTATTAATACTCACCAAACTGGATGCTTAATTCCTGTGCATTTCACTATCCAGGGCAAAAGTAGGCTTACAGTTTTTCCTATGGAAAATAATTTAATAATCAATCAATAATAATGCAATAATAAATGCTGTTTTGCATATTCACAGCTGAAATCTATTTTTGCTACACCCTGTATATAAGTTAAGAGGAAAGGAGGAGAGGGGGGAAAGATGGAGATTGATGCCTTAAAGAGATTATAAATTTTTAGGTGTGATAATGGTATGTGGTTATAAAAAAAAATGCCCAGCCCTGACTGGTTTGGCTCAGTAGATAGAGCCTCGGCCTGCAGACTGAAGGGTCCCAGGTTCGATTCCGGTCAAGGGCATGTACCTTGGTTGTGGGCACATCCCCAGTAGGGGGTGTGCAGGAGGCAGCTGATCGATGTTTCTCTCTCATCGATGTTTCTAGCTTTCTATCCCTCTCCCTTCTTCTCTGTAAAAAATCAATAAAATATATATTTTTTAAAATGCCCAGTTTTTAGTAATGTATTCTGAAGTATAGTACAGTATTTGGGCAAAGTGACATAACATCTGGGTTATAAAATTTAAGGGAAAAGAGAAATTAAACTATATATAAAGTGAGAGAGATAAAATATTGATAACTCCAGAATCTAGGTGGTGAGAATATGGGGATTTATGAGTTTCATCTCTGTTTTTGTGTATATTTGGAAACTTTTGTAATAAAAAATATTGAACTGCCCTATACAAACAAAGAGAGAACACAATGCCCAGAAGGTGTAAGCAGAAAGTATATGGGAGCTCTCAACGTTATGTTCTCTTTCCTTATTAGACCAGAAATCAATTCTCCCTGCTATTTTTCTGCTTTGGCAGATTTTTCACTCTTGATTAAATTCACGCATTCCAAGATCATGATTACGAATGGATTATACTAATCACTTTAATTTCATATTGCAACCAACAAATACTTATTGAGAAATAAGCATTCATGTGCCGCCCTGAGTACTTTCCACAAACCGCACCTATTCTCATTTATTCTCCTGCCAGAGGAACCGCTCACTCAGCAGAATGGTTCTTTCTCCCTGGTATAGCCTCAGGTGACCAGCAGGGGGCGCGCCCTCCCCGAATTTGCTTCGGAAAGATAAAATGAGCCGCTCAGTCTGAGTAGCAGGTTCCGTCTTGGC
Source organism: Myotis yumanensis (assembly GCF_028538775.1). Lineage (NCBI taxonomy): Eukaryota > Metazoa > Chordata > Mammalia > Chiroptera > Vespertilionidae > Myotis > Myotis yumanensis. Next base: position 25,753,456 of record NW_027223762.1, on the reverse strand, counting down.
ACGCCCAGGACCAGTGTTTGTAATTGTTTAGGCACGTCTCTGGCGACCTCGCCCCAGGACACCTGCGTCTTTTTGCGGAAACAAATAGCCGGTCTGAACAGAACAGGTACGGCAAATTAGTAACTGGAAAATTACTAAGTCGTCCTACCGGACCTGTTGGAACATCCTGTGTTTCCCTGAGCTCAGAGTTTGGGTGTGGATCCTTCTTGGTGTCTGGGAATGGAGGCGAGTCACCCCTCTCCACGGGGTGCAGCCCCTTTGTCCTGGGCGGGCGGAGCTGGAGTGGAGCAGCCCTTCCTGGCCCGGCTTCCCTGGGACACAAGAGGGGGCCCTCCAGCGACCAGCCCTGGGGCCAGGAGGTGCGGCTTTCAGAAGCCTCTGTGGTGGAGAAGCCTGCAGAGAGGTGGGACTGCTCCCAACTGCCATGTGCTCAGCCAACCGCAGGAGCGGATTCCCGGCCCTCTGGCTCCGTTTGGCCATGTGCTGAGAGACCAGTGGCTTCCAGGCCGTGTTTCTGCTCGTGACCAAGGCATCGGAAGACACAGGACTTGAGAGAGAGGATGACAAAGGGGGAATCTCTCTTGGATCCCGCTATTGGCTGCCTAAGTACACTCTTCAGTGAGAGTGGGAAACTTTGATGGCTCCCTGTGGCTTTTAGGGTAAGGAACAGATCCTGGTCATGGCCGGCAAGGCCTGCACAATCCGCCCCCTCCTCTCTCCTCCATCTCACCCTGACCACTCTCCCATGTTCCCTGCAGTCCAGTCAGCATGGCCTCTCAGTTCCTGGGCTGCCCTGTGTGCCAGTATGTGGCTTCCTCCGCCTGACACTCTGCCCTGTTCCCCCCGCACCCCCTAACCTTCCTCCCCTCACCAGCTGACCTCCTCCTGGAAGAATTCTTCCAGGACCTGAGATTTTCCTGTAAAGCTTTGCCACGAACCACAGTTCCATGCTGCTGACTCCCCCACTGGACTCCAAGTGACATAATACTTTTTGACAAATCCAACACACTTTAATTTTTAAGTGGTAATCCAGTAAGTGAAGACACTAAAGGTTCCTGCCACCCCACACCCCAAGGAGACATGGAAACAGTCTAAGTGTCCATCATCAGATGAATGAATAAAGATGTCACACACACACACACACACAAATGAAACACTATTCGGCCATAAAAAAGGAGATCCTGCCATGTGTGACAACACGGATGGATCTTGAGGCCATTATGCTAAGTGAAATAAGTCAGACAGAGAAAAAAAAATACTGAAAGATCTCACAAATGTAGAATCTAAAAAAAAAAAAAAAAAAAAAAAAAAAAAGATCAAACTCCTAGAAAAAGAGATTAAATTTGTGGTTACAGAGGTAAGGGTTGGGGATAGGGGAATTGGATAAAGGTAATCAAAAGATACAAACTTCCAGTTATAAAATAAAAAAGTACTAGGGATGTAACATACAACACGATGACTATAATTAACATTGTCATATTATAAATTTGAAAGTTGTTAAGAGAGTAGATCCTAAGAGTTTTTATCACAAGGGAAAAAAGTTTTTTGTATCTCTGTGAGATGATGGATGTTAACTAAAGTTATTGTGGTAACAATTTTATATTATACTAGAGGTCCAATGCACGAAATTCGTGGAAGGGCCTTGGCCCCAGGCCCGCCTGCCTCCGCTGCCGCGGCCCCCACCCGCTGCTGCTGCAGCCGGGAGCCTCTGCCACCTCTGCCATGGCCCCTGCCCCTATTGCCTCTGCCTTGACCCCCGCCCGCTGCAGCTTTGTCTGGAAGGACATCCAGTCTAATTAGCATATTACGCTTTTATTATTATAGATGCAAGTCAAGTCATTATACTGTACACCCTCCAAAGCTGTGGTGTTCTGGTCAATTGAGTCTCAAAAAAAGAAGACTTGGGGAGGAGAATTGAAGATGGCGGCATAGGTAAACACCGGAGATTGCCGCCGTAAACAACCACTTCAAAAATACAACTAAAAGTCGGAACGGACATCAACCAGAACCACAGGAAGGCTGGCTGAGGAGAGACTCTTCAACTAGAAGCAAAAACAACAGCATTCCGACGCTCAGAGGAGGCGTAGTGTGGAAAATTTAAAGGTACGGCGGTGCGGTGGTGAGGTGGTGCGCGCGCAAAGCGGGCTGGCGGCTGAGGGCGTGGTTGTCGTTTTCAATCAGGAGTGAGTCTCAGACTCTGGGCTACAGATCCGGGCGAGTCTCTAGGGACCCAGACTCAAACGGGAGAAGCGGGACTGTCTGGCTACGGCCCCTCCGAGGTTTGCAGCGGTTGCTGGGACAGAGAGGCAGAGCCCCTGGGGACGGACTGAGAGCGGCCATAGCAGCTCCCTCCCCCCGCCCTGTTGATCCCGCCCGCCCAAGCCCCGTGCACAGCCATTTGCCGATCGCCTCAGGCAAAGGCTGGATTAGCGCCTCCCCAGAAGACAGACGTTTTCCGCACAGCTGATTCCTACAGCCAGTCGGCCTGGTGGTCAAATCCCTCTAGTGTTAACTACAACAATTAAGGCTTGGCTAGAACAAGACTGCGCACAGAGACCACAAGGGGGTGCACCAAGAAAGCATAAAAGATGCGGAGACAAAAAAACATGACAGAAATGGAGGATATGGAGCTAAGAATCGCAATTTTGAGGGCTTGCCATAAATTTGTGCAGAGCCTCACGAAAACTAATGAGACCCTCGATGCTACGATAAAGAAATTAGAAAGTAAGCATACACGGACTGAAATAAAGAATATTATACCCAATAGCAGACCAGAGGAGCTCAAGAATCAAACCAAAGATTCGACAAAAAACACCCAATTGGAAAAGCAAAATGAAAAAAGAATCCGAAAGTGTGAAGATAGTGTAAGGAGCCTCTGGGACAGCTTTAAGCGGACTAATATCAGAATTATTGGAGTGCCAGAAGATGAGAGACAGCAAGATATTGAAAACCTATTTCAAGAAATAATGGCAGAAAACTTCCCCCACCTGGAGAAAGAAATGGACTTACAGGTTCAAGAAGCGCAGAGAACCCCAAACAAAAGGAATCCAAAGAGGACCACACCAAGACACATCATCATTAAAATGCCAAGAGCAAAAGACAAAGAGAAAATCTTAAAAGCAGCAAGAGAAAGAGGCTCAATTACCTACAAGGGAATACCCATACGACTGTCAGCTGATTTCTCAACAGAAACTTTGCAGGCCAGAAGGGAGTGGCAAGAAATATTCAAAGTGCTGAATACCAAGAACCTACAACCAAGATTACTTTATCCAGCAAAGCTATCATTCAGAATTGAAGGTCAGATAAAGAGCTTCACAGACAAGGAAAAGCTAAAGGAGTTCACCACCGCCAAACCAGTATTATATGAAATGCTGAAAGGTATCCTTTAAGAAGAGGAAGAAGAAGAAAAAGGTAAAGATACAAATTATGAACAACAAACATGCATCTATCAACAAATGAATCTAAGAATCAAGTGAATAAATAACCTGATGTACAGAATGAACTGGTGATTATAATAGAATCAGGGACATAGAAAGGGAATGGACTGACTATTCTTGGGGGGAAAAGGGGTGTGGGAGATGCGGGAAGTGACTGGACAAAAATCATGCACCTATGGATGAACACAGTGGGTGGGGAGTGAGGGTGGAGGGTGGGGTGGGAGCTGGAAGGAGGGGAGTTATGGGGGAAAAAAGAGGAACAAATGTAATAATCTGAACAATAAAGATTTAAAAAAAAAAAAAAGAAGACTTGGTTTTTTATCATTTGCCAATTTTTGTGGTGTAAATATTCCCAACATGGCCTATTCCAAGCTCCCCATGTGGCTGGGGTTATCTGTAACACCCTCATCTTTCAACTTAAGTAACACTTTAGTTAAGGTGTGTGTGATGTGAGGAGAAAAGACAGGTCAGTACTTGGTGACTGGCACAACACAAGCCAGGGGAAGCCCAAACTGGACTCTTACCAAAACTGTGCAGGGCCTTCCCGTGAAGTCCAAACACCACCTACACCACAGAATCCAGTTATTACTTACTCAAGTGTAGTCTTGCATTACTTTTCATACTTAGAAGGTTTATTTCGCCAGGTAGCCTGGAAGTGTGAGTTCAGGGGCTGACCTAGCCAGGGCTGGACTCTCAGAGGCTCTCGGGTATAGTTCTTGTTCTCAGATGATGATCCAAACCCCCAAAGCAAAAAACAGATGACCACCTTTTATGGTAAAACTCTGAAGAGAGTATTGTATTCATCCATTTCCACTAGAATTGGACTCTGTAAGAGAGTTGGACCAGGAGAGAGAGAGAGCATGTGTGTATATATGTGCATGCCTGTTGGTAAATGTGTGTCTATTTTTGAGGATATAAGCATATCCTATATAATAAAAGCGTAATACGCAAATCGACCGAACGGTGTAACGACCGGTCTGTGGAGGTGGGGCCAGCGAGCAGGCGGCGCCAGGCCAGCCAAGGTGCATGCCGGCAGGCAGAGGGAGGGGATGGTGATGGGGGAGGGGGTGGTGGCGACCAGCGTGGGGTGAAGGGAGCTGGCGCCATCCCCTGATCGCCTGCCCGGTTGCCTCCAGCAGAGGGAGGCCACCAGCGGCAGTGGTGCTATGGGGGGCGGGGAAGGCTGCTCGCCACCCAGGCCGTCCCTTGATCGGCCGCCAGCCACCTCCCGCAGAGTGCACGAGGTCTTGTGCACTGGGCCTCTAGTATAACTTTAATTTGCTAGATGCCTACTGGACACCAAAAACTTGATATTCTCATTGAATCCTCCTCACAGCAGCCCAGTGAGAAAATGTTACAATGGAATCTGATTAACAAATCTGCTACAAACTAGTCGTGGGAACGACACGTGACTTTTTGATTCATTTTCTCTTTGGAGATGTTCAATGGTTTTGACATCTAGGCCAAATTTTTTCCACTTTACTACTTTTATGAGATTACACTGTAATTCAGAGTCAGCTATGTATGATAACCACGCTTAATAAGAAAAATACAAATGCATTGCGGCATTGAAACATTTTTAATGAATGGTAACATTAGCCATAAACAGCTCGAAGTCAAAAGAGTTTACTAAAAGAAAATGTTCACTTGAGTAACTGTAGATCATGAAAAATAAATCTTGAGCAAAAAAGCAAAAATATAAAAATAATAATAATACTGTCGGTTTCAAATGGGTATGCATGTGCCTTGGTAACTTGTACTAAACTTTCCGGTAAGAACACATGTTACTAAATGCCTCAGTTGCTACACTGACACTCAGGGAAGCAGACACTTGCCCAGGGTCACACAAGCTCAGTATTTTGACTCCCTTTGTCTGCCTCTTGCAGGAGAGAGAAAGTCATGCAAGCAATACAGCCATCTCTGCCCTCCGTGTGGGCACGAGCTGGGGCCTGGGCTCCTTGCTGTTCAGGTTGGAAATCTCCAGGAAACAGTCATCATAAGCCAGTCCTAAGCCAGGAGCAAATGAGGATGAATTTTTCAAAAGGAGCCGCTATCCCAGAGTTCACATGGGGGTGGGGGTGGGGCATTGCTCACTGACCCTCACTTCCTTTCGGGACCTGAGCACATTTCACAACAAAGGGTTTTGTAAGAATGAAGATTCCAAAAAGTAGCTGGAAAAGAGCCCCTGGCAATCATAGCGTGGTCATCAGGCAAACACTTCACTTACCACATCCTCAGAAATAATGACACCTCCTCTGGTGTTTGCTTTCTGTTGTCCTGGCAACAGCCATCTCCAAGCAGTCCCTCTCCCCTGGATCTCTTAAAGAAGATGGGCAAAGGGCTGGGGCAGGAGGATTGACCAAGATATTTACTAACCTGAAGTAAAAGTTGCTTTGACATTTATCTGGGGAGAAGGTGAAGATTTAAAACACCCTGCAAGACTTGTGTATATGTGCTCGTTTCACACCCCTCTTACCCCCTTAGGGATTCAAGGAAGCAGGCATAGCTCCTGGCAGAGTTCTACCCACAGAGAAGACATTCAAGCATCATCTGTGGATTGGATGGAATGGAGTGACATGATTTTAAGAGGGCTGTAACATTTTCCCCCTTTAACTGTTTCACAGATGAGGAGGCAGACACAGAGAGGTGACATTACTAGCCCAAAGTCACAAAGCAGCTTAACCACGGAGCCGAGCCCCAGAGCTCCTGACCCTCACCTGCTCCAGCTATCTTCCCAGGAGGATCCCACTCGCCTCTGGGTTTGCACAGGGCTCTCTGTCCCCCCGCTTTGCTGGGCCAGGCTTCATGAGGGACACTGCTGCTTTGTGTTGCCTTCCTTGGCACAAAATGGAATCAGGTGGTCCCCATTCTTCCTGTTCCACTCTGCCAAATCCACCCGAACACATTTCCTGTGCACAAAGCCAGCTCGCCAATTATCTGCTCCAATTAAAGAGTGTGAGATGTGGCTAATTTAGTCACTCCTGTGGGGTGACCAAGGCGAACGGTGGGCTGGCCGTGCTGCTGCAGGTCCCCGTGGTGGCCTGGGCTGTTCTGTTTCCCCTGGCACTCTTCCCTACTCCCAGATGGCCGCTGTGGTTTCTTCACCTCCCTTCTTCCTTTCTGAGTCTCTGGAGTCCCAGAACTGTGCCTTGCTCTGCCTCCCCCTCTATCAACAGACCATTCTGTCCTGATTCTGTGTCCTCTGACAAACCGATGTGTGCAGAGTCGTCAGTGGTAGATCACGGACTGATACTCAAATCTCTCAGAGACAATTAGCTCTCAAATGACATTGCACACGAGGCATCTTCTGCATTGATATCCAAAGCCAGACATGCCACCAATGAATGTAAAAATCATGTCTGTTTTGCTTAGACGTACAGACCCCAAACACTCAGCTCTCTATCACCAGTCCTTTCTGCCTCTTAGCACCAAAGCAAAGAGGCAGACAAAGGCCGAGTGTACGTCTAATTAATTAGGACAATGGACACTGTCAAGATCAATGTCAGCCCTCCTCCCCTCTTTGTAGAGCAAATATTATGACCCTATGATGAAATACTAGTATACAGATAATGCGCCTACCCATACATACCTTCTCAAAAGTAAAATCAGCAAAATGATCTTGACTGGAAAGAGTCAAAGGAGAAATAAAAAGGAAGGTAAACCTATATTCTAGCAATAAAGAGCTAATATGCTAATTAGATCGGATGGCGGAACGACATTCCGGAACAACCTTCCGGAATGACCAGTGGGCGGAGGGGGGTGGGGGGGGGGAGGGGGAAGAGGACTGGGGACATGAGGCAGCCATGGCCAGCCGCGAGGGCCAAGGCAGCTGGAGCTGCGAGGGCCGAGCCCCTTGCACAAATTTCATGTATTGGGCCTCTAGTTTATAATAAAGTCATATGTATTTCAATATGGAAATGCTTGGGTCCAACTACCTTAGAAGGTAAAAGGAAGTAGTCAAATGCTGTAATTATTCATACATTCACCATGAATGGGACAACTATAAACATAGATCAATATAGGTGTGTTATATTGCATATAATTAGTGTTACCGTTGGTGATGTAATTTTATGAATGGTGAACAAATCTTAATGTGTTCCAAAAACAAAACACAAGATTTCTTGGTTTTACATGGCAGTATATTCCTGAAAATCATGCAAAAAATACATTTTGTTTATATGTTAGATTCAAGTAATTATAAACATTTTATTGTTGTTGTTTTAAATCTACATGAACATCTGGAACAGGACATCTCAGGCTCTTGTCTACTACATACAAGTAGTGCTCCCATTTATTGTGATAAAAAAAAAATACTCCCTTCTTTCCCCCAAAAAAGAATTTCCAAAACGCTCCTAGAGGGTAGTACTGTGCCCTTAACTCCATAGGAAGTCATTCCATTAGCAATTACCTTTGACCTCTACTAAAATGGTCCTGGACAGTAGCTTAAATAAGATAGGGTTTGTTTTTATCTCAAGTAAAAGAAATTTGGAAGCAGGCAGTCTTGGGCTGATTTGTCCAAGGTTCCTATCTTTTTTGCTGTAACACCCCTAGTATTGATTTCCATCCTCAAGTTCATGGTCACAAAAGGGCTGCTGAAACTCCAGCTATTGTGTCTGTGATCTGGGTAAGAAGAAAAAGAACAGAGGAAGTCAGGAACAGTAAAGCCACCCAGTAGATGAATAATGCTCCTTTGAGTGCTTTGGGAAGTTTTATTCAGAAACTCCCTGTATATCTTACCAGGGTTCCTCAGCCTGGCCTGCACCCTCTCGAAATCTGGGATCCCTCAGGGGATGTCGGATAGCCGGTTTCAGCCCGATCCCCGCAGGCTTGATCCAGACAGGAGGGAGCCCAACTCTGTGTGTTAAGCTTCAGTCCTCTGGTAGTCAGTGCGCATCATAGCGACCGGTAGACCGGTCACTCGGTCATTTGGTTGCTTAGGCTTTTATATATATAGATTGGCTACCCAGTCCTCAAAGCAAGCCTGGAAAGGTAATTTTCAGGTAGGTGCCTTGCTGTCTCAAATAACATTGGGTTCTCTAGAGAAGGAGCAGAGTGAATGGACATTGGGTAGGCAGCCAGCCATCTCTACCATATTGCTTCACCAACTCACAATGTCCAACTGAAGCCAAAATGCAGATTCAACACACAGGTCCTAAGAGTGGCATGTGACCTTTTGGGTTGCTTGATTCAGGGCCTCAAGTTTATATGGGCTTCAGTTTTTTGTCTGCTATTCCATGCAAGACAGCAGTGTGAAGCCTCCTCACAATGATCTATTCTTTTTTTTTGTAATATATTTTATTGATTTTTTACAGAGAGGAAGGGAGAAGGGTACAGAGTTAGAAACATCGATGAGAGAGAAACATTGATTCAGCTGCCTCTTGCACACCCCCTACTGGGAATGTGCCCACAACCCAGGTACATGCCCTTGACCGGAATCGAACCTGGGACCCTTCAGTCCGCAGGCTGACGCTCTATCCACTGAGCCAAACTGGTAAGGGCACAATGATCTATTCTGACTAGATCCTGGTTACTGAACAAATCTGGGGACAGCAGACTGATCTGAGAAGGGGCTCAAAAGCCCAATCTAACTGAGCTTTTAGTGTGAGAGATCAAGACCACAGTGGGTTAGCCCTGGCTGATGCTCAGTGGTTAGAGCATCAGCCCCCAGACCGAAGGGTCATGGTTCGATTCCCAGTCAAAGGCATGCACCTCAGTTGTGGGTTCCAAGCCCTGGTCCCAGTCAGAGCTCTTGCAGGAGGCAACCAATTGATGGATCTCTTTCCCATCCATGTTTCTCTCTCTCTCTCCCTACCTCGTCCCTCCCTTCCACTCTGTTTGAAAATCAATGGAAAAAATATCCTCAGGTGAGGATTAAAAAATAGAAAGAAAGAAAGTCAACAGTGGTTTAGCTTCTCACATTTGACATTTGTCATTCAAATGTATGTATGTGTGTATGTTTTCCAGAGTTTGTGCCAAACCCTTTAGAATTTCCATAGAGGAGTTCAGTTTAGCTTCACGAATATGTATTGCATCTACTGCATTTCTCCTGCTGTGTGCCAGCGACGCAAGATGAAGCCAACAAAGGCTCTTCCCTGGAGAGTCTGGGCATGAGAGAGGGGAGAAAAGGGGGTGGAGGGAGGGTGTTGGCTGGCTAAAGTGGTCTGTGCAGTGGAAAGGGATGTGCAGGCATTGTCTGTCCATGACAGCCAGCACGATGCCATTCCTTGTAGATGCTCAATAAATAGTTGTATTTTGACTTGTAATTCTTCTCTGTGATGCTTGGAGAGGAACTGTTCTATTTCAAGCGGGGGCTTCCTGGGCTGAGGAGTTACCACTGCTTCTGTTACCGAGTGCTCTGTTTTTCCTTCTATTCCAGTCAACTATGCCCTCGAAAAGGTTTCTGAAATATGTTTTTATTTTCAACCTTGCAGAAATCCTTCTTGGGCTGAAGCTGTGCCAAAACTCTTGGAACTGGGGAAATATCCAGAGAGATGCAAAGATGATTAAAAATAACCTCTGTACTTGGAAATTCTTAATTCTTCCTTAGCCTCAAAATCCCTCCAGAAGGCAATCTGGCAACAGTTTTCAAAGTTTTAAGGAAATGTTCATACCCTTTGACCCAGCAATTCCTCTTCTAAGAACTGTACCAAGAAAATAATTAAGGATAGACACAAAGATTCAAAAATAAAGATGCTTGTTAGGGCTGGTTTACAATCATGAAAGATTGGAAAGCACCTAGAAGTGGTCGTTTTCAATGTATTCTAACCAATAATAGGAGATCAATGAATAAATATAACACATTCCATACAACAGCACATTGCATCCACTTGAAAATGATTCATTTGACAATTGCATATTGATTACCTGTTATGTACCAGGCACTGCTGTAAATAGGACACATTAGTGAATAGAACAGACAGTGTGAATCTCACAAGTGGTTACGTGCCATAATTATATGTATTGACATGAAAATATGTTTAGGATGTATTGTTAAATAAAAAGTCAGGTTATAAAATTAATAATAACAATAGCTAACAATTATATATAGCATTTATTATGTGCTAAATATCATGCTAGAAGCTTTACCTGTATTAAGTCATTTTATTTCTATAAGAAGCTGGGGATGATCCAGCACTTGTTTAAAAATACTTTTGTATTTGTTACTATTTCGTTGAACAAGCAGAGCACAAGTGCAATAATAAAGCAAGTGTTTCATTTCTACCACATTTGCTTCAAACCAGCTCTCTGGATTTGTCCTTTTTCTGTCCCTGGATGAAACCTCAGGCAGGTCTCAAAGCTTTTCTGGTCCCTTTCAATCAGTTGGGCAGTCTTACTTCGAAAATTAGAAGGGCCAGTCTATTCTAAACTTCTTTCCACTCAAAGGGAATCTCCTCCTTCAGGCCAACCTGTTTCCAGCTTAGAATCCTGGAAGGATTAGTGGGTGCTGTCTCCCTCTCATAGGTCCTCCTCTTCCCTCGTCTCCGATTCCTCCAAGGCCAGGCCCCTGGAATGGGCCTGGGGGAAGACTTTCTCGTGCATATGGCAGATGCACCTTTGCAGCCTCTTTCTCTGGCAGGCACCTTTGCAGGGTGCTCCCAAGGTTCTTTGTAGAGGATGCATATTCCTCCAGCCGGAAGCTTCTAGTTCTGCCTTCACTCATGGAGTTCCCAGCACTCTCCCTCACACTAACCCTCTCCTGGGCCCTTTGCCCTCCCACTCAGGAGTCCTCTTGTGTGGTGCCCTTTTAAAACAACCCAGACCGATGCCCTCCTCAGGTCCACAGGGCCCCTGGTGAAGCGCATGCACCTTTGCCTGCCACTGTGGAAGTGCAGCCCCTTTCTCCTCGGTGGCAGGCAGGCTGAGGTC